>NC_045698.1:4009259-4312290 GCF_009834535.1 Camelus ferus | reverse complement strand
CCTGTTATAAAGTAGTTCAAAATCATGGACAAGATTTTCCAACAGTAATAACAGAACTGCAATCACTCGCTTTGCGCCTGCTACGGGCGAGTGCTGCTTTACAGACTCCATGTATGTCAGGTCACGTGAGCCTCGCCGTGCCCTGGTGAAGGGGGGCTATGCCGGTGCCCACGTACCCACAGACCGGAGTGCGCCCAGGGTCCCATGGTGCCCTGCAGGGCCACTCCTCAGAGACACGTCTGTGGGTAGTGGCTCAAACCTGAACGCTGTGTGCTGCACACGTGTACGTGTGCTGGGGACCCCGTCTGTGCAGCTCACACCCGGTCACTTAGCGACAGCCTGGGGTAGCTTCTCCTGCCAGTGCACTCACCCCTTTCAAAGGTTACACATTATACAGAGGTTCCAAAGCTTATTTAGTTATTGCCTGTTTTGTTGTTTTCAGTTTGTGTTTTTCCTCATGATAAACAATGCTGAAGTGATCTGTTTCCTTGTAAACCACGAAAATGTCTCCCCAGATTCCTAGAGGTACAAGGCCCGGGTCCAAAGACACATGATTTTAACAGTTTAGTAGACGCTGCTGAGTTGGCCTTATAACTGGAAAAACTGTACACTCCCACCTGCTTGCCTACTTCTCCATACTCTGGGTGACACTCGATGTGCCTTATTAAATGAAAAGAGCATCATTTTATTTATCCCCATCTTTTTTAATGACCTCAGGTTTCTATACTCATCCCCAATAAAGTGTCTGAATCACTCAGATGAAGAACTCTTGGACCTGCAGCCTCTGAAGAATGTGATGCTCCCTGTGTGTCATCATTTCAGATCTGTCTCTTACGGGGATACAGCAAGGCTGTGAATTTGGCCATTTGATAAAACCCTGTTCCTGCAGGAATAAGTTGGGGGCTTTTGTTCAACCTTGGGGCCTTTATTTCTTTGACTAGATCTTCAGAACAGCATCTCCAGAGGTCTGGGCTTTCTGAGCAATTTTGGTTGGGGGTGTTTCAGTGGGAAGTGGGAAGTGGGAGCTTAGTGGGGAGACCTGACCTTGGTCCAGTTATCATCTAGAGGGTGAAGGAATTGTTCATTATATATCTTCTCCTCTGATGCTTGAGAAAGCACTATGGTAGGCTTGTCAAGGAGAAGTCATCATGCCCTTGTCCCTGCAGCCATGTGGGGCCCTGGCTGACCCACCTTTCTTTCGGCCAGGGATTCAGTCTCCCAAGAAACCGCCTAGGATCAGGCAGGTGGCTTGGTCAGCCTTGCAGAGAATGGCTCTATCTTTAGAGGCAGATTAACATTAGCCAAACTAGCAAGACTGATATATAAAACCAGCAGGCTGATTCATTCAACTTACAGGGAAAGCTCTGGCAAATCCGGCACCGGGCATGGGTGGTTTGAAGCTGGTGAGAGGGGGACAGTGTCTGCCCCCGGCAGTGGGATCTGAAGCTGGCTGAGCTCAGTGGCTCAGTGGTGCTGGGCTTGGTGCCTGTTTCACAGTGGGGATGCTCTCACCCCTGGGGAGGAGGCCAAACGCCCTGCCAGGGCCTCCACTGACGTGGCCGGCTTCCCCTGGGTCTCCTCCCCTCTGCTTCTTTCCCACCTCCCGTCTGATGGGCCTGCTCTGTTCCTTCTCACGTCTGCTGAGTCTGCTCCCGCAGGGTTCTGGCATGGGAGCTTCTGCTCCTCAAGGTGAGTCCAATCTCTTTGCTCTGTTCATTAGAGACCACGCAGACCCCATGGGGTGGCCCTCTAGGGACTTAGTCTTTCTAGTTCCGTAGAACGATCCCTAACAGATGATCATTCAGCCTCCAGCTAGGTTGGCTTCCCAACTGAGAAGGTCTTTTTGTTGAAGAGCTGAAGTGCTTCTTCCTGTGACCTCCAGGTTCTTCCTTCTGGAGACAGATTCGATATCCATGCTGCACATGGCCCCACGGTCAGCACAGGAGTTGCAGGTACTTGTCAAGTGAGAGGGAGGCTGTCTCCGAGACCATGGCTCAGTCCTGGGGGCTGGGAGTTGCACTGAGGAGTGAGTGTGAACAATGAAACACAGGGCTCCACTGAAACGCCATTGCACATGTACTGTTTGTTCGCCGACAAATTTCCTTTCCTAGGATGGTGCCGTGGTGATTTAAAGTCTCGCTCGCAGTGCTGTTTGAAAGTAATCGTGACCATTGATAGCACATTCATGGACTCTCTAATGTGTCAGAGAGCTGGCAGCCCAGGAATCGCAGGGGACAGGACAGGGTGGGTTAGTACGCGGAGGTTCACCTTGTGGGAGGTGCTCCAGGTGCTTCCGGCCCAGTCCTGGCTGAGGCTGGGGGAGTGGGCGGGGGCGGCAGTCCAGTGAGCCCAGGTGATGGGGATTAGCCTGGAGAAGTTGACTGTGGGTTGGGACTTCTCAAATGTGCTCAGATGTCTACATTCCATGATTAAATGACCATTTTAATTTCTTCTTTGATATTCTGCTGTGGCCATGTCAGTAAACAAAGGATGTTGCAGTCATAAAGCCATTCAGGATGGACAAAAGCAGGAGACTGGCCTTAGGCAGTTAAGATGCAGAGCCAAGGAACAATGTCAACACACCCAGATTTACATCTTCCCACACATAGAAAAGCACTGAAATCTTCAACTTGACATGTTTGTTTTTGTGATTAGCAGTAATCTTTTGATATTCAACTACATTTTTTTGTTTGTTTGTTTTTTTCCAGCAAAAACTCCTATATATCCTGGCTTCTGCCTTACCTCTTTGGAACAGTCCCTCAGAGCGATCTGAGAGGCTGGTTCCCAGGCCATAGTTCTCAGTAAGGCCCCGAATAAAACATCATTCTCAACTTTCAGGCTGTGCATTTTTTTAAGCTGACACTGCCATTCAATAGATGAGGTAATCTAATTTTAAGGGGATACAGTCCTACCCTCATTGGATGCCTTCCACAGCTAATTTCATTTTCAAATTAAAAAGGAAATGGTTCACACACACCTTTTTTCCCCTTCTTCTTCTTCCGAACTGCCTATCATGCAGAAACAAGTTTACTCACTGTGATCTAAGGGAGGTCCCTCTTTTCAGTGTCACCTGCGGTATTTCCAGGGGTGGCCTCAACGGACATCACTGGTCCTTGTTACTGATGGGAGGTTATTTTGCAACTGCAGCATCGTCATCAGTAACAGAAACAGAGTGGTGCTTCATTTCCCCAGGGATGCGTCAACAAGACCAAGGACCACTGTGTTGTTTTTTTTTTTTTTTAAGAGTTCAGTGTTTCTCCTTAAATCCTTTGCACCAGCCCTGTAAACACTTTAATGAGCCCATGCCTTTTCTTAGAAATTTGTTTTTTTCCAACTTAGCAAAAAAATCAATTTCCTCTCAGCCCATCATTCCCGCACCCTCCAAACTGATGAAGTGCATGCTGGTAGCAGTGCTCTGCTTCACTTCCTCTGCAGGATGAATGGTGCATTGCTGTTACTGGGGGACGGGCTCCAGCTCTCTGCCTGCCTTGTTTGCTTCTGAAATTTCAGTAGAAATTACATCTTCATGACAGCTTTTGATATATACCAAAAGTTCTGAGAAAACACATCTATATTCACTTTCACTTCTATTATGGGGAATCTTGAAATATTTAAGAGCATCTAGAACATGGCTTTTTGGAACACTGTGATCACAGAAATAAAACTCTTTTTCCTTTTGATGTGAACGCTGTAGTATATCATAATAGCTACATGTAGCTTTTAAAACTCCCTGTGCGTCCAACCATTTTCATTAGTACAGCAAGTGATACTTACTTTGTGTGGAATCATAACAATTTATGTACTTGGTTCAAGAATCCATATCTTGGGTTGGCCAGACCTAAACGTTTAATTACCTCTGGTGTTTATTGCAGGGAAAACTTCAAACACCTCAGTTATCTTTCTGTTTGCTGCTCTGTCTTCACATTGATGAATTCAGAAGGATTTCGGAATGCATCAGCAGTGTTAGTGCATGAAAAACGTTTGTTTTTCCCCCCAGAATTGGGCACCCTGGTGTGAAACATAACAGTTACGAGTGCAAACATAAAAATACGTTAATTAAAATGCTCGCCAGTGCCATCGTTGCCTTTCCCTGCCTCCTCTCTCTTATGGGGGTTGTGGGAGGAGCTTCAGGGAGCTCCCTCCAGCCCGTTCTCTGCACTTCTGGGGACTCCATGATCTCGAAGCCCCCTCTCTGACCACATGCAGCTCCCCGACCCCAGGATTGTGACAACTCCTGAATTCTAATCCACAGTGATTCTTTTCAAAATTCTTAGCTTGGAACTCAAAGGCACCCTGCTCCTTCCTACCTGGTCTCTGGACTTGTTTGAATACTTAACGTGTAGCCCCATCTGCCTGGGCTCCTTGGCTAGAGCCTGGACGCTCACCTTCCCCTGCACCTCAGTCCGGCCTCTCAAAATCCTATTGATTCCCTGAGAGTCTGCCCAGTGTCGTCTTCTGCCACACCTGCAGTGATGCCAGGCTACGCTCTGCAGGCCATCACTTTCTCCCCTGAATCACCGTGACCATTTTGTTATGTTTTCTCACCTATCTCTGTATCCAATCTGTATCTGTATTGATGTCTATGCCCATATCTGCTTATACATATAGACACTGCATATATAATGACTTCTTTTAAGTGACTGAGCTCAACACTCTGAACACGACCTTACAAAGAATGGCCACATGCTATGAAATGAACTGTGTTCTCCCAAAATTCCTATGTTGAAGCCCTATATTTGGAGGTAATTAAGTTTAACTGAAGTCATAAGGACAAAGCCCTAATGCAGTAAAATTGGTGGCCTTGTAAGGACAGGAAGAGAAGGGGCTCTCTCTCCACACAGCAAGGAGGCGGCCGTCTGTAAGCCAAGAAGAGAGCCCTCGCCCCATCTGGCCATGCTGACGCCCTGGTCTTGGACTTCCAGCCTCCAGGACTGTGAGAAATACATTTCTGTTGTTTCCGCTGCCCTGTCTGTGGTATCCGTCATGGCAGTTCCAGCTGACTTACACACTGTACGTGGTTAAAATCACTCAGCATTCATTCAGCAAGGGAGGACTGTGCACCTGGGATGAGGTCACTTATTCCCACAACTGGATTTTGGGAGAACAATAATGCTGAGAGCGCAGTTTCTGAACTTTCTATTTCTTTTTCCTTACCGCAGATTAGTTTGACCTTTAGCCATTGCAGGCTACAAATTGCAAAAAATCACAAGGTCTGTGATGAAGCTGTGACAAGAACTCAAAGGAATTTGTTTTTCCACCCTGGCTCTATCCATTTGATTACATTGTAACCAATATTTGCTTTTGTCCCTGTGGACAAAAATTGTTCATAAACTATAAAGAAATTGCACAACCACGGAAGAAATCAGCTTGTTAAGTGGGCCATGTTTTTCCCTCTAAGCACGAGAGAACCTGCAAAACGCTCTGCTGTGAAAAACAAAAGGGAGGGAGGGGGACCGCCAGACACTGAAGGAACTGAAGGAACAGACACTGAAGGAACACTCTTGGAACCTGCAAGTTTTCAGACATCCTCTTCTGCAAATGGTGTGTTTTAATAGGGGACACGATAGTGTGACGCTCTTCCCCCTACTTGGGACCCTTCCAAGGATGTGTCAGTTAATAAAATCAGCTCCGTCAGCAAAGGCACGCACACAAGTCAACTGGAATCGATCCATCCTGAAGGCAGAAAGTGTGGCGACCATCAGACACCAATAATCAGAGTTAGTGTGGTCCTCTGGTTGGGCTGCTTACTCCAGGCTGTGAGCTGCCTCTCACACTGAAGAGACAGACATGTGTGCTGACCTAGGCTGTCTTTCTGTGTGATGAAGTGGAAAGCGAGTGCAAATTACTCCGGAATTTTTTTAGAAGAAATTGAGTTGCCATGCCATTGTAATCATCCAGCAAGGAGTGACCACCCTTGGGACGTCTCTACCAGGGTGGCCCCCAGCAGCAGGTGGGCAGGCCAACATGAACTCTCCCATCACCTGGGGTGCAGTCTGTCTCCTGTGAGAATGGAGTGGCAGTAAGATATTAATCTTCCAAGCCTCTCCCCCAACAGTCAGTGTTCCCGACTCCTTGTGCACCTGTCCTCTTACTCCTCTCACTCATCCTGCATCACTGCCACCCTCTGTCCCACATGGCCCCATGGTTCTGGGTAGCTAAAGGAAGACACATACCAGGTTTAAATATTTTATTTTTGTTTATCGGGACTCCACAGGAGCTGGGAAAACTGCCATCTCAGGCTTGGCTCAAATAAGAACCTTCAGAATAAAGAACGAGGACACCTCTTCCACTGCTGCAACATTCGACAGCCCCCTCCCACTTCTGCTCCTTCCAAGAGCCACCACAGCCCACATTTGACGACGCGGTGTCCAAGAGACACGGGAGAGACAGCAAGATTCAGCTTATTCTTGGGACCTTCTTCTTGACCATGAGTTGTCTGATCTGGTGTTTGGCAATTATGATTCTTGGCCCAAATGTGCTGAGGGTTTTGGGCGTAACCAGGCTTTTCAGCACTGATGGAAACGCTGTGTCCATCCCATGGCTAGCATCAACTGAACAGAAAAATATCATTGCTTAGATAATAAAGAACATCTGGGAGTAAAGTGAAGCTAATGTCTCCTTGGACAAACTTTACTGGTCAAATAGAAAATGAAACAGGAGTCTTGGGGGGAAATTAGGGAATGGAACCAGCTTCAGTTCAGACACTGGAGTCTGGAAAGGATGTGCAGTCTCACCCGAGGCACAGTTGTCACGACCTGCCTCCTACTCCTGCCTCCGAGCCATCGTGTACTGCTGGCTGTGCTGGTGTGCGAAGGAGTCACGTAAGATGCTCCAGGGACGACCCTCTTGCCCAGATGTCTCCTTGGCTGTGGGTGGAGAGCCCCAAGGATGAGAGGTTCATTTCCCCTACTCTCATGGTTCTTTTCTCTCTCATGAACCAGCTTTCTTCCAGAGCTCCCTGCAGCACCTGGCAGGCCACTGCCCTCTTGTTAGGAGGAGATATGAAATCTGGCACAGAATAAACTCTTGAGTTTAGCAAACTATGGAGATACTGGTTCTTTGCAAGCATTTGCCTTCTCCCTTAGGACTTGGGAGTTAACAGCTGCTCACAACCCCTGAAACCAACATAATGCAACTTTGAGATCTTTCTAGTAAAATACAAACTGATTAAAAATGGCTTTTAAATTTATGCAGGACTTTCCTTTCCTCCTAAATTATTTCTTTTAGAAAATTATTTTGTTTGCACCTTGGGAGAAAGAACAGAAGGAAGCTCTGGATTAAAGCCCCTCGATGCAGGCAGAATAATTTAGAGCGAATGTGGAGATGGCGCTATTCTTTCAATAAATACAGAGGGAATAAATCAAGAGGTCACACATTCAGAAGGAAAACAGTATGGCTAGGACTCCCCCGCTGCAAGCAGTGGCATTTGCTGGGCTCACAGAGTTGTGTAGCTGGGGACCTGGGCAGGCGAGGAGCACTTGGCAGTCTTTCTGAGGGCTACGGGGCCCCCTGGGCGGATTCTCCAAGCTCCCAGTGAAAAGCCCACATAAATGTAAATGTGTTAGTCTTGCACGTCCCCACGTTCCATCATAAGCTTCTCTATGTGGGTCATAATTGGAAGGGAAAGGGAAACATGAGAACCAAACTTGAGTTCTGCAGACTATTGCCATGGCTCTCCAGGGAGCTGTCACCTTGTAATTTAAGAGAGTGGCTGGCTGTCCAGGTCACAGAGGGCTGGGTGAGCCCATCCCGTTGATTGCCTAGGCCCCATCATGCAGGTGGTGCGAAGCCAGCTTTCATGTCATTTTCCCAGCATAATCCCTTCCTGCAGGTTTGGGCGGCATTAGTCCTGATCAGCCGAAGTGCTCTGGGTGGTTTCGTTTATTCCAACTGAACTGTCCACTCAGCTGTCTGTCTCTTTTTAAAACATTCTTAATATTTTTAACTGCATAGCAGCTGGTGTTTTGGAAATAGCATGGAACAGGATGGGCAGTGGGAGGGAAGAGGGAGGGAAGACACAGCTAGAGGGAAACACAGGCCGAGGGCTGTCTGCAGTGTCTGCCGGGGCCTGGGGTCCACCTACGGGTGGAGGGAGGCAGAGGCAGCCAGCCTCCTAGGGGACTATCTTCAGAGCCCGCATGTTTCCCATCCTGGGAGAACAAAGAGGTTAGAGGGTGGAGAAGACACTAACTTTCGTTTTTGAAAGAAAGAAGAAATTGAGCTGTCTTTATTCACAAACAACATGATTGCACAGATTCCAAGTCTGTCTCAGGCTCAGACCTGCCCCATGGGACCCTGTCCCATAGAATAAAACCTGTACCTTGCGGAGCCCGTTCCTCGTTCTGGGTCATCACGGGCCTTCACCCCCAGACGCAGGCAGGTGAGAAGGCATCTAACTCCAGGTACTATTTGGAAGTTTCACCTGTTGCATTTTCATCCTTGACGTTCCCGTTAATTATGTGGTGATTCTCCTGCTGTTAACCGAGATCCTGAGGGTGAGGCTAGTTGCCTCAGGAGCAGAGGACCCAGGAGGACCCAGGAGGACCCAGAGAGAACACGGGATTACCTTGTCAGCTATGCCTCCAAAATGGCCTTGAAAGCCCTTGCTCTGGGTTGCAAGAGATTATGAAGAAGGGAACACATTTTATGTGTTTATTCATTTGTTGTATTTTGGCTTTTGAATGCCAAATCTCGGCTTCATAGTCCAATGGCAAAGTTCAGAAGACACAGAACACAAAGATTGCACCTTAACCCACATTGCAGGAGGGCTGTGGAGGGTGCAAAAGCAGTGCCTCCTTCGCAGAGAAGAAGTGGGGACCCCCAGGGCTGGAGGGCAGCTGGGAGGGCCTAGGAGAAGGGAGCACCAGGCCCCCCTGCCTCCTAAGGGCAGTCCTGGGTGGGGGGCAACCGCCGCTGGACCAGGCAGGTCTAGGCGGAGACAGACGATGTGACACCTCCCTCCACACCAGCATTCAAGGGCTCATACTGTGCACAGAGCAGTCTCTGAAGCTTCAGTAACCGCACCCCTCACCCCAGGAGAGATACAGGTGCTAATGGAGAATGGCCAGGGGTGGGCATGGAGGCCTCAGGACCAGAGGATGTGGGAGCACCCACGAGGGAGCATCAGTAGGCACTTCCACCACCGTGCAGAGGGCACACGTGGGAGCAGGCCCTCATCCATGGTCACCAGCAGGACAGAAAATAGCCACAGACCAAAGTGTCCCTTTTCCTCAGCACCATGAAGTCGATGCGTACGCTCCTCTGAGCCCAGTCGTGACTCACTCTCATGGGAATGTAGAGATGGGGCAGAAAGAGGTGGCTGGGGTGGGTTACATCAGTGCTCCGAACAGAGCCTAAATTCAACAGAAGTCCGTGATCGAGCTAGCACCATCCACTTCTGAGCTTCCAAGTTTATGATCACACATTTTAAACTTACCAGGTTACTGATGGACACAACCACCTCATCTGACATTGGAAAAGAACTTCAATAAATTAGAGTCTGCTGGCTGAGTCTTGCAGGATAATTCTCAATTAGTTTTGATTTACGATCTGTTTTGCATCAAGTGCACTTACTGTGAACATGAGTGGAGCTTGGCTTAAGGAAAAGAAAACATGCAGAGGAAAGTAATCTGAGACTGGTTTTGCCTTTCATCCGGTTCTCAGAGGTTGTACAACACTAGCAGAGCTGCAGCGCTGAGCATGGTGTTGGAGTGAGACGTCTGGGGACGAAAGGAGGCGGGGCTTTAGCAGTGGGGAGGAGCATGCCCGTGTCTTCCGGAAGCAGTTTTGCAGGGATTGATGGAGGCTGATATCGCTTTCTGGGTCTTGCTAACCCAGGCCGCATCCCTGATGGAAGACAGTGGCCTTCCCTCCTGTCAGTCTTCCCTCTCTAGGGCCCTGCCTCCTTCAGATTCTGTGGGACACTTTGTTCGCATGCCCAGGTGGAACAGCCAAGCCTCCCCAGGGGCTGCCGACCAGACTGGCTGGCCCTGAGTTCTGGGGGAAACTCTCCCCTCCTTCACTTTTCTGGCTCGCATGGCCCGGTCTGGGGTCAGAGTGCTGGGCTGGCCCCCATCCTCCCTGTACTTTGCAGCCTGAATGCTGGTTCTGAGAATAGTCCTGGCTCAGGGCCTGGAGAAAAATCACCTGGTCAGAACACCACAATATAACTCAGAAGATTGCTTAGTGAGCATAAAATTTGAGCAAAGAGAGGTCTGTATTCTTAAGGGATGTTTCCAATGTGCTGTAGTAGCAAGATACAGTGTCCTTTTCAACACTGGGGCTATTTCCAGAAAAAGAGCTGGGAGAGGACATCTATACCTGGGGCACCCGTCCTTCTGGACCGGGCTGGAAGAGCATGAACGCGTGCTTCCACTCCCCCAACTCTAACATATTCCTGTGCCTCTCCAAGGGCTGCTGCCGCTACAGCATCATGCAGTGCAGGCTCACGGCTGCATTTCATCCTTTATTAGTTCTGTTTGCATCACGCCTCCTGATGGGGTTTTGAGGAGGTGCCTTAGTCTCATCAGTGATGTATTTGCAGATCTTATTCTCCAATGGATTGAGTCTGGGAAGAATTTTGCTGGTGGGTGAGTCTGACCCTGGGTGTCAAGTCCCTGGATTGCCTGGTGGAGAGTGGGGGCAGCTGGCCCACACTCACAGAAGCACGGGGACCATTCACTGTTCCCCTTGGGTCATAGCCCACCCCCCCTGCATGCCAGCCCGCATGGCTCTGTCTTCTGACCAGGAAGGACCCTCTGATATTGACCTCCACGGTCCTTCACACGCCCTTCCTCTGGGGTTTATTTGATCAATGTGTGTTTTAAGTTCCTAGGGCTGCTGTAACACAGTGCCACAAACTGGGTGGCTTAGAACAGCAGCAGTTTACTGTCTCCTGATATGGTGGCCAGGAGTCTGAGATCACGATGTCAGCAGAGCCACACTCCCCCTGGAGGTGCTGCTGATGGCACTTTCCCAGGCCTCTCCCCGAGCTGCTAGCAGCCCCAGGTGGTCCTTGGCTGGTAGATGCTTCGCGCCGTCTTCCATCGTGCTTGCCTGTCTCTGTGTCCAGATTTCCCCTTTCTGCAAGGACAGCAGTCATGTTGAATTAGGGCCCAAAGTGAAGGGGTCACTTTAAGCTGACTTCCTCGCAAAGACCCCGTTTCCGGATGAGGGCACGTTCCCAGGTACTGGGGCTTTAGGACTCCAGCACACACGTTTTTAGGGGATGCAGCTCAGCCCTTAACAGTGTGTGACCTCCACGGAGGGAGAGAACATATTTGTTGTCACTTTCAAGGCAGCCCGAGCCTAGCGGGCTGTCTGGCACAGAGAGCGCGCCCAACAGCTGTTGAGTGAACGAGTGAATGAGTGAGCGGCGAATGATTTTCCAAGATAAGTTCAACCCCCATCCCCACTGCCTCCACACACACGTGGCAGTCTTAAATAAGAACCTCTCACAGGCATCTTACATTGGCCCCGACCACACAAAAATTAGGCAGACAATCCAATCTGTCCTGCCCTTCATCTCCAGTCCCAGTGTTCGAGAGTCTGAATTTGTGGGAAAACACAGTGAATTTTCTCCTCTTCCATCTCCTGGATTAATGAGCAGTAGAGGGAAGTGGCACAATAGAAAGACGTTGGTTATGGTAAAGAATAGGGTCGCCAGATTTAGCAGAAGAATATGAGGATGCCCAGTTAAACGTGGATTTCCCAAATACTGCATGGGACACAACTCTACCAAAAGGTATTTATTGTCCTTGTGAAATCCAAACACAAGTAGGCACCCTGTGCTTAGTCTGCCCCCTGCTGCGGTTGGTGCCCCAGTAGTGCACTAGGTTACTGAACGCTGCAGACTCTGGAGGTGGAAGGGTAGAAGGTAGGAGGGCGGGGACTCTGAGTGAGGGGAGGCGAAGGCTGCAGGACCCCTGTGGATGTGCTGTGGCAGTTTTCTGCCTTCTCTTCAGCTTCTCCCATTTAGGTACAAACAGCTCCGGAGTACCTCTCCACTTGCCACCTCTCCCTCTTCTTCTAGACCATTTTCTCTTGTTCTGCCTCTAAGGCAGTAGTCTCCCATAGGCAGTAAACGGTGTGCACCTACACAGCGCTTACACTAGGTACGGCCTTAACAGGTGTAGGGTTCCTGCTCCAGTCTCTTTCTTCAGGTAACCGGCCTCACATCAGAAGCCCAGGACTCGCCCAGTGACTTACTTCCAAGGTACATTCCCACTGTGGACCGACTTCTTGTTGTTTCAGAAAGACTGAAAATTCTCCAGAGTCAAGGTCAGTCTGGCTTTGAATATCTTCTCTGTCCCTTTCTAGTTAGATGACAAACCTATTATCATTTCATCTACAAAATGGCAGAAGCAACAGACCAAGTTTATATAGTGTGACTATTAAATTCAATAACTTAAGCTATCATGGATCTAACATGCAATAAGCACTCAAAGGTGGTAGCTGTAATCATCACCGTCTTCACCACCACTACCATCATGTTCCTCATCACTGTCGTCATCACTATCACCAACAATGTCATCATCACCATCATCACCCATTGTTACCATCTCCGTGCTTATCATCATCACCACCACTATTGGCATCCCCATCATGTCCATCATTGTATCACCACTGTCAAAGTCATGACGGTGATCATCACCGTCACCAACAGTATCATCATCACCATCACCATCATGTCCTTCATTATCATTGTCAAAATCATGGTCATCATAACCACCATCATCACCATTTTACCCACATTTCTGCTAGGATAACTTTGCCTCCATCAAGTCAAGGACTGAACTGCTTAAATCACCCTCTTGAATGTATAATGCTTACTTTACCCTCGTATTTCACCCTCTTGAAAGTATGGTGCTGTCACCAAAATGTTGGTGAATTGCCAGGGTTGCCTTTGGGCTTCTTGTATTGAATTATTTGAGTGTTATTATTATTATATCTTATATATAATCAATTATTATATCTTACTAGTGGGTGTGTGAGATCCTTGATTGGCATGGCTTTGATCTGGACGTGGAATTCATCATTTACTCAAGCATTTGAATAAGTAGAAGACTTTATGGAAGCTTTAAAAAAAATGATAGCGTTAATATTGTGTCAATGCAAACTTAATTTTAGATGGTTCTATTCACAAAGCTTCTCCCCACTTTCTCATTCCCCATCATCCTGCTATGCCTCCAGTCTTCACCCTTCCTTCTTTCTTCCACTCATCTCTTGCACTAGCCCCCAACTTCCTGCTCTTGTCTGCTGCATCTCCTAAAGGCTTTTGTCCTCCAAATCTTACATTTCCTCCATATCAAAATGTTTTTCTATATACACTTTCCTTTTTAAAAGAGTCTAATGCAAAGTGTTCAAAAGATAAAATTTTAATTCAGCTGCAAATACAGTCATACCTAGATGTCCATGGGAGATTGATTCTAGGAGCTCCCAAAGATACCAAAATATGTAGATGCTTAAGTCCCTTGTATAAAAAGGTATAGTACAGTGAATACAGTTGGCCCTCCATATCCGCAGGTTTTTTATCTGTGGATTCAACCAATCGAATCCATGGGTGCAAAATCTGTGGATACAGAGGGTTGATTGTAGTTTGAAAGGTGCAGGGAACAGCCTAGCCACCTTCTTTGTAAGTGCAAGCTCCCTTTTAGCCTGAAATAACAATTTTATTCAACATTTTCTTTCAACATGTGGCATTGAGTCTGTCTCATCATAGACTCCAGAAACATTTTTCCCTAATATGATTAGCCTGATTCTCACATTGCATCAACTAATTTCTAAACATTGTCACACATCATTATTTGTGCATAATGAATCAAAGCAGTAGTAGAAAAGAATTCTATTTTAGAAATCCTTCTTAAGAAACAGTTGGGAAAATTAAATGTGTGCTGCCTGAGAAGCCAGGCCGAAGTCAGCCTCAGAGGATGGACTTCCTTGCATGGAAGTGGCAGCCAGAAAGGCTGTCTGGAAGCTTTCCTGGGATTTGATTCTGAGGCTCATGTGTCAGCATTATTGTTGGAGATTGGATTTGCTTCTAAGGGAGCAGTGAGGATTCAGGACTCTGGCGCTGAGCCACATCGATCCATTTGGCTCCCTGAAGCATGAGCTCCTTGAACCAAGGGATGTTCTTGAGGCTTCAGCATTAAAATCGCTTATTTTAACACCTGGGAACCGCCTCCCACCTTGCAGGAGTGGGTCCAGGAGAAATAATTACACTTAGGACTGAGAGGGAATGCATCCTTGGGTCAACAAAGGTTTCCAAACTTCATTATTACTCTAATATTTTGACATTGAATAATTGGATTCTAACATTGTGCTTAGGGTTAATGCCAAAGGACTCTAGAAAAGTTATAAATGAGAACTTTATGGAGTAAAATTCTTTAATTAGGGAAGCTGTATAATTCCCAGTTTGGCAGGAGAGGAGACAGAGTTACAGTGCAATTTCACTCAGTGTGAAATCAACTGTGGCAATGAGTTTTCAGTAAATGCATTTTGAAGATTCAAGCCAGTGCAAGCTGGAGGCAGATGCTGCTCAGCCCGTGTGGCAGGAAAGAAGAAGGTTAAACAAAGGAGGAGCAAGCAGCCCTGCACAGGAAGCAGGGTCTTTCCTGTCTCCATGCTCTACCCTCTTAGCTCACTGGCTTCAGCTCTCCTCCTGTCCCAGGCCATGGAGTCTGGAGCAAATACAGGGCCTGGATTCTGCCTTTGGAGGAACAGTATGCATGGGGGCTCTGGAAGCCTGGATCAAAAGGGGAAGGGTTAGCTAGAATGTTCTTGTGGAACCACTAAGCTGTCTGTCTGGGATGGGATGAGGTCAGAGCTGGGGCAACTGGCCTGCCTGCTGCACTGGAGGAATGTAGGAGCAGAATCAAGATCAATGTAGGCCAGTGGTCAAGGGCTGGTTGGGAGGTGCTGGAGGTCAGTGTAGACAGGGTGAGCAGGCAGTGGAATGGTCTTGGGTCCACTTCTGGGGATCTCAACAGCCAGTATTTCCCTGCCTCCCTTTGAAGCATTGATGCTACTTGGGTACAGGGAGTTGAATGGTGTCCCCCCCACCCCCGAATTCATGGCCAACTGGAACCTCAGAATATGACCTTATTTGGAATAAAGGTCTCTTCAGGTGTAATTAAGATAAGGATCCCAAAATGAGATCCTCTGGGTTAGAGGGGACCCTAAACCCAATGACAGTGTCTTTATAAGAGACAGAAGACACAGAGAGGGGAAGGCCATGTGGAGGAGGAGGCAGAGAGGGTGTCATTAACCTACAAGTCGAGGAATGTGGGGGGCCGCCACCAGCAGCTGGGAGAGAGCCCTAGAACGGATCCTTCCTCCTCCTCCAGAAGGCATCCTGCTGACACCTGGCTCTTGGACTTCTGGTCTCCACAACCACGTGAGCGGATTTACGTTGATTAGAGCACCCAGTCACATCGTGGTCCTTCGTTACTACACTCACGGGAGCTCACACATCAGGTGCCAGTGCTGGGAATGACTGACAAAGACACAGGCAGCCTTTTTGAGCAGCAGAGGACTCGATCTCAGGTCCCAAAGATGAAAAGCAGTGGAGAAGAGGTGAGGGCAGGAGAAGCACACACAAACGGACATCAGGAAAACGTGCTAACTGTGTTCAGAGAATGACCAGGGTGGCATGAGGCCGGAGGGCTGGTGGCTGGAGGGAGGACAGGCACAGAGTCAGAGGAGAAAAGCGTCCCGAGGCTGAGGGGACAGGCTTCCCTTGGCGCTTCATGGTTTCAAGTTTAGTGTCCACATCTCCATCATGGTTCAGGTTTTATCGTTGTGTTCATCAATCTCCTGCCTCCTCCCCTCTGTGGCCTGGTCTCCACACTACCTCAATCAGGTCAGCATCCCCACGCCTTGAGACTGACCGGACTCCTGGCTGTGGCCTTGGGCCCTCACATGGTCTGGACCCTTCTCCCCTGATGGCTGGCTGGTACCTCCCATTCCTGCTGCAAGCCCCACCTTAGCCCTTTCATCTCACGTCGTCCTGACCTTCTTCTTATTCCTGGAACAAGCCTTTCTGACTGGAATATTCTCTGCCCTGCCTCATCTCTGCAGGGCTCTACTGGACCACTCAGACTTCTGAGTGGTACCCTGCCCACTTCCCGCATCCCCGTTTGCCTCCATCCTGCGCCCTGTCCTGGTCCTGTCACCTGTGTGTGGCCTTGACGGCTTCAGCTGGTGCTATCTGGCTCATACTCGTGTTTATTTGTTTACTGCTTGTCCTCTCCCCTGTCCTCGATCATGTCAGCTCTGTAGAGGCAGGGACCTGTCTGCCTTGGTCCCAGCCACGTTCTGGTGCTGAGATCCCAGCTGGGGATGCTGCTTGTTGAGTGTCGAGTGAGGAAACTGGGGCACAGGGAGAGGCCAGTCATGGAGCAGTGGGGCAGAGCTTCCCCCAGCCCTGGGGCAGAGTGAGGCTACCCGTGCGTGAATGAGCCCAAGTCAGCATCCACGAGGGCCCAGCCCGGTCCCTCCACAGCCCGCATCCTCCCGTCACGCCCAGGCCTTTCATACTTGGTGCAGGCTCTCCCCCGGCCTTCTGAGGGCCTGGCATCATCCTTCAGGTGTGAGGGCCAGGTCGCTCTCCGACCTCCACAGAGGTCCCACGCGCAGCCCTCTCCGACCTCCACAGAGGTCCCACGCTCAGCGCTCTCCCAGCAGTAGCATTGCCCCCTGCAGGCAGTGAGGCTCATCGTGGGGGAGGCTAAGCCCCTGATGCAGTGCGTCAGGAACCTGGGGAAAAGAGGCCCTGCAGCCTGAGAAACCGCCCGTCTCACCCTGTGACCACTGACGGTGGTGGGCGCAGTTGTGGTCTTTAGAATGAGGAGTTCCTTGGCAAGGGACATGGAGCATTTGAGCAAGGCTGGTGGGCCGAGCAGGTGTGTGTCTGCAGGGACGATGCTTGTAGCCTGAGTTGGAAGCACCGTGGGGAGGAGGCTGCCAAGGCTGGTGCAGAAACCTCTCTGGCCCCTGGCTCCCTGTCTCCCCACCCATTCCTCTCTCTCCAGGCTTCCCACCAGCTTGTGGCTGGCTCCCCAGCAGTCAGCAGTGAGTGGGCCACCTCTCCCCCAAAGCATTATCAGTGGAACCATGTGTGTACTTGTTTCTTCATTCACACTTAGTGCAGACATATATCTAGAAGTGGCTGAACACAAACACTCAGTGATACCTGCCAATTAAATCCAGACCCCATCATCTTACAAGCAAAGTGGCATCTCACCACACCAGGGCACATCTACACCTGGGAGTCAGAAGGCTCGCAGGAAGTCACTTCTTGAGGTGATGGGCACAGAGGGGTTAGGGCTCCCAGACGCCAAGGCCACGGGCGAGCCTCGGGGTGGCTGAGACGTGACTCTTCTCCTTCCTTGGAGCACGTTCAGTAATATGTCATGTGTTTAGAATTATTGATTTGATGCCACTGTCAGGGTCTCCCTGAAAAACAGACACATTCATCTCTGTTAACGCAACTCCCTCGTATTCAGGGAGCAGCTGGCTGCCCCCACTTCCCTCTTGCTTTCATGTGCATCATTCTGTGCCCTCCTCGGCACCCTGTGAGGTGGCGTGACTGCCTCCCTCCTTTAGCGCTGATCACGCAGCAGGCAAGTGTGTGGCCCAGACGCTCCGGTGAGGGGTTGAGCTGGATTTGAACCCAGGTCTACAGAGACAGGATCCAGAGTGGTGGTTTCTTCTCCTCCCGTGGAATATTTCATGAATGCACAGAGCCTTCTAGGAAGAACATTTTCTTGGTGATAAAATTATAAACACTTATTACTGAGGACTTGGAAAACATAAAAGAATATAAACACCATTTACCCATCACAAAAAAATCATTACATCTTGATATCCTTTATTTCCCCCTAAATGCCTTATTATACCTCTGCAAAGTACAAGTGATACCATTTCATGTGAATTTTTAAATCCATTTTCCCACTTAACACCTCATTACGGCCCTTTGTCGTGTTGCTCAGCACTGACTGGGAACACAATGGCTGTGTGACATCCATCCTGAGGATAAGCTGCAAAGCTTCACACCCAGGGTTATACTTCCAAAGCTTTTCTAATGTCTTCCTTTTAGAAGCAGTCTCATTTTGATCAACTTTGTACATAAATGTTTGTCTGTATCTCTGATAATTTTCTTGGACGGAATGCTGGAAAAGGTATTTTCAACGTGTTTCCAAGGAAGTTCTGCCCCTTGGTTACCATGCTTCTAAGAGCCATTTATTTCTCAAAACAAGACATCAGAAACACAAGGCCTTAAATTGCAGAAAGAAACTTCACTTAAAAGATGGCTTTGTTTGACAGGAAGCCTTGTCTGACTTTACCGTCCCTCCCCATCAAATCTCGGTGACCTGGAGGCTCCACTTCTCACGCTCCTGGAAGCTTGCCGATGGCTGCTCAGCTCAGGGGATGAACTAGCTTTCATCATCCTGGGGGATCCTGAAGTGCTGACCGTTTCTTGACCCAGTTGGTGGTTACACTGGTGTTTAATTTGTGATATTTTGCTAAGTTGTTTGTTTTGTTTTGTGCACTCTCTTTGGGTATGATATACAAAAAAGACATTTTGGGAGGGGATAATGTACAATATCAAAAGGGACACACTCCTCTTTGAAAGGCCTAAATGTTCCTAGTTCTTAAAAATTGAATCTCTTTTGTCACTTGAAGTAAATTATGATTTGACTGAAGAAACAAAAGGCACTGATGTGGACAATTTCTCCGTTTCCACTAAGATAAGACCTGATGCCTAAAGCAAGTGATTTTCTAGGTTTGGGCTTTTGAAACTGTGCTGGAAATGGGCAAAGTGAAACAGCTTCTTCTCTCTCCTGCCTCCCCCTCCTCCCCCTTCCTCCCCCACCCTCTCCTCCTCCCCTCCCCCTCTATCCCTCTCCCTGCCTCCCCCACCCCTTCCCTCCTCCTCCATCCCTCCCCCTCCTCCCCCTCCCCCTCTCTCCCTCCTCACCTTTCCCTCCTCCCAGCCTCACCCTGGACACCAGTGAGCAGGGCTGGTCCAGGGCACGGCTCTCAGAGGTGCTATGCGAGACGCAGAGAGACCCTACCCAGGAAAGCAATCTCACTGACAACTGATCTGAACGTCATCGGGGTTTACAGCCTGCTCGCCAGCGAGCTGCAGACATATAAGTCTGTTAAGGAACTGTTAAGTGCCCAGGACCCCGTTGACCAACGACCTTGACACCTTCACCTTGACAATGCCACAGTCTTCACCTAGGGTTCCCCTCGTGGATGTGCATTTCCTTGCACAAAGAGGCACAATGCCCACTTCACTTTGCCTCGGTGGGGATTGCAGAGATCAATTTTAGTGAGACTTACTTACTTCGAGTTCTCTTGAGGAGTGGCTTTAACTAACACAAAAGAGCAAGAATAGTACTTCTAATTGAGATAATGTTAGTGAACAGCAATGAAAGAAGTCCAAGATGGTGTGAAAAATAATTCCATTAAAGGAGTTTTATATAAATACAGGGTCATAACATACTGAAATTATAACTTTCTTCTTAATTTTCTTGACTTTTAAATCTTTGAATTGTGTTTAAGCACATTATTTTATTGATGGTGACACTGCTTTTTAACGTAATAATTTTCTCTTCTAAAATAACTTATGTTATATACAGGGAAAGTACTCTTCAGATAATAGGCCTTTATGTATTCTGAGCTTCTACCTTTATAATAAAATGTAAAGTACTTAATCCCCTAAGCTGCATGATCTTTCTATAATATCCACGGGGAATTCATAGGTATTAAATTAGCTACAAAGGGGCTTTGAAAGTGTTCTCCAAATGCTATAAAAAGAGATTGAGAAATCAAGAAAGATATTAAGGATTACAAGAAAAAATTAATAATAACAGATAGTCTGCTAAGCTTCAAGTGTCGTTTATTTATGTTGAACTTCACCACTTATTTGGAATTTCCTGAGTGGACGTACTGCTCATGATGCTTCACGGCTGGAGTTGAAAGGTGGTTGTTTAGGACTGAGACCGCTTATCAGGAGCGAACGGGAAATACCAGCCCATGGTGTGTTAGAGGATTTGAATTCATGTCATCTGCTTCTCAGGCAGAGGCCAGACTGACCACCTCCACTGGGAGGCTGGGCTATGGAGTTCAGCTGCACGCAGTCTACCAGCGGTCTTTCACATGCTCCCCAATACAGTAGGCTTGTGGGGATTATGAGCTAACTACTCATTTGAGCCTCGTTATTGGGGTCCATTTGGGACTACCACGAAGCGCCATCCATTAGAAAAAGAACTGCACACCACAGTGATTTAAGGGGTGTTTGGTGAGAGGTGCTTTGTCCTACTGAAAACACTGAGAAAGAATTTCTTACATTGTGTCGTCAACTTCTTCACCATGATCACCTGCTAAAATAGTAAACTCAAAATTCAGATGATAGAATCCTCCCTCCGCCCCTCAAAGCTGATAGATTTTTAAGAACAAGGGAAATTTGAAAGATCCACAGGCTCCTTCCTCCGGAAGGTTCAGCACCAAGGCCAGATCCGGAGGGGGCCCTAGGTACACTCCCCAGCTCCCCTGGCCCCTTGGAAAGCTGAGGGAAGGGGCGTTTGCAGGTTACTTAATAAAGGATGTTGGTGAATGACTGTGACCCATGCCTGCATTTTCTGTTCAGGGTCATCATTAGGAAAGAGCCCTGATTCTGACCTGCTCTCAGGAAGGCCAGGGCCCAGGTTACAAGCGGTGAACTCACATGTGGTATCCTTTGCTGTATTTCTGGCCACAAGCTGAGAGGAAGGGAGGGAACTTCAACAGGCATCCTTTTAAAGGACAGAATGGGACCTCAAATATTAAATTTTCTTCTGAACATTTTGTGAGCAGCCGGCACACAGTGTGGGTAAATATTTGCTGAAAGAAGGATTAAATAAGTTGTCTGGAGTTGCTCTCTCTCCTTTTTTAAAATCTCCATTTGCTTAAAAAATAGTTTCTCTCAAAGTACAGTATGTACATACAGACAAGTGCACAAGCATGAACGTGTGTTTAATAAGTGATGCTGT
Organism: Camelus ferus; assembly: GCF_009834535.1. Taxonomy (NCBI): domain Eukaryota; kingdom Metazoa; phylum Chordata; class Mammalia; order Artiodactyla; family Camelidae; genus Camelus; species Camelus ferus. Next base: position 4,291,252 of record NC_045698.1, on the reverse strand, counting down.
GAAACGTACCAGGGAAACATCACATAACCCCCACCGAGTTCAGAGAGAAAACTGTCTTAAGCCGCTTAGGCCCTTGTCACAAAGCACCGCAGATGGGCGGCTTATAAACAGCAGACACTTGTTTCTCACAGTTCTGGAGGCTGGAAGTCCATGATCACGGTACCTGCATGGTGGGGTGAGGGCCCTTTTCTGAATTCAGACTTCTTGCTGTGTCCTCACGTAGAGGAAGGGGTGAAGGTGCTCTCTGGGGCCTCTTTTATAAGGACATTAATCCCATTCAGGGGCCTCCACCCCCAGGACTTAATCACCCCCCAATGACCCCATCTCCTAATGGCATCACTTTGGTCATTAGGTTTCCAGCGTTTGAGTTTTCAGGGGACACAAACATGCAGACTATAGCAAGAACACTTCCAGCTCCCCCAAAGGCCCCGTGTCCCCTCCCTAGCACTATCCCCACAAAAGACCACCAACACGCTGACTTTCGTAATGACCATTCCTGGCTTCTCTTTATGATTATACCTGGTGGGCACAGTCCCTAAACCCAATCAGTATGTTTCCTTTTACATCTGTCTTCTTTTGTTCGTCCTGTGTGTGTGGCGTTCACTTGCATTGTCGCAGGTTGTCCAGTTCTTTCATTTTCATGGCTATTCAGTATCAGTTGTTACGAATTCAAAATGTATTATTTGATTACTCTGCTATTAACGAGCATGTGGGCTGTGAATATAGCTTTGGCTCTTAGGAAGATCCCTCCCTGAGCGTCACTGCTCATGGTCCCTCGTCACCTGTACCTGTGGCTCTGAGAGGAGTCCAGGAGGCAGTGCTGCCCTTGACCCCGGGGAGGAGAGCTCTGCTCCCGGCTCTGCATAGAACAAACACAGACAAATGCACATGTGTTTAGGGATACAGCACCTGTCACTCCATATGGGTGCAGCACGGCCCCAACCCTGGACCACTTACCTCTTGGCTGACACCACTTAGGCCGCAGTATCAACATGTCAACATCTGCCCCATGGTCTCAAAACAAAGGAGACGGCTCTGAGTGTTGAAAGGGGATGTGAGTCGTCCCCAACTTTGCTGTGTGGGAGCTGTGAGGGATGGAGGTATAGGGGTAGGTCTAGATAGACCAGTCCATGATGTGAAGCATGGTGGTAGGTCTTCACACGGGCATCTGGAAGGATTTCAACATGAGAACTGTGTGTAGCTTTTTCTACAAACTATTTAATAAGAGTGAATTATAGTTTTAAAAATTTATGTAATTACAGCTTTATTTATATAAATTTGCTTTAAAAATTTTGAGTTTATTAATTATAATTTGTGTTTGACTTTTAATTGCAAAGATCAGTTTAAATATTTTAAAAGAAATATAACTTTTGGAGAACATACATGTATTTAAAAATTGTAAATTTATAATATTATTTTGATTTGTACATTTGCAGATATTTATTTCATGTATTTATATTTTTGGTGAAAATCTATTCAAATTTACAGAGTTCAAATAACATTTAATTGTATATTTTAATCTGAAATATGTATTATAAACTAAAGGATTACTTTAGATCATGGAGGATAAATGTAAGTTAACTTCTTTTGTAGAAATAAAAAAATATGGAAATAGGGCTCAGAAATAGAAAGCTGAAAAGGAAATAGGAAAATCTTCAAAAAGGGAGCTCTGCTTAAATTAGAAAGTAATCTGGAAACAATGAAATTGAGCAGACTTCTGTGGAGTGAGACTCACTTGAAATTTGCAAACATGACATTATACATTCTATAATTAGCCAGATTTAATTACTGAACAAAATGAAAATGAGGAAGAAAATAATTATCATCAAATATGAAACTTCAACAGGTCAGATAAAATCTCTTTATAGTCATTATTAAAGGAAGATTGAATTTTTGATCTAACAATGAGAGTGGAAAAGAGCATTTCTTATCCAAACTACAACTGGAAGCAGCAGACGCAGCTCCAGCCTGCTGTTAGGAGATGAAGGAAAGGATATTCATGAAATTGGTAAATTGGGCAAAAGATGAAACCAATCACATCATTTTGATTGTGTGTGAACGTCTCTAACAAATGCGATCTGATCCAAATCGGTGATTCTGACTTCCGTTTCGTAAGCCTGACAGAAAATTTAGTATTTTACATCACAATTATTTCAAGTGGAAAAAGAAAGTATAAAAACCAACTTTTATATTTTAAGTTTAAAGGCAAAGTATTTTGCAATGATTTTTCCATATTTTGTAACATAGCTTTGACTAAGACAGTATTTGTGGCTGGAAAGACCCAAGTTCCTAATTACAAGAACATAAAGCACCCCCTGCACATGAAAATCACATGTGTAACTGCTACCGTGAGGGGAAGTCTGAATAAACAGCAAACAGTAAAGAATGTTCAAGAAAGATACGTGAACATTGAAGAACACTGATGTAACGGTCTTAAAATATTATCTGCCTGATACTTAGCAAGCATGATGATGCATTGGTTTGTGTGTGATGTCACTAGTACGATGTTTATAGGAAAAATAGAAATTTCCTAGTTTTGTAGAAATGCTTGCAAAGTGAGATGTTAGAATGGCTGAACCTGGAATATAGACAAAAAAAAAGTACAGGAACATTATCACATGTGAAATATTCAAATAAAATTCATATTTTAGTGAATATTACAAAGAAAAATCATACATAAATGTTTGAAAAAGTACATATTACTAATTTCCATAGACTCTACCAAGGACAAATATTCTCTTGAACAAGTAACATTTATGGCTTTCCCCTATTGTTAACATTTATGTTAGTATGGCATATTTGTCATAGTTTATAAACCAATATTGATATGATATTAATTAAATACTTGGTTCAGATTTTCTGAGTTTTTACCTAATATCTTTTTCTTTTCCAGGGTCCCATCCAGGACACATTTAGTCATTCTATCTCCTTAAGTCCTGCTAGGCAGTGATTTTTTTTTTTTTCAGACTTTCCATGGTTTGAAGTTTTGAGGAATGCTGGTCAGGTAACTGGGGGAATGACCTTCAATTGGGATTTGTCTGATGCTTTTCTCATGGTTAGATTGGGGTTATAAGTTTTGGGGAGAAAGACCACAGATGTAAAATGCCATTCTCATAACATCATATCAAGTGTGCACACGACCAACATGAATGGTCACTGTTGACATTAACCTTGAACACCTGGGTGAGGTCGTACTTGTCAGCGTCTTTCTATAAAGTTACCCCTCCTTTTTCATACTGTACTCCTTGGGAGGAAGTCACTGCGTACAGCCCGTACCGAAGCCTGGAGAGTTACACTCCACCTCTCTGAGGACAGATTATTGACCTGAATTATTTGGAATTCTTCTGCAGGGGAAACTTGTCTATTCCTCTACATAACTTTGTTTATTCAATTACTTATTTACATGGATGTGGACTTGCATCTATTGATTTTATACTTTGGGTATAATCCAATACTGCTTTACTCACTCTGTTGCTCAAACTGGTCCTGCTTTGACCACTGGAAACTCTTTAGTTTGCCTCCTATGACCTTTTGATATACCCCTTCATAGTTTTAGATTACATTTAATTACTTATTTTATTGTTATTTAGCACTTCCTTGCTTCTTGGCACTGGAAGATGCTCAAGGCTTATCTTGTATATTTCTTGCCCCAGTCCTAGGACCAAACGTTTCTCCAAGGAGCCTTGGGTCCTTTATTGAAGAACAGTGTGGGAAACCAGGATGTGGGCACTAGACCTGGTGGTTCCTATCCTGGTGTTCCCCTGGGTGCTCCAATCTGACAGAGCAAGGAAATATATATGGGTATACCAACTTGTGTATAAACACGTATCTATAAATATTTCTCTATGAAACCGTCTATCTTAAGCTAAACATGAGTTCATGTTTCCAACTCTGACCCGTTACCACCTGGATTATCTTAACAACTTCCTCTTTGCTTGTCCCCAACCTCCCCCTCCAACAGTCAGAAACCAGGCTCCCACCATCCACATGTCCACAAATATAGAGGTTGCAAAACTGTTAACTTGTACCCCTGTGGGAAAAGCTTTATCAGCGAGGGTACAATGCTTACGTACAGTTTCTGTTGACTTTAGTCTTCCAGGCTCCACTCGTTCCAGTTACTTAGGTCAGCACTTGGTCCCCTAGCCTCTTAAATCTGGTTGTTTCATCCACTTGTAAAAGAGATTTTTTGTCACAGTCTGATTTCTATGCTGGGATCCCATAACCTCCTAAGTGATTACTTTTTTTTTTTTTGAGTATCTTAATTTTCTCTCGTATGGCAAAATACTATGATTTTGACAAATGTATAGTGTCATATATCTACCATTACAGAAGGATATCATACAGAGTAGCTTTTCCATCCGTAAAGTAACCTGTGCTTCAGGTTAATAACCCCTCCCCCCAGTTTGAACTCTTGGCAACCATTAATTCGTTTACTGTCTCTATATAATTTTTCCTTTTTCCAGGATATCATGTAATTGGGGTCATACAGTATATGTCCTTTCCAGATTAGTATCATTCACTTAGAATATGCATTTAAATTTTGTCCATGTCTTTGCGTGACTTCGTTGAGCATTTATTTTTATTTCAGAATAGTATTGCATTGCATGGAGGTACTGCAGTTTGTTTATCCACTCACCTGTTGAAGGATATCTTAGTTGCTTCCAGTTCTGGATGATTATGCATAAGGCTGCTATAAATATTTGCATGCAGGTTTTCGTGTGAAAAAAAGTCTTCAGATTTTCTGGGTGAATACCTAGGAATATGGTTGCTGGATCATACGGTAAGACTAGTTTTGCTTTACAGGAAACTGTGAAACTGTCTTCCAAAACAGCTGTCCCATTTTGCATTCTCACTAATAATGAGGGAAAGTTCCTGTTGCTCGATACCTCTGCCAGCATTTAATCCTGTCCGTTTTTTGGATGCTAGCCAATTCTAGCCAATGTAGTCATTCTATTAAGTAGGTAATGGCATCTCATTGTTTTAACTTGCATTTTCCTAATGAAAAATGATGTGGAGCATTTTTGTTGTACTTATTTGCCATCTGTGACTCTTCCTTGGTAAGCTGTCTGCATATTTTTCCCATTTAAAAAGTTGAGCTGTTTTCTTATTTTTGAGTTTTGAGTTTCTTTGTATATTTTGAGTGCAAGCCCTTTATCAGATACGTGCCTTGAAAATATTTCCTCCCAGTCTGTGGTTTGTATTTTTATTCTCATACCAGTGTCTTTTACACAGCAGATGTTTTACATTTTAATAAAGTTCAAATTATGAATTTGACTTTTTTCTTTCATGGGTCATACTTTCCTTGTTGTAACTAAAACCTCATTACTGAACCTGAGTACCCATAGTTTTTTCCCTATTATTTCTTCTACTAGTTTTATGGTTTTGCATTTTACATTTAGATCTATGCACTATTTTGAGTTATTTTTTGTGAAAAGTTTAGGACCTGTGTCTAGGTTTATTCTCCCATATTGACATCCAGTTGTTACAGCATCATTTTTTGAAAAACTATCTTTTTTAAATATTGAATTTCCCTTGCTCCTTTGTGAAAGATCAGATGACTGCATTTGTATGTCCCTATTTATGGGATCCCTATTCCGTTCCATTGACCTATTTTTTTTATTCTTTTGCCAATACTCTGCTGTCTTGAGTGCCATAGTGTTATAGTAAATCTTAAATTGAGTAGTGTGAGCCCTCCAATTTTGTTCTTCTTCAACATTGTATTCTCTGTTCTAGTTTTTTTGTCTTTTGATGTCAACTTTAAAATTACTTTGTTGACAGATACAACATGGCCTAGTGGGATTTTGATTGGAATTGTCTTGAATCTGTGTATCAAATTGGGAAGGATTGACATCTTAAAAACTTTGGGTCCTCCTATCTATAAACATGGAGTATCTCTCCATTTATCTAGATTTTCCCTGATTTCTTTCATCAATAATTTATAGTCTTTGGCTTGTAGACTCTGTATATAATTTTGTTAGATTTATACCTAATTATTTTATCTTTGGTTCTATTGTAAATGGTATTTATATTTGTCAGTGTTCTCTAGAGGAACACAACCAACAGGTTTCTTCCTTCCTTCCTTCCTCCCTCCCTTCTTTCCTTCCTTCCTTCCTTCCATCTATCATCTAGGTTTATTTTAAGGAACTAGGCTCACATGATTGTGGAGGCTTGGTAAATTCAAAATCTGCAGGATAGGCTAGCAGGATAGGCTAGCAGGCTAGAGACCCAGGGAAGATTTGCTGTGTGAGTGCAAATGTGGTCTGCAGCCAGAATTTCTTCTTGCTCAGGGATGCTCAAACTTTGTTCTGTTAAAAGCATCAGCTGAGTGAATCAGGCCCATCCACTTTGTAGAGGCAATCTGTGTTATCAAAGTGCCCTGATTTAAATGTTAACCTCATCCAAAAAATATCTTCACAGAAACATCCAGAATAATGTTTGACCAAATATCTGGGCACTCTGGCCCAGCCAAGTTGACACATAAAATTAACCATCATAGTAGCTTTTAAAATTTCAAATTCCAGTTATTTATTGCTGGTCTTTAGGAAAGCAATGAACTTTTGTATTTTAAGGATGTACCTCGAGACCTTGATCTACTTTCATATTAGTTTGAGAAGCGTTTTTGTTGAGCTTTTCAACATAGACAATCATACCTGTGAATAAGACAGTTTTACTTATTTCTTTCCAATCTGTATACATTCATTTCTTTCCTTTCTTTATTGCACCAGCTAAAATTTCCAGCACAATGATAAATAGAAGTGGCGAGAGAAGACATCATTACCTTGTTCCTGATCTTATGGGGAAAGTGTCCAGTCTCTCATGCTTAAGTTTGAGAACAGATTTAGATTTTTAACAGATGTCCTTTATCAAATTGAGGACGTTGTTCTCTCTTCCTAGTTTGCTGAGAGTTTTATCATAAATAGACATTGGATTTTGCCAAATGCATTTTCTCTCAATTGGTAAGATCAAATGATTTTTTCTTTAGCTGGTTGATATGCAGGATTGTCTTGATTTATTTTTGAATGTTGAACCAGCCTTGCATGCCTGAAATAAATCCAACTTCATTGTGGTGCATAGTTCTTTTTCTGCATTGATAGGTTTGATTTGCTAATATTTTGTTGAAGTTTTTTTCCCATTTCTATTCATAAGAGATATTGCTCTGTAGTTTTCATTCCTTTTTGTGCTTTTACCTGCTTTGGATATTGAGGTACTGTTGACCTCATAGATAAGTTATGAAATGTTTCCTCTGGTTTTATTTCCAGAAGATATTATAGAGGATCAGTATCATTTCTTCCTTAAATGTTTGGTAGAATTCGCCATTCTGGGCCCAGTGCTTTGTATTTTGGAAGGTTGTTAATCAGTGATTTGATTTCTTTAATAGATAGCAGGATATTCAAGATTCCTAGTTCTCCTTGTGTGAGGTTTAGTAGTTTGTGACTCTCAAGAAATTTTATTCCTTTCATCAATTTTATCAAACTTTGGAGTAGAGAATTATGTAAAGTATTCTTTTATTTCTAGCATTTTAATGCCCAACAGACCTTCATTTCTTATACTGATGATTTATATTCTCTTTCTCTCTCTTTATTTGCTATCCTGGCTAGTGATTTGTCAGTTTTATTGATCTCTTCAACGAACTAGTTCTTGGATTCCTTGATTTTATTTCTTTGATGCTTTTGCTTAATCTCACAAATTTTGCTAAGTTGTCTTTTCATTTTCGTTTAGTACAAAATATTTCGAATTTTTTCTGAGTCTTCTTTTTGACCTATGCGTTCTCTAGAAGTGTGTTGTTTAATTTCCAAATATTTGGAAAATGTCCAGTTGTCTTTGTTACTGATTTCTAATTTAATTTCATCATAGTCTGAGCACATCCTGTGTATGATTTCTATTCTTTTGAATGTGTCAAGATATTTTTCATGACCCAGAATGCGGCTTACCTTGGTGAAGTATCCACGTAAGCTTAAGAAGATGTGTATACTATTACCGTTGAATGAAGTATTATAAAAAATGTCAGTTGGATCAAGTTGATTGATGGCGCTGTTCATATTACCTCTATTGTTAATGATTTTCTGCCCATTTGATCTATCAATTACTGACAGGGGTGTTGAAGTCTCCAACTATAATAGTGGAGTTGTCGATTTCTTTTATCATTCCTATCAATTTTTTCTCACATGTTTTGACTCCCTGTCGCGTGGCATGTTGGTGTTTATCATTATGTCTTCCTGGAGAATCAAGTCCTTTAACATAACTTTACGTTCTTGTTTATCACTGTAACGGTCTTTGTTCTGAAATCGACTGTCTGAAATATTTATGGCTACTCCAGTCTTTTCATTAGTGTTGTCATGATACGACTGTCTCCATCTCCTCAATTTTAACTTGTCTGAATCTTTATATTTAATGTGGATTTTTTGGCAGATAACATATAGTTGGGTATTTTTAAAATCCCATCTGACAATCTCTGTCTTTTAAGGAGTTTCTTAGACAATACATTTTAAAGTTGATACAGTTAGATTAATAGCTATTGTTTTTGACCATTTTCTATTCATTTCAACTGTTCTTTTTTCTTTTATTCTCCTCTTTTTCTGCCATCTCTAGTTTTAATTCAGCATTTTATAGGCATGCCTTGTTTTATTGTATTTTACTTTATTGCAGTTCACAGATACTGCGGTTTTTTTTTGTTTTGTTTTGTTTTGTTTTTACAAATTGTAGGTTTGTGGCAACCCCACATCAAGCAAGTCTATTGGTGCCTTTTTCCAACAGCATTATTTTTTAATTACTGTATATACACTGTTTTATAGACATAATGGTCTTGCACACTTAATAGACCACGTATAGTATAAATATAACTTTTCTGTGCACTGGAAAACCAAAACATGTGTGTGGCTTGCTTACTGCAATGTTCACTTTAGTACAGTGTTTTGGAACCGAACCCACAATGTCTCTGACGTGTTTCTGTGTATAACCCCATTTTATCTCCTCTCTGAGAATTACAATTTTACCTCTTTAAAACAATTTTAGTGGCTGCCTTAGCATTTACAGTCCACATTCCAAATAAATCTAAGCCAGTCTTCCAACAGCACTTTATCCTGTCAGGCAGTAGGGCAAGTGCTTTATAGCAGAGTTTTCCCAGTTCCTCCTTCCGTTGCTCTCTTGTATGTGCTGTAAACGCCCAATACGTTGTTACTATTATTCCTTTAAACAAATAATTACCTTTCAGATCAATTAAACATAATAACAATAAAAAAAAAACCGTTATTTTCATTTGCTCCTTCTAGAATGCATTTTCTTTTCAAAAAATGTAGACCCAGGTTTCTGATCTCTATCATTTTCCTTCTTTTTAGTGAAACAATGTATTTTCACTTTTCTTGCAGGCCTGATCTCCTGACAACAAATTCCCTCAGTTTATTTGTCTCAGAAAGTCTTTATTCGTTCTTCATTTTGAAGGACAACGTCCCTGGATATAGTATTCTATATGGTTTTTTTTTCTTCCAATGTTTGAAATATTTTACAACACTTTCTTCTTATTTCTGATGAGAAACACTAGCTCATATCTTCATTTTTCAGTGGATTAGAGTTTTCCTCCCTGGCTTTAAGATTGTCTCTTTGTCGTTGGTTTTCTGCAGTTTGGATGAATTGTATCTGGAGCTGAGTGTGTGTATTTGGTACTAATCCTGCTTGGTGTTCTCCGAGCCTCCTTGATGCATGGCTCGGTGTTGTCATTGATTTTGGAGGAGTCCAGCTGTCATTACTTCACATATTTCATCTACTCGGTTCTCTCTTTCTTCTCCCTCTGCGGTTCCAACTTTTGAAATTGTTCCATAGCTTTTGGATGTCCTTTTCTGTTGTTGTTTGTCTAGTTTTTAAGCTCTTCTCCTTCAGTTTGAGAAATTTCTATTACTGTGTCTTTAAGCTCACTGATTGTTCCCATGACCTTGTTTAGTCCACTGGCGAGTCCATTAAAAGCAGTTTTTACTTGTCACAGGGCTTCTTATTTCTGGCATTTATTTGCAGTTCTTTCTTAGAATTTCCATCTCTCTGCGTATGTTAACCATTTGTCATCTTCTTTTTTGGGCTGCTGTAACAAGATACTGTAGACTGGGTGGCTCATACACAGCAGACATTTGTTTCTTACAGTTCTGGAGGCTGGAAGTCCAAGATAGAGGCAGCAGCAGATTTCGTATCTGGTGAGAGTTTGTTTCTTAGATGGCTGTTTTTTTGTTTTTTGTTTTTTGTTTTTGCTATAACCTCACATGGCAGAAGGAGCAAGGGAGATTTTTAGTGCTTCTTTGTAAGGGCACTAATCCCGTCGTGCAGATCCACTGTGATCACCTAATCACTTTCCTAAGGCGCCACTGTCTAACACCATCACACTGGGGTAAGACTTCGGCATATGAATCTGGGGGACACAAACGTTCAGTGCATGGAATCATCTGTTCTCGCACGTTGCTAATTCTTCCCACTAGAGTCCTTGACGTACTAATTATAGTTATTTTAAATTTCCTGTCTATTGCATGTCTTGTAATTTTCTGAAGGGCATATAATATGAATGGAGATAAGGAAGTCTTTATTGTGAGGATTTATGTTAAACTGGTGAGGACTTGGGTTTTTTTTTTTTTTTTTTTAGATGTTAACTGTAGCTGTAGGTGTTAGGGGCTTAAAACTCCTCTAGTTTCTGTGTCTTTGTCTCTCCTGTTGTCTTTGAGGTTCCCTTAGGACTCTTCTTAGACAGTCTGCACCTTGCAGAAATGTTGGCTCTTACCCACTGTTATACTGGGGTCCTGCTGGTGTTGGCGGAAAGGTGTAGGGAAGGGAGAGTGCGCTGTAATCTTCTGGTTAAGCCTCAGTGACGCAGGGGGCCTGTACCTGGGGGCTGACCCTCACCAGCTTTTCTCTGTTAGTGCAGGTTTTCCCCTCCTGTTCCCTCTTCCCTTGCCTCATTCTATTTTCTTGAAGCCTGGTTCCTGGTGACTAATTTTTCCCTTAGATGAAACAGGAGGGCTAGAGGCAGCTGGAGTGGGATGAAAGCCCCTAACCCACTTGGGGTAAGGTCCGGAGGTGTGTTTTCCCTGGAGAGCGGGCCTTTGCTATGGAGAAGATCTGGGTGAAGTTTTCTGATTAACCTTCCCTTCTTCCTGCCACAAGGGGATCTTTCTCAGGTCTTCACTGGGAAAACCTGGTGTGGTTCCCAGTAGTAAAGCCAAAGTGTGCATCCCCGCCCCCCTTCACCCCTCAAGACCATGGTTTCTAGGACCTTCTCGCTCTCTTGCTGGTCCACATGTAGCCTCTAGTAACTCAAATTACTGTGTAAGTGTCTCACCAGCTGATGGCTTCAGTGGCTTCTGCTCCAGGTAAGCAGATCTTGATGGCTGTATCTCTCTGGTTATGCCTGTCTCCCCAGATTTGAGGATTAGTGGTCTGCCTTTCACTGTATTTTTTCTGATAAAACCAAGAAAAGACTTTGTTTTTTGGTTTGTTGAGCATCTAAGGATGGATAGGAATGATGGCTTCCAAGCTCCTTACTTGTCAGATCTGAGGCAAGAAAACTTTCAGTTCCTTTTTAAGATTCCCTTTACATTTTTAGCTTTCAGTGCTTTGATTATGAAATGTTCAGGTATGCTTTTTCTTTCCTTTTGTTCTTCTTTTTTCCCCATCCTGCTTGCCATTACCTGAGCCACCTAGAATTTTGAATTGATTTATTTTTATTTATTTGTTTTCCTAAGTTTCGAAAATTATGCCCTATCACTTCTTCAGCATTTTTCCTGCTACTTTCCATTTTCTTTCTTTCTTTTTTTCCCAAGGACTTCAATTCATTGTTAGACAGTTGTTTTACCCTATAAATCTTTTTCTGTTCATTCAAAAGCCTTGGTCATTTGCGTGTCTAGTCTATTAACTCCTCCTCCCTCTTTCATATGGTTACCGTTTTTTTCTGTTCTTTTTCATGTCTAGTAATTTTTTTACTTTATGCTCAATTTTGGGACAGAATGTTGTAGAAACTGTGGATTTTGATATCTTCCTCTACAGGATGCAGTATTTGCTCTGGAAGGCAGTTACATTTCTGGGTGAGCACCTCAATCCTGTTGAGAGTTGGTTTCAGGCTTTGTTAGGAAAAGAGTAGATTTTGCTCTTGGTCAGAGTGTGACTTTGTTGGTCCTAAGATGTGGTATTTGTTCCTACTGTGTGACGCCTCAGTGATTTCCGCGGGAGCTTGAGGCGTTCAGCCAGCTTGTCTGACGTGGTGGGACTCTGATGCCAGTCTCTGTCTTCCTAGCAGTAGGTGGCTTCCGAAATATTTCTGTTGCGCTTCTTGAAGTCATGCAATGATCTGACTCAATGTAATATAAAGGTTTTGTGTCTTCTTCCTTTCCAGGACTCCCCACCCCCGCCCCAATTTCCAATCATTTCAGCCCCATTTTTTCCATCCCAGCAAGACTGCCACCTTATGTTTGAGCTGTGTGCCCTGATGTGCTGCTGTGAATCAGACATGTCCTCAGAGAAAGGCCTGGTTAAGTGCTCTGTGCTGTGCTCATGCAGTTGCTTCCCTTCCTCCTAGGATCCTGTCTCCCTGTTTCCTTCTTCTCCAGGCTCATCTCCAGTGCCTCTAGTTTTTTTTTTTTTCCCCATAGAGTTTGTAATTTTTATCACCTTGGGCTGAATTGATATAAGCTTCTCTATCATTTCTGAATAAGGAACTATCTTTCTTAAAAATTTGTCTTTGGAATTTAAGGATTTGGGTATATCTAGGTGATGTCCTTTATCAATATAATAGAGTTCTGAGCCATTACTTTTCAGATATACATTTTCCATCTTCTTCCTCCTCCTTTTCTGTTGTTCATAGCACATCTGATCCAGACTGTTCACTGCGGCTTCAAAGCCATTGGGATTATCCCAGGAACATGGTTGTTTACACTGCGGGACTTGCCAAGTCAAGTGCAACCCGCACAAGAACAGTCTACACCATGTTCATATTGTGAACATGGATTTAGTTTCAGTAGAGTAAAGTAATTCATGGTACTAAAAGTGTATAATTAATAAATTAGAACTAAAAATGGCAATTTGCTTTTTCAACTTATTTTGGTTTTAGAGTTGTGTAAAAGTTACAAGCATAAAAATTTCATATTTTGTTTTATTAGTATGTTTTCATGTGTTGAAGTATCTTTAGGCTAAAACTTATATTAACACTAGGAGTCCAGGAAAATTTTTTAATTTATAGTGACTCAAATGTTAACAAGCTTATATACACTGCTTCATGCTACAAGAGCCTGAAGAACATACAACTGGGAATGTTTTCTGCTGTATTTTTTAAATGATGAGCTGTATTTTTATACCTCTGGGCCAACCTGAATTAAATAGCACTTAATTTTTTTTAAACCCAGCTAATTATCAAATGAAATAAAGGTGCTAAATGAGATGGTTGAATTTAAGTCATAATCCTAATCAAAGTCCACTTACAATTATAATGGGAAAACTAAGTTTCTGGAGAGTTCAGGCAGTTCTGGCTTATTCAGGGTGGTTAGAACATAAACTCAGCTATGTCTGTGTAAACTGGCCGAACAGGAGTTGGGAGTGACAGGAAAGAGGTGTTAATAGCAACTGCTTCTTATAACTCCTAGGAGTTGGCCTGTCTCTTGTTGAGTTCCCTGGCACCCAATGGGAGAAGGGAAAGCAGCAGAGAGCGTGTTGTTGGGGATTGGAGGAAGCTAAGCAGTGACAATATGTGGCAGGTCTGAAGGCTGAGGTCAGAGTCTGCAAGATGGAGAAAAGAACTGCTCCTTCATTCTTTTCCTCTTCCTTCTTCCTTCTTCTGAGGTCACCTCCCATTTTTAAGTTTTCTACTCTCAGTCCAGTGTGGAAAAAGATATGATTGCAAAGTTTGCTTCCTAACACCTCCTGCCCCTTTTCCCCTTCACTGCATTCTCTGGCTGTATTCCAACATGGGTACAACAGTGCAGAACCTTCTGAGAAGTTCTAAGGACCAGCTACTTTTCAACAAGAAGCAGAAAGCATAGCTCAGAAGCCAGCAATGGAGAAAGTTGCCTATTTACACAAATTTGGGGCTACATTTTACTCTGGATCTTAGGTGTGATGGAAACAAGACCAGCCTGCATCTCTCCTGCTCCCATTTATCCCTTGAATTAATCCTCCACTAGCTCACCTTTGCTTCTGGGGATGAGACCCATCTGTTTCCTCTTCCTAGTTACTTCTTCCTTGTAGCCTCTGCAAAGGGATGTAAAAGCTATCCTTAATTGTAGTTCCAGGGTAGAAACAGCAAGGCTGATCCTTCACCAGAGCACTGAAGATAGTAAAAGGGGCTACACCTCAGAGGACTTTCTGAGGGGCAGCCTCCGCCCTTGGTGACCAGTGGGGTGGGCTGCAGGGGAGGGGGTATAAGTAGAGGTAAAAGAAAGAATTTCACAATTTTAGGCTAGTTGGCTGGGAGGGATAAAATCATTGGTTAAGTGTGCCCTGAATGTATGTGGAAATTGTTAGATATTTCCATGATGCGAGGACAATCCAGAGCTGCCATAGGTGGAAGAGAAGCATCACTGTGACCATGTCTGTGCTTTTGTACAGGGGCTTAGAGAGGGCAAAAGGGACCCCTGTGGCGGATCACCGGGAGATATTCTGAGGGCAGGCAGATGCCAGGCTTCTTCTGCCCCACTTCTTGACAGAGACCGGAGGGGATGGGCCAGACATTGCTGACCTCCCCGCCTGTCCCTGGGGCCAAGGAGATGGAAGGAAACAGCAGGAGCTGCTCAGAGCTCTCCTTTCAGTGCCCTGTTGTGAAAAGGAACTCAATAAAAGCATCATTTTCAAAAAATAGTGGGCTTCTCTGAGCATTGAGTGCTCTTTCCTTTCCTTTCTCTTCTTTTCCCCCTGCATTAATGAGAAAAAAGAACTGCATTTGAGTCTAGCTCCAAAAGCTACAGGGACACGTTTGGCTACTCTCACCCCTGTGATCAAATACTGAAGGTGGAGGTGGGGAATCAATACGGAGGCGGGGGTACAGAATTACGTAAGGGCCCATGAATGAGAGAGTAAGTGTTGTGAATCAAGAGTGGGCTTTGAAATCTGAGACACATTGTGGCACCTATTATTTGAACTCCAGTTTGGAATTGTGAGAAATCAATGTGAAAAAGCATATACCAGGTAAAATTAAAAAAAAAAAAAAAAAAGTCTTCACTGACCTAGAAAAGCAAGGCTCAAAGTGCTCTCACTTCAGTAAGCTCGTGGTCTGGGAGAACGGCCGACGTCAGGTCAGAGCGAGGACGGACTCAGAATCACAAGGCAGACAGACCTCTCCCTTTCCGAATCTCCAAGGGCACTGCTGTGAGTGAGCAGTGCCCGACCAGAATCTGCTGTCACTTGGCTTTGTGCAGGCAGAGAGGAGCAGGTCTTGCAAAATTGTGAAAAATGTGAGATGTAGGCTTTTATGAAGGAATGCAGTTTTCTTACTTTTAAATACATGGGCTAACACAAGCTGGCTACAGAAAGCACCGCCTACTAAAGGAATTGATTTAATGAGGAGTAAGCCTAGTTCCTGTCTGTGTCTCAATAACGCTGTTTACATTCTGCTACATCTAAAAGCAACTATTTTCTTGAGGAGTAAACTTTTCTTTATGATTGTTACACATTTTAGCTTAGACACTGGTTTTTCACAGAACTCAAGGAAATGACCTTTCCTGCAGAAACTTTACAGTTGGCTGCTGGCAGGTCTGGAAGGCGAGGGCAGTGATGGATGAGCTCCACCCCCCAGGACGCACACTGCCAGTACCTCCCCCACCACCTCCTGCAAGGCTCTGTCTGCAAATCCTGATTAGCTAGACAGGTTCATCCAGCTCCAGGAAGACTGTCCTTCCCAATTAACCTCACGCATAGTTAGTATTGATTGAGGACAGTAGAGATAAACATGCACGAGTCCTGTCCTTGGCTGTGGTAGAGGTAAGCACAGTGTGTGCAGAACCGGGGGCCACATGAAGAAGGAACAGTTTATCTGCCTATCATGGAAGTGAGAGCTCAGGAAAGTTATGCAAAAGTGACTTTTGATTTGAATTTTGAAAAAGGAGTTGGTTGAGAAGCAGAATCCAAGAAAGAGAGAGGAAATCTCAAGGGCCATGAGTATGAAGCAGGTGCTGCCTTTGAGGGCCTTTGAGCATCTTAGTGTGGTTGGAGAGTGATGCAATTTCAGTATATGGGGGGGGGGCAATGGAGGGAAACTGTTACGAAGGATCATTCCACATGGAACCAGACAGAGAGCAATAGGAGCTAAGATCGTGGGTGGTTCCAGTGTCACAGCAAAGAGTTTACAATCTAGTGATCATGGCAAGCTAGCTAAGGGCCTTAACATTTTATTCTTTACTCTTTATTTAAAATAATTTTAGATTAATAGAAGCATTGCAAAGATAGAAAATGTGTTTGTCAAAACTAAAAACTGCCATTGGTATAATATTATCGATGAAACTGCAAACTCTTAAGATTTCATGTTTTCCCACTAACGTCCTTTTCTGTTAAGGGATCCAACCAAACCAGTTTCCATGATGCATTTCATCAGCCTTGTGTTTCCTTAGCCTCTGCCAATCTTTTTCTCTGTGTCCCCTAAACGTTTCATTGTCCTGACATGTCTGAAGACTATTGGTCAGGTGTTTTGTAAAACATCTCTCTCTCTGGGTTTGTGTGATGTTTTCTCACAATCAGATCGAGGTTAAGGATTTTGAGGAAGAGTACCACAGAGGTGGTGGACTGTTCTCAGCACATGGATGCGAGGAGCGCTCAGTCCTCGTGATGTTAACCTCGATCACTTGATAAAGGTGTTGCTGGTGGGGATTCTCCATTATAAAGTTACCACGTTTCTCAATTTAATTTTGGGGAAGATACTTTGAGGTTAAATAAATATAAGAGGGAGGGTATAGCTCAGCC
The DNA here is from genome assembly GCF_009834535.1 of Camelus ferus. NCBI lineage: Eukaryota > Metazoa > Chordata > Mammalia > Artiodactyla > Camelidae > Camelus > Camelus ferus. The sequence goes on along the minus strand of NC_045698.1, from coordinate 4,274,344 downwards.
GTAGAGCACGTACTTAGCATGCATGAGGTCCTGGGTTCAATCCCCAACACCTGCTCTAAAAATAAATAAATAAATAAACCTAACTACCTACCCCCCAACACAAAAATTAAATAGTATCTTTCTCCTTAAGTTTTTGCCCTTCAGTGTTAGCATTCATCAGTGAGCCTTGCCTGCAAGAATTTTTACTGTGGTCTTCTAATGGTGACTTTTTATTTCCCTCATCCCTTCTATGCTTATTTGTGAGCATTACTCTCTAAGGGATATTTGTGATTGATTGATTGATTCAATCAGTTGTTCATATCAGTATGCACTTGGATATTTATTTGAGTCTTTGAGTTATAATCCAATACTATCATTACTATGTGTTTTATTGCTGAACTTGTTTTAGCTTTGGTCATAGAGAGCTTTATCAGGTTGACTCTTGTGTCTTTTTGACGTGTTTCCTTCCCTCCTTCCTCCCTCTCTTCCTTCCTTTCCTTCTTTCTATTTTTGAGCAACTTCTTACTTGAAGGCACCAAAAAATGGTCCAAACTCGTCTTTTATTGTATTTTCCCTGCCCCTAGCTAACCTGGTTTTTCAAACAGCGAGTGGCATGATGAGAGACAATTTTGGAAGATCCACTTGGTGGAGGATGGGTTTGTCGATGGAGTGACTGCTGCAGTGATCAAGCTGAAGATGGTGAGGCCAGAACCAAGCCTGTGGCAGTAGGGGTGTAAAAAGGGGAAGCAGAGGCAGGCGGTGGAAGAAATAGAATCAGGAGTTTCTCCTGCTGTTTGGAGTCAAAGAGAGTAGGGTGTGACATGCTGGCTTCTGTGATGATGGGTGGGGCTGCAGTTCACGGGGTCGGAAACACAGGAGGGGATTTGCTTTGCTTTGCTTCTCTGGTTTCCAGCAGCAACCTTACCAAATAAGTTTTCAACTCTCTTACTCTGGGCTCTTTTGGGAAGAGAAATGGTATTTTTCTTCGTGTTGTCACCTCAGTTCTCTGGGTCCTCTTTTTTCTTATCAGGACTTAACTGAGTCATCTCACTTCTTGCAAGTGGTGCACTGCTCAGGCAGCCTTTTGGTTTGAGATGCGCAAGGCAGATGCTCCCTCTTGCTCTGCCAGGCACTGTTACGGGAACTGAGAGGAAATACCACAGTGAAGGTAACTGCTCTCACAGAGCTGACAAGTCTAGGATACATAACGAACAAGTGGATAAATAAACAAACCAGATTATTCCAGACAGTGGGATAAGTGTAATGTAAGACATGGAATGGGGCCATCTGATGACAGAGAATGAGGGAGGGGTAATTTTGATTGGGTGGTCATTGAAAGTCCCACTAAAGAGGAGCATTGAGCCAAGATCCACATGGAAGAGTCAGCCGCATAAAGACTCAAGGAAAGAACAGTCCAAGAAAAGGACTGGCTAGTGAGTGATCACCAGGTATGGGGTGAGCTTGGGTGTACTTTTAGGAGCAGATAAAGAATTCATGTGGCTGAAAAATGGTGGCCTGCGAGGGAGAGGGCAGGTAGGGTTAAGGGAAGGTTATGGATGAGCTGTTTGGCCACAAGATGAGTTATACTCTAGGAAGAATCAGAAGCTGTGCTGTTACTTAGAGGATTCACTCTGATTCACTCCAGTTTTTGTGGTCTCAGTATCACAGGAAAGTGATGCAGACAGACAGGTCAGGTGAGAGATGATGGAGGTTGGAAGAGGGTGGTAGAGATAAGCATGAAGAGGAGTGTGTATTTGGGAAGCATTTTGGAGGCATGACAATAAGATTTTCTGATGAAGTGGGGATCAAGAAAATCAAGGTAGCAACCAAGAGGGAAATCTAAGTTTTTGTTTGCACAAGTGGGAACTGGGAACAGATTACTGAGGAGGGAGAGACGTGGGAGGAGCAAGTTTCCAGTGGGGGGATGGAGAATTTGGTCTTAGATATATTAATTTGTGATGCTGATTAGAAATCCTCAGGAGATGCTGAGAAGACCTAGTTTGGCACTCAGGTGAAATATTAATTTGCAAGTTGTCAGTCTAAGAGTGGAATTTTTAAAGCCTTGGAGCTGGAAGGAAGCACCTGGGGAGATGGAGACCGGCCCCCGGGTGCCTTGATTTTTGTGCCTCCCACAAACTCGGATGTAGCTTTAGGTTTTAGAGTCCCAAACCCCAAATGATGGTTCTACTCACACAAGGCGGTCAATTTTAGTAACGTACAAATAAAATAATAGGGCCCTGATGATGAAGAAAATACATGATCCACCTGGATTAAGATGGAGGAAAACAATGGAACAAAGTTCTTGTAAAACCAATGGTTAGGGAATTGCCGAAGTGACCGTGTTCACATTCGTTTGTCTCTGGGAATCTGGGAGGAGCTGCAATGGTATTAAGCCTGTTCTTCAGACTTAGACTCAAAACAGGGGCAGAAGCAGAGTGACCACACTGGAGAAACGTGTGAACACAGAGGTCTTCAGATATGACTGGGAAAATGAGATGTATTCCATATAACTTCTCTTAAGGAAAGTATTTACAATGAGAAAATTTCGTGGTTTTTGTCAGATCAGTAAGGGTAACAAGGCACCAGAAAAATCTATTGGTGGGGGGTCTCAGAAAACAGCCTGGGGTGACTCCCCAGGAAGGCGTGGGCATCTGGGCCACCATCTCAGAGCCACAGGGGACAGACAGGCTGTAGGTCTAACAGGCCAGAAACCAGAGATTTAAGAGAGTGAGGCTGGGAATGTCAGCACAAAGTGGGCAAAGAACATGTAAGCAAGCGCCAGTGCAATCGCTATTTTGATGTCTTTACCCCACGCTACCATATCCACGGCAGTTGCACATGGAATTAGAACCCCAAGAGAAGGCACGTGAATGAGGAGCGATTCAAGGTGAGCCAGGACGTGGAACTTGAGATTAGGGGTGGAGTCAGCTGGCTCTGATGAGGGCCGTCTCCAGGTAGGGTTATCTAACTCAGGGACACACAGGCAATATTGCCTTGAGCAGGGGATGTCTTTGGACAATTTTGAACTTCCAGATTTCGTCTCTCTCATGATGGGATTCTTCCCAAGACAAAATCTAGTGCGATACGCTAGAAAAACAAATGTCAGAGGGTAGAAAGCTGAAAGAAGATCAAAGGAAGGTGCTGAATTCCAGCAAGTTGTACTAACTTTCCATTTCACGGGGAAAGGCAAGAAATAGCTTAAGAAGCATGTCAAACTGTTAGGAACTCAGCTGAGCTTAGGGGGAAATAAGACACTAGGGGAGTACTCCACTCCACTTCCTCCACCACTGGAGGAAGAACACTGATGTCATAGCAGATATGCTGACCAAAGCCTGGGTTATAGGGGAGAGGACAGAAGCTTCTGGAGAGCACACGGCAGGTCCTCCTTGGGTCCAGAGGAAGCGGACTTCAGAAGCACCAGCATGCTTGTTCATGCGTCAGTGAGGCTGGTTCTTCAGTTGGGATACAGGTGGGAAGGAGGGGAAAGTGTTCTGATGGGGCAAGTTTCACAGACCTGTACAATCCACAGTGGGAAGGGGTGGCAGCCACCTCTGTGGCCCTGGTGGACTTATAAGAGAAAGCAGAGCTGATGCCATTAGATAAAACCCACCATCCGTGGAGTACTGGGGCCCGCAGGAAAGAGGGAAGTTGAGGGAAAATGGAGATTGAGAGTGTTCATAACATGCAGAAAGGAGAGGAGGAGTCTCTCAAATGAGCCCTGGGACTGGCATGCCACAATCGCACATTTCTAGTCTTCGCAGAAGGGACAGACGTCTGATGTATGACTCTCTGAGATGAAGAGATAGTGCTCATTTTTTTTCTTTCCTAAATGCCTAGTGTCAAGACCAGGCACGATGGGAGATCGTATTTGACGAGGCTCAGATCACAAGTGACGGAGTCCAGGTTCAGGGCTGGCTTCCTGGGCCCTGCACCCGGACGGGCCCTCCTTGTGCCTCAGCGGAGCATGCGTGTGAGACAGGAGAGCCCTTAAAGGAGGCCTGAGGACTGGCAAATCCGCGCAGTGTGCACATCCCCTGCCCCCTGCCATCCGGCCCGCACGAGACACCCACGCGAGTAGAACACCCATGGACTCCAGGTACATGGGATCTGAGCTTTCTACTATTCGTGGTGCCACCAGGGTCGAGATTGTCTTAAAGTTTTGATTAACACTTTGGATTCTTTAAAGTGTGAGGCTCACAAGGGCCTTGTGTTGAAGGAACTCAGCCTCTGAGGTCTTGAAATCTCCGTGACGAAGTCAGGGAAGACAAGTCAGGGGCAGCGACGGACAGGAACCCAGGGCAGCCTGGACGCCTGACAGAGGCCCTGGGTTAATGTGGAGCAAACTAGAGGTTCTTTTGTTTTCTCTCATTTTAATTTCTTTACACTTTAAAATTTTTTCTTTAAAATATTTTTAGGCTTTTGAAATTTTCTTTAGCCTTTTGATTTTAGACTTCAACTCCCTTGGTTTAGGGAGTGTCAACTGAAATAAATGCACAGCCTGAAAGTTGAGAGTTATGTTTTATTTGGCGGGAGGACTTGAGCTGGGATGACAGCCTCTCAGATGGTTCTGAGGGACTGCTCCGAAGAGGTTGGGGAGGAGCTAGGATATATAGGAGCTTTACAACAAAGACCAGGTAGTTGGAACAATGAAAGCTTACTTGTTGTCTAAAGAAAACCAGGCATCTCAAGTTAAAGAATTCAGTGCTTTTCTATGTATGGGAGGAAGCAAACATTTGGGCTCACTGAATTCATTCCTTTGACAAGCACCTCGCTATCTAGGGCCAGAGTCCTGTCCTTTCTTATTCTGGGTCCCCTCAGAGGGCACCACTGTGAGTGGCTGCAGAGGCCGGGCTGCAGGCTTGTCTGCACTGGGGGGTGGCGGCAGCCGCTGATGACTTGATGGCTTCAGCATTCCTGGTTTACGGAGATGGTTTGCAGTATTTTTCGTTCACAGGAGTTAGGGAGGAAAATTTTTCATTCTCATTTCTTTGGATTTTAAGTTATGAGGAAAAGGGAATTTAATATTTGGATTTCAACTCTGAAAAGTTGTTAAGTGAGAGGGTTTCTATTCAAATTTGAGGCATCTCCATACTGCAGGCATTTTATTATTTGATTGCTTTTTTTTTTTTTTTTTTAGCATTTAAGCTCTTTGCATCACCTGGCCTCACCCTAATCTAATGTCAGTGCCCTTTCTCTCAAGGTGCACACACAATCACACACATATTCTCTGCCCTGGTCACACTTCACTTTGCCTGAAAAGACCTACCTTGTGCCTTTGCACACACTGTCGCCTTCTCTGGAATATCTCTCCTTCCTCCTTGTCTTGCAAACTCAAGGCGCAGTTCAGATGTCTCTTCTTCCCTGTGACTCTCTCACTGAGAGTAGCTTCTCTCCTCTCAGCCGTCTGTGCAGCCTCCTCCGTAGGCGCAGGAGGGGAATTACCTCTGCTGTGACCCTGCACCTCTGCACTCCCTTGGCGTTGGCATCTGCCATGGCCCAGGGTTGTCCAAGCTCCAAAGGAATTACATTTGCCACAGGCACTAACATCTCCTCCATTTACAATGGGTCACCTTTCTTTTTAGAACTTTTTAGAACTTGTGCAAACTCTGACTGCTCCAGTCCAGGACCCCTTTTGGTATCAGCATCTCTGCTGTGCTGACGACTTTTATTTGCTTTTCCGTCTCCTACCTCCACCCTGCCCCACCTACCGCATGCCCTAGAAGACTGACCTGCAAGGACCAGTTCTCTTCTGCCTTCCTGTTGGGTTTGGCCCGTGATGCTGGAAGACGATCTTCAGTTCCTACTTATGGGATCTCAGCAACTTGGTGACTTTCTGTACTTTCAATACAGCCGCTCTCTGGGTTCTGGAAGTGCCCCTCGCCTGAGCCTGTGGGTCTCCCCGGTGCTGCCAGCACCCCTGGTGCTGCGTCTTCCCATGTTGATTTTTCTTACTTCTGCCCACCTCTCTGTAAACATCCCCTGTATTAATTTTCCTCAGTTGACTTATTGACATGCTGCTTCTTGTCGGGACCCAGACTGACATATTGGAGAAGACAGATAATATAAATGTAATAATAAAATTGATAGCAAAAGAAAATGAGTTGCCTTGAGGAAGATTTCACTGAGACCTTCGGTTTCATTTTCTCTTGCTGCATGACGAAGTACCACACGCTTAGCAGTTTAGAACAAAACCCATTTGTTATGTCACATACAAAGGTCAGAAGTCCACACTCAGCACAAGACTGAGTGGAATCAGGTGTTGACTTGGCTGCCTTCTGATCTGGAGGCTCTGGGCAAGGGTCTGCTTCCAGGCTCACTCAGGTTGATGGCTGAGTTCAGTCTTTGCGGTTGTAGGACTGAGGTCTCCATTCTTCTGCAGGTTGTCAGCAGGGGGCTGCTCTCGGCTCCTAGAAGCAGTGCACGCTCCTTGCCGCCTGACCCTCTGTCTCCATTTTCATAGCCAGGGATGGAGAGTTTCCACTGCATCAAACCCCTTTCCACTTCGAATGTCCTTCTCCAGGAAGAGCCACGCTTGTTCTACCGGTTCACTAGATCAGGGCACCTGTGCCCTACAACAAACCTCAGCACATGAGGGGTGTGCCCTGCTCCCATTCCCAGGTCCCCCCTAACATAGGAGGGGATTCTACCAGGGTGCTGTGGGTCACCAGGGGGTCACTTTAGGATTCTGTCTGTCATAGCCTTAGCGAGTCCTGGCGGGAGTCATTCATTGCTCAGTTTTCCAGTAACAATGACATATACGTCCCCTGGACTCAGCCTTTTCCTTGGAAAGCTGTGGGCAAGCCCAGCTACCTTCTGGGTCTTTGCACCACCTTGCTTTTGTGTGCTCCAGGCTCCTATCTAGGGCACTCACCACCCTCCTGGAAGGTGTTCGGAAAGGAGAAGGGTGATTTTTATTTCCATCATTACTAAGGTCTGGCAGGCTTTGGCCACAGGTGCTGGGCACGCTCTCTCGTGATGCAAGGGAGCGCCCAGCACGACCGTTTCCCTGCGCACTTGGTTCCTCAGGAGAGAACCCTGTAGCATAGTTTATGCTTCTGTTCAGTAAATTATAATCACATTCCAGTGGCTTCCAGGAGAATATTTCCACGTCATATTTTGGGAAAAAAGTTTTTCCTGTGTTTGTGTGAGGTGGACATTTTTAGATAGTATTTTGGGTAGATGGGAATCATGGTGAAATATTGCCCTTAAATGAACCAGTAACAGATGACTGGGGCTTCAGCTGTGCAAGAGAAAATGATTCTAGAAGAATTTTTCCATGGTTACCTGAGGAACATAAGACCCATCACATCACTACCAGTACAGGGTCCTTCAAGATGGACGTGGTGCCTGCATAGGCTGGCCATGCCCCCGGTCAGACTAGCTGGGACTGTGTAATTTTGGGGACCCCTAAGTACAATACACCAATGGGTCCTACAGCTTTTTCTGTCTCAGTCTCTGGAGTCTGTCTCCTTCTTTATGGCTGCTTCATAGCCGAGTTGACCAAATATTTCTTGACCTTACACCATGTTTTGGGCACCATCCCAATTACTTCTTATTTAAGTATGGCTTGTTTAGTTTCTCTCTCCCAGACTAGACTCACCCCAATTAATTTTTCATTCTGACAACCTCAAGCAATCAAGTTAGGTTATTGAGCAAAATCCTTCAGCACTTCTCCGGTGCCTGCTTTGTTTCCAGTTCTTGCAGACAAGACCCACCCTCTCCGATGTGATTCCAAACCACCCTTTGTGTCTCATCCCCGACCCCCAGCCTACCGCCCCTCCCCAATGACCAGCTTCCCTGAACTTGCTTTCTTTTTTACTGCACTCAATCCACATCTTCTCCCTAAAATGCTTACCCCCAATCTCTGCTCCTTGAAGCAGAACTCATAAACACCTTGCTAGATAACTTGCCATTCACTACATCTTCAAAAATTTTCCTAAAAAGATACAACCTGTTCCTTGTTGAGGTGGGGAGGGACCTGCTTCCCCTGCTTTATGTTTTCATGTGGGCTGGTTTCCATCAGCTGTACTCACACCCCGTGTATAGGTGAAACAGTCACATTCAAAGATCCTGAGGCAAAGCCAGAAGTCCTTATCAGAAAGATCCCAAGGGAGGTTGAAATGACTCCCTGGTTGTTTAAACACAGGGCTGACACTGCACATAAACACACTTGGAGACAATCACTGTCTTTGCGAGCTCTCAGACATCTTCTGCTGTCAGCCCCCCTCTGCCTCATCTGAATGAGTGACACTTACAACCTTTAAACACAGGGAAGAAAGAGGAGCTGCCCCTGCCTCCTGGGGTGCTGTGAAGCCCATGGACATGCCAGTCAGAAGTGTTATTACTTCCATCCTCTGAATTTTATTGTTCTAGCTTAACCTTCTATTTCCATTAAACATACTCTCTAAAATAAACCTCAGATTGATAACTGTTTCTCATAGCTTCCATGCAGAGGTACATTTTTCTAAACTACTTGTTAGAATTCCTCCATGCATTGCAATGAAATTGAATTAATCCTTGTTCATATCAGATAGATTTTTTTTTCAGATATTAAAAAAAAACATACATGACCATGGCTGTTTATACAGAACCATAGAATTAATTGTGAGCGGTTAGAGTAGCAGGCACCTTTTGAAATCATTCTATTGGGGATTATTTGAACCAGTGGAGGAAGTGAGGGCTTGTGGTGTTAAGCAATTGTCTACAACCTCACGATTATATTGCATTTCATGTGCAACAGATTCCTTTCTGGTGATGAAGAGGGCATTTTGTGCTGTGCATGAAGGAAAAGATGGGGGGAAAGTAGGAAGTGAGCCCGTGTAGGGTCCTGGGTTTCCCCTGGCATCAGGCACTGGGGTCCAAGAGCGGACTCAGCTGTTCCACTCTGCCAAGGGTTTTGTTTTTCGTTGCATTGTGGCGTGTTTCAGTTCCAGGTTCCCCCAGCTGGAAAGTTGAAAACTATGCCAACCTCTTCGTCGGTAAGAGTGTTTTTAAACTCATGGTTCTTCAGCACAGGATTTAGTGATTGCTGTGTCCATAGTGAGAACTGAACACTGAGCACGGTCCTCAACAAAGGTAGGCACCTCTGGGTCTGGGATCATCAGAAATACCCCCAGGGCTGCCCAGGGACCATTCCCGGCACCAGCTCAGCTGAGTCCTTCCTTCTCCCATCAAATTCTCACCTTCACTTTTAGATGTAGTTTTGAGAATGACATAAATTTACACTCCAACATACTCCTTCTCAAAAGCATTGAGAGCAAAATAATTACCAGTGGACACTCTTTCTCCCATTCAAACAGAAAACGTGAAGTGCCAACGAACTCAGAAATAGAAAACAAAAACACTCCATCATGATGTGCCACTCACACCTCCCCAGTCCCCCATGTCCATCAGCTCGTTAACTGTCAGAACCAAAGACTTCTAAGCCGGAACTCTTTCCTGCACTTCCTGTTAGGCACGTCACCCCTGTCATCTGTTTGGAAACCCCAGGACTCAGTTGTTCCATTTTACAGAAGAGGAAACTGGCTTTCTGAGAATTGAGGAGACTTGCTGGGGCTCTACTCTGTGGGTCCAGACTCAGTGGGTCCAGACCGTCTTTGGACTGAAATGCAGGGTTGCGACAAGGAGGGGTTTGAGCTGACGCTGTACAGGTGGAGCCTGCTGTGCGTCATTCTCAAAAGATGACTTGCATTAAGAAAGAAAGGTAAAATCCGTGGCTAACTGAAGCGGGAGCCTCCAGAGGGATGCATGCCTCTCTCCCCCACTGTCTATGACCTGCTCCAGCTGGGGCAGGTGACAGCCCGTGGAAGGAAGGGCTCCAGAGCCCTTGGCGTCAGGAACAAACAGGCCGTGACTGCTAGCTGTATTGCCAAATAACTTAATTCTTAAAAATACGTTAAATGCTTAAAAAATTACCACCCCCTAATTAACATTTGTGATCTAGGGAGTTGACTGATGGCTGTATCTCTTACATCTCACGTGTCCTACATTAAATTGTATCGATTATTAGCTTTTCTAAGCTTTCCAAATGTCATTTGTTGCGGCCCAGAACGTAAACCTTGACCAATCCCCCTTCACCCCAAACTTGGTCATCAGTCTGGCAATCATGCAGAGCAATAAAAATAATTTCACATTTGGAGTTGGAAAATGGATTTGAGCAGAACACTAAACATGTTTTTAATAAATGCTGAGCAGCAGGCTGCCTGCTTAGAGAAGAAAATCTGTTTGTTAAAGGAAGAGAACATTATTGTGAAGGTATCAACTTGCTTGAAAGGGCATGTGTTGTGTTGGCAGCATTTTTTTTCCTCCATGATGATGTTATTCCAATTGGAATTATACCAAAAAATCACTTTTTCCTTCTTGAATTTATGAAACTAAAGTTTAAAAAGTCACTTTAGGTTATTGACTTTTTAAAAATAAAGTTGAAATACAGAAGAGTTGTTAAGGTTACTCTGCAGTTTTCTCAGTTTCACACCCTGTCTTGGCTCTTTTTGCTGTGTGACCTTGGGCAAATTACTTAACATCTCCAAGTCTTCATTTTCTCATCTGAAAATTAGTGACAGGCACAGCACATAACAAATGCTCAATAGGTATTTTTGGAGGGAAATGTCATTTCTTACTGAAGGTAGACAAGGAGACAATCTTAGATTCTAAAGAGTGCTGGGCAGTGGCACTGAAGCTTACGGAACAAACATAGCTGGCATTGCTGTTTCTTAGCACCATGTCCAGCTGGTAAACTGGGCTAACACAAAATCAGAATCACATCAATAGGTCTGCTGGAGTATTAGCAGCTACCCTTTACCACTGGTGCTTCACTGCACACTTCCGGGAGAGCCAGGTGGCATTCCTGACCGCAGGCGACAGTGTGGCACTGTCAGCTCCGGACTGATCTTCTGTACTTGTTTTCTCCAGTTGCTTGGAGGTTAGAATAAGACGATCAGAGTGAAAACTAGGAGCCCATAGGTGCTGAAATTTGCCAGCATGAAGAAATTTAGGTCCTAAATAATGCCACCATGAGCAGAGGTGGACATAAAGGAGTCTTCACCTACTGCTGAAGGAGGCCCCCAGTGCCTCCAGAATGACCTCATTAACGAAGCAAAAATCAGGTGATAAGTTATTCCTATAATTTGGTAGTTTCATCGAGTGTGATTCCTTATTGATTGCTAATCATTCATGAATTTTAAAATTTTGACAAAAAATTAAAGTAATTTACAAACAATGAGAAATTTTTTTGGTTTAAAGTGATTTTTCAATTATGATACCAACATGTATTTTACACTTTCCTTGTAGAGAACTTCTTAATTTTGACAATATTATTTTTTCTCAATACATTATTTATATTCATTAAAAATAACTATTTAGCTCTTATTGTATTTTTGTCCTTTGCCAGTGTTGGAGATAAAACTGTGCTACTTTGGGTCCCCTGAGAAGCAGTCACCATGGTAGGGCTAGACTAGACATGTGACAGATTATCGGGGAAATTCCTGAAGGAGAAAAGAAGGGAGCATGAGGAGACAGGGAGAGCTTCCAGACTGCACGGCAGGTCTGACACTTGTGAATGAGAGAAGGGGAGGTAGGGTTGAGTAGGAAATTTCATACCATAATGCAAGTCTAAGAAGGATTTGGCTGGGCGATGAGGTGCCCTCCTTCCGGCTCAGCAGGAACGGGCAGGCTTCAAAGCCCACCATGCCCAGGCACTGGCTGGGAGCATCTGGGGGAAGTAAGGCCTTGGTGTGAATGCAGCAGGGGGTCCAGAAGGCCAGCAGCTGGACTGTCCATCAGAATCATCCCCCGCAGCAGGAGAGCAGAGCAGTGCATTCTCAGAGTGGCCGTGACGACCTACACCAAGACCCAGTCTTTGATTTCAAGCAATTCATGGCGTAATTGGGCTGCGGGCTGGGATACTTCTCCTTGGGGTCGTGTCCAGGGTTCCTGTATGAGCAGTGGGAAACACACACGGCTTTTGGAACTAATATTTGACCAATAAAGAGATGGACTTGGTATGGTGGCACATGGTTATTATTAGCACAATTAAGTGTTTCAGTTCAATTCCGCATATGCTTGTCAAGGACAGGCGGTCCAGCACCGAGGGACAGAGTGGGAAACGTAAGAACAGGACCAGCATCTCGTCATCACTGCCCTTCCCGTGTGCAAACTCAGGTGCCCTTGAATCTGTGCACTTACAGCTCCTTCACTGGACTCGAGCTCTTAGAAGACAAAGATGATAATTTAGTTCCTCCACGTTTCCCCATGCACATCCCCTTGTAGACGCTTAGATGTGGTCTTTGAGATGAGCAAAGTGTTGAAAAATGATAATACATCACCATCATTGTCTCTGTTACAGTTGCCCCAAACCCAGTTTCCATCCCATATCATTTCTCCTTGGGAATCCTTTCAAGGGAAAAGAGAACCACTCTCTCACGGGTAATAAAATAAGGATATATCATCTTCCCCTTCCCTGGATCTCCTTGTCTTGCTGACCTGAGTCTTTTCCATTGTTCCTGCTACTCATCTCCAACCTTCTCCAAGTAGGAAGGGTGCTTCTCCCCCAGAAAAACCCCTACTCAGGAAAGCACTGGACACTTCCTGGAATTCCAGTCTCTGGGCTTCCTCCCTCTGGGCTGTTCGCCATCCTGCAGAAAAGCTCCATGATCCACAAGCAGAGGAAAGTGAGCTGCAGTTGAGATGCACCTGTCTAAACTGCTTCCACAAATACCTTCTTTATACCTCAGTTCATTCCTCTTCAATATTTTCCATTATGAAAATATTTAAAACAGACGGGAAAATATAGAGAACAATGTAAGAGACCACTGTGGACTGTGATGCAGCTGTACCACATCTTAACACCTCACCGTATTGGCTTCATTCCTTAAAAGGCAGAAAGTATACAGTGGAGTGTCGTGAGTGTTCCTGACCCCATCTGCTCACTCATCACGGCTGGGCATGTTTTTACATTTTGACGTCATACGTGTCTCCATCAACAATAAATAATCTTGTTTTGCATGTTCTCAAACTTAACATAAATGGCATCATATTGTTTTTATCTACTTTGGGGGTCGTCGAGACCACTTCCAGTTTCGGTGATTCCCCAGGAGGACAGAGGACTCAGCATAGAGTCGCACTCACAGCTGCGACTTATTATGGTGAAGGGCGTGCAGCAGAATCAGCAAAGGGAAAGGCTCGTGGGATTAAGCCAAGAGGAAACCAGGCTCCAGCTTCCAAGATCCCTCCCCTAGCAGCGTCACGCAGAGCACTCTTTGCTTCCTCCGGGAATGAGGTGCTCCAACACGTGTGAAGTCCTGTCTCAGGGAGGCTCATCAGAGGCTCAGGACCCGGGCTTTTGTTGGGGACCGGTCATGTGGGCACCCCCTGCCCGGCATGTACCAAAACTCCCAGCTCCTGGAAGGAGAGCAGACTCCTGCATCGACCACGTTGTCCGTCCAAGCAGTTTACTCCCACTGACCCTCTTTTATCCTTAAAAGGGTGGTGAGAGCCCTCCTGAAACCGAAGTTCTCAGAGGCCAGCCAAGGGCCCACCTTGCAAGTGAGCCTTTCTAAGGACAGCCGTCTCAGGCCTGTCCTGTTAACTCCTGTCTGCACAGTTTCTTTGTTGCAGATTTTTTTTTACCTTTAGATTAAGATTTTAAGACTCATTTTTTGATATATTAACTTTGGTTCATTTATTGAATTTTTATAGTATTCTATTGATGAAAATTTAAATTGTTCCTTATTTTTCACAGTTGCAAATAATTCTGCAATAAACATTTTCCTGAATTTCTTGGACCCATCTGCAAGTGTCCCTGGGGCTCCAGCATGTGCACGACTTCAGCATCCCCAGGCACGGCCAAGTGCTCTCCAGGTTGTACCTGACCTCACGATTCCTCCAGGGGTGTGAGCCCTCACTTCCATACCTCCTCACCAATGCCTGGTGCTGTCAGACTTTAAGCTTTATTGATTCTATTAGGATGAAGAGGGCTTTTCCTTAACGACAGTTCTTAGGCACAGACACGGGGAACAAGGGTGCCTCCAGGGCCAGGACTTGAGCCACCGGGGGCAGCACGTGCAGGCTCAGGGCCCAGCAGACAGGACGGGGCAGGGGCTGCTTCTCTCCAGCCACTTCCCTCTCTGGCAAGGCTGCTCTGGGGTAACACTGAGATAGCATGAAAGGCAGTTCATGAGCTATCACAGTTATTCATCATCAGATACTGCTAGTTTCTGGGTTAAAAATAATCAGGGTTCTTCCTATGATTCATACACTGCTCAGAAATCCCTGGCTTCCTAGAACTCCAATAAAAACTCTCAGATTATATCCCAGGGGGCTGGGCGGGACTCCGAGAGGGAGTGCAGGCTGTGAGCTGAAGGGACAGGAGATGAGATGGCCCCTGTGAGGGGACCTGAGACGCACCTGGGGCAGAGCCAGAGCACCTGCGCGGAGAGTGACTGAAGGGCATCAGGTAGCAGAATGGTGTGTTTAGGGTTGCAGCCCAATGTGCTCCTCAGACAAACTGCTTCTGAATCCATCAAGTTGCTGGCTGAAATCAGATTTACAGCCATGCGCAAGACCTGCTAAATCAGACTTCCTGGGGTGGGAGCCAGGAATCTAAATTTTTAACAAGCTCTCCAAGCAGTTCGGAGGCACTCTGGGGATTAAGTGTGGTTGATCAGGAGTCTGTCGGGGAGCAACTTGGAATCTGCTGGCAAAGATGTTCCCTGCCCTGCCCCCTTCACTCTTTGCTGCTTTTGCCCTTTCCCTAAGTAGAGCAATGTCTTGGTTAGTTTACAATAGCAGCGCAGGGTTAGACTCGTATGATATTCCATAGCTACAGAGAGAGTGCGTGCGACGCGAGTGTGCATGTGTGTGACTGTTTCCTATGAAACCCCTTGAGCATCTGCACACGAAACCAACACCACTTTGTTGGGGGAATAAAGGGAGACAAGACGAAACCGCTCGAATGGCATGACGAGAAGAGCAGGTGCAGTCTGGAATAACAAGACCCTGCAGCAGGGCTAAGGTTAAAATCAGGCACGCAGGTGCATTTCGAAGCCCTTTCCTCTTTTCTATGACAGAGTAACAGACAACCCTCTTGGAAGGAGGGGGAGCTTTCAGGTGGAACGAGGGCTGTTTCTGACTTTGCTGGGGACAGAGCACTGTTAGGCCTCCTGTCTGGGTGACGATGTTTGCGTGAGGGCCACCCAGGCTACAGAGCGAGTCGTTCCCCATGCACGCAGCTCATGAGGTGTTGCTTGGAAGTAGATTGCCTGTCCTGGCCTCACGGAAGTCAGGCACGTGCACTGATAATGTGTGTTCTGTCCAGGGGCTGTTATTTATAAGGGGAAGTGGCCAGGACTCCAGCGGCAATGTAGGTGGCATCCGGGATTATACAGGACACAGGAGCACGGAAGGGCAGGGGAGAATGTGTGAAGGAGGAGCCATGGTCAGTCTCTGGACGAGTGCTAATCCAGCTTTGGAGCGTGGTCTCCTCTTTCTGAACCGTAAACCTCTTTGAATTCACGAGCAGAGACGCTTGTCTGAGGCTGTGTGTTGAGCACGTGTCTTCTCAGTGCGTGCCGTGGGCTGTTCCCACTCTTGTCCAACCAAGATGGCAAACAGGTTAGGGCACAGAGCTGCGGCGACCCCGCCTGGTGGCCGAGACTTCCCTCAGACGTCTTCGTAGTGTTGTTTTTACTCTTACTGTTTTCACTGTTATTTTTGTTTTTTCTATTATGTTTACTATTATTTTAATTGATTATGGTCATCTTCATAAGTCTGCATGGCACTGATGTCAGAATCCAAATCTCCTTCTCACTAAAGAAGGCTTACTTGCACCGGTGTATCTGCTCCACCGCACTGCTCTGGTCCTCAGGGTTCACAAGAGTGCTGGGGTTCAGACTTCTGATTCTCTGTGAAAATCTGCTGCCAGTGAGGTGACATTCACTCAAAAACTGGTCACGGAGACAGATAGTGCTCTAGGCTCTCGGGTACAGCAGGGTTTGGTTCCTGCCGTCTTGAAGCCCATATGTTGTTGAGTCATTAAGCAAATAATCACACCGAAGAGTGTATCAGATGCACTCCTTGAAGAGACAGAAGACATGGCACTGAGAGCACGTAGACGGAACTGGGATTCCCTGGGAAGAGAAGAGCCACTTTTTGGAAAAGGATCAGCCTGGGAGGCCACAGTGGACGCAGGAAGACCAGTTAGGGGGAAGGTAAAGCCCTCACCGACCAGCAGCAATCGTGAGGAGGGGGTTGATTCAAGAGATATTTAGGAGGTGAGCCAGGCAGGAGTCGTTGCCCAGCTGACACTGGGAGAGGGGAGGCAGATGCATGCCAAGGGTCAGGCTGAGGCTGTGACTCGTGCAGCTGGTGCCACGCACTGGGGCGCAGGCCATTTGGGGACCACGTCTGTGGTGGGAAGGGTGTGGGTGAAGATGACGAGATCAGCATCTGATGTGATGCTGAGACAGCCCAGTGAAGGCAAAGAGGAAGCACTTAGACGTGAGGGTCTGGAGCTCTGTGGGGGCGGGTCTGCAGCTGAAGGGTGCTGTTGGGGATCTTTGGGGGATACCACTGGCATGTATATGTTGCCTACAGAGTCTGCATCTCATTATTGACTTTAGCTACCAGCTCCATTGAGCCCAGGGTATCTGTGAATGAGGGCCTAAGGAGGAAAAGTGAGATACTTTGATTTGTGTTGATGAAAGACTGCTCTGACTACTAAGGGGTGAGCGGGTTGGAGGGATGGCAGTGGAAATGGAAAAAATTGGATATGGTGCTGTTTTGATAATCCGGGTGAGAGATGTAGGTCTGGACTCTTGGTAGTACTTCTCATGGTACTGACCATGAGAAGAGAATGACTTTGGGTGTGTTTTTGCAGGTAGAGTCAATAGGATTTGCCAACCGGTTGGATGCAGTATGTGAGAAAAACACAGAAATCAAGAATAATTCAACAATGAGTTCACTGTATAGGCACGAGGAACTATATTCAATGGCTTGCAGTAACCTGTAATGAAGAGGAGGGGCATATGATGTTTGAGATGTCCGTCTGCACGTCAGTGGGGCTGTCACAGAGAGGGCTGACTATTGGAACCAGTTGCTGAGGATGAAGGGTTGACATGTGAGGTGGCCTAGGACACAGAGGGACAACTGAAGGAAGGAGAGGGTACCAAAAATTAGGATGGTGGCTGCTGGAGCCACCTTCACCTACTCTGAGGTGTTGCCTTCGACTTGGGCAGAGCTGGAGTGCCAGGGCCAGACTCTCCAGGGACTGAGGAGCTGCAGCTGTGCGTCTCTGGGCTGGGTGGTCTCTGGTCGCCTCTGGGTGAAGCCCGTCTCTGTCTCTGGGTCTGCCGTGTGGTTATCCGGCAGCCCAAGGCCGCTGCAGGTGGGGAGATGTAGTCGCTAGCTCTGTTCTTGGCCCAGGGGTCCAAAGCTTTGTGCAGCTTCTGGGCTGAGGGTTGTTATGTAGGAATCCAGGTGAGATGGGCTATTTCAACCAGTTTCTAATCCTGACATAAACCTTGTTTCCATGTTACTAGACTGTTTTTTTTCTTTACTATTTTGGGGAGACTCAATTCAGGCATCTCACTCTTTCCCCTCCCCTTTCCTCTTTGTCCTCCTCCATCTGTAGAATCATTTACCGCTCTTTTTCTGGCCACAGAGTCATCTATAGATCTTTGGGATAAGATCATGTAGTAATCACGTCACCACAAGGCTGGGTGATATTAATCAAATTAAATCAGTCTTGATTTTTCTGCTTTATATTTTGAGGACTTTGTTCCTGTGGTCCTGGCTCTTATCAATTTTAGACAAATGATGCCATCTTTAATTTGTCCACTCCTTACTTCGACATTGCTTCACTGATTGAATACCCTGTGACCTAGTTCTTCTTCTGAGAAGATTTTCCCTAAAGGTCATTAACACAATGTTATCAAAAGTCATTTTGGAAATCAAATTTACTTCTATTGCTATAAACCTTCATTTCGATCCTCACAGTGCTTCCTGGGAATCTTATACAGTCTCTTTCAAATTCGATTTGATAAAATTTGACATATTTTTCAAAGGGCTTCAGGATAACAGGGCCAAAACTTTGTTGGGTAGTGTTGGCATTAAAGTACCTGTGTGTCCCTACAGAATTATTTCTTATATTATGTTCATTTACTTTCTAGATTAATTTTATGATAGAAGAAACTGATTGCTGATTTCTTCTGGGAAACACATAAGGAGTCCAGATTTTAATATATTCTTTCATTCTGCCAAGAAAACTTCACATAGTCTCAGCTTGTGAATATATATAACCCTGATCTCGGAATTCATTTGTGGAGTAGTCTAAATTCAATCCATTAGACCAAATCCTAAAGTCCCTGTGTCTGCAAAACCCTCACTGGAGTTTAAATTAATTGATAAGTGGTTGCATCTTTATGCTTCAAGTTATTTCAGAAGGTGCATGGTTTAGCTATAATTTCTAAGACAGTCAGTGACGAATGACTCTTTTTAACAAGGAGGTTTACATCGGTCATGAATTCCTTGCCTATTTGTCTCTTAGTTATGAGAAAAAATAGATACTAATAAAACCACCAGACAGACAGATGACCAAACCTTGTCTCAGCTAAAGAAATGACAGTTTAGCTGCAGAGAGCAATTAAACTGGTCACTGGGAGGCCCAGTGCTTCCACAGACAGCCCTGAAGTTCTAGGAAGCTATGGCCTGCCCAGGTGGAATCGGCCCCCGTGAGCCTCTCTTGGGAGGTTCTGCCTAGCTACTTTTTCCTCCAACTGGACTGATTCCGTCAAACCCTAACCACCATGTGACACACAGCTATGCCCTTGGTTCTGACATGAACTAATCCCTGCATTGTTTCCTCATCGAATGTAGCATCAAGTTTGCCATTCACTGAAGAATAATAATAACAAAAATAAAAAAACCCCAATAAATCTCAAGAAGGAACACCTGAGCCCCCCCCCCCCGCCCCATGCAGCCAGGTGTGGCCATGTGACTCAGCCTGTGCTGATGGGAAGTGGATGGAAGTGATGCCTGCACCTCCAAGTTAGGTCCTGAGCTCTGAAGCCTCAACATTACACGTCCCAGACTCTCCTGCCCCTTCCCACTGGCTGGAATGCAGGTGGTGGGGCCACAAGACAGAAAGAACCTGGGTTCCTGTGAGAGCTCGTGGAGCAAAGTGATTCCACCTGCGCAGGACTGAATACAGTCTGACTGGTTAATGAGAAGCTTCTTTTTAAAGGTACTACATTTGGCGGTTTCTTGGGTTAGAGCTTATTAACATGTACTCTAATGAACATGCTGTATTAGTTCCTAATGTTTCCATAACAATGTACCATAAACTGGGTGTCTAAACAACAGAAAATTATTATCTCATAGTTCTGGAGGCCAAAAGTCTGAAATCAAGGTGTCAGCATGGCCATGACCTTCTCAAACCTGTAGGGTTTCAATCTTCCTTGCCTCTTCTTGGCTTCTGGTGGTCCCCCCTCAACCTCTGGCCCTCCTTGTCTTGTAGATGCGTCCCTTCACTCCTCCATCTTCACAGGTGCTGTCCCTGTGTCTTTGTATCGTCTTGCCTCTATGTTTGCCTTGGCGAGAAAATTTCCCCTTTTCAAATGGACACCAGTCACATTGGTTTGGGCCCCACCCTGATGACTTTATCTGAGCTTGATTACTCTGTAAAGACCCTGTTTCTAAATATGGCCACATTCTGAGGTACTAGGAGGTGGGAACTCAGCATATCTCATTGGGAGACACAGTTCAACCCATGACACACGCTGATGTTTACTGGGCTTATTATATTCCGGACATCTTTCTAAGCACTTAGGCAGATAATCCTATTTAGTTATCACAGTAACTTCAGGAAGGAAGTGCTGCTGCTGCTGCCCCTTCATAGGATGATGGAAAAGGGGAGCAGAAGCACGAGCCACCTTTGCTCCAGGTCGCACCGAGGCCAGGGGTGAGTCGGGATGGACTCACAGGTCTGCACCCAGGCCCACCGCCTGCAGTCTGGTCTGTCCCTCAGGAAGGAGCCCTGGCTTTTGGGAAGAAGGGGAGGAAGTGAATGAGGCCATCTCTGGGCATCTCAAGCCCCACGAAATACCCTCCCGATGACTTGAGACATTGGGGTTGCTTTGCCCAGGGGCCTGAAGGGAGGTTCCAACACCAGGACACCGGCAGAAGTGCGTGGGCCAGGAGTTCACGGCTTCAGTCTTTCAGGGGCCCTGTAGGATTACAGTGAAGGTTTCAGTCTTCCGAGCCTGGGTGTGGGATTCCCGTTCAAGGCACTGGGCTCTTGTGTAAAATTCTGGCCCCTCCCTGTGGCTGCCTTGGTTCCCCTGGAACTCCATTTCCTGTTCCTACATTATCCACTAATTTCTGAAGGGTCAGAGTAAGAATCCAAGCCCTCTGTGTTTACGGTGAAGCTATTTATTTGGAAGTGAATGCCCACAGGGGGCACGGTGTGAGGTATGGCTGCAGAGGTCTGCTGGAGCTGGATAGTGGGGGGCTGAAATGTCACCAGGCAGCTGGGGGCTGTTTCGGGGACAAGACCCTGACTCCGTGTTCCTGAAGTTACATGGGATCCTGGAGACGCTCAGACTCTTGTCCCAGGAACCACTGAAGGGGCATCTACTGATTAGGGTCCAAGGAAAGAGCTCATGCCGGCCTTGTTTAGACTGATGGTAGTCTGCCATATTCCAGACCCGGGGAGCTGGCCTTAAGCTGTGCACTGTCCCCACCTACCACCTTCAGCCCGTAAGCGTTTCAAAGCAATTTCAATTACAAACAACATCAGATCGAACAAAGTCAGGCTCTGAGGAAAGCAGCCTGCTTTTCATCAGTCACTCCAGGTTGCTGCTTTATGCAAAATAGATTCCCATCACTTAAGAAGCTGGCCCAGCCAACGGGTTAGGATGCCCCAGTGAGTCCCTCAACCAGGGAGCAACAGACTGGACTGTGGGAACAGCCGGCGCCGAGGCGTGGCTGGGAGCTCCTGGGGCTTCTCCGCGGAGCTCTCTGTGACTGCGCGTTTCTGACTGACGTTTCTCGTTTACAAGGTGACCCTGAGCACAGAACCTTCTAATTAGCCCACAGATCCACGCTTTGTGTGGGTGACTGTCAGTTTCTTTGCCTTCTGGGGCCCTCTGTTGCCATGGCAACAGTCTCCCAACAATGGCTCACGGCAGCAGGGAGGGAGGCAGAGAGGCAGCCTCCGGGTGCCAGCTCCCAGCCGGATAGTAAATATTCATGTGAGACCACGAGGTTAAAAACTGCATTGTCAATGAGTTTCCTTATTCTCGGTCAGCATTGCGCTGGGGGTGGGAAGGGAAGCTTGTTTATCTTAAGCCTAAAGCACAGATGCAAGAGCCCCAAACTCTTCAAGAAATTACCCAGGAAGCGCGTTTTGACGTCATTAACGTCAGATCTGTCAGGACGTAGAAGGAATATAGGATTATCTTTATTCACAGCTATTATAACCGTAATACTGCCTTGCCCAATGCATCTGTTTAATAATACTGGGTCACAAGGGAATGTGACTAAAACCTGAGATCCAGTCAACATGTAAGTTAAGTCTTCTGAGCAGTATGACCTCTGGTCTTATGAACACGCTTGTACCTTCCTGTGAGGAGATTTTAGGATGACCAAATCTGAGGGTAGATGCCATGTCTATAACGAAGACATCTTCCCGGGCATGGCTGATAGCTGTCTGTTCTGCGTCAGGTAGGCGCAGAAGGGGAGGACAGGCCCCAGCCACAACAAATTCAAGTGAAACCTTGAACTTGGCCTTGAGCACTTTGTCCCCAGAACCTGACTGCAGAAGCCCAAGGCCCCGGAAGCCAGCAAGGTGGTTATTGAAGGTACCACTTCTTTCTGAAACTCACCTTTCATTTCTTTCTTCTTTTTTACCAGCTCGTCTGGGATGTGTCCCCATCAGAGTCCAGTGTATTCACCTGCTGGTCTGGTTTCTACAGAGACCAACTCTGCTCTGTTTTCGGCACCTTTCTTTCCCTTCAGGTCACCTGGGTCTGGGATTCCCAGGGAAGGCCCGTCAGGCGCTGGGTCGGTCTCACTGCTGGTGCGCAGCGGGTGAGAAACTGGGCTCCTTTGGACCTAATTGTATAGTTCCACAAGGGGACCCTAGGCTGCTGATCGGCTCCTTAGATCCTCGAACGAGAATCATTTCATGGCAACGGGGCTGCTTCAAGACAGAGGGAGGTTTTCCATGTTAGCACTTGTAAGAATATTTAATTAAGTGTTAAGTAACTGTTGTAATTGCATTACCTACAGCTTACTTGATTATTTAATTCAGCCTGTTGAGAAATTAATTACTATTTAATCAGTGCTGTCATTTAGAGGACAGGCATAATCACCAAGGTTCTGTGCTGGTGATGACACACTACCGTTGCTTCGCTCCGTCTGATGTGGTCTCACAGCTGGCGGCCTTGTTCCTATTGGCACATTAGATCCCCCAGACCCAGATGAATGTGGGCTGGGCCTCAGCAGGGCACCTGCAGGCAGCCTCTCGATACACATTAAGGTCTGCAGGTCACAGAGGGACATTGCCAGTCTTGTGGCATCTCCGTGAGTTTCTCTGGATGTAAGGGGCAGGAGTGTCTTCAATGGTGAATGTCACAGAAGGTGGTAGAAGACCAAAGCCGTAGTTTAAAATTTCCAGGGGGTCAGTATTGCTTGAAGGGGAGGGCTGAGAAAATTCTGCAAAAGAAACTTTCATGAAAAGGGGAAGATAAGCCATACCCTGGAAGAAAATCTTTGCAAAAGACGTATCAGGTAAAGGACTATCCAAAGAGCTCGTAATTCAACAGTGAAGAAATGAGGAACCTGGTTAAAAGTGGGCAAATCTGCCCATTTTGAGGATTAACAGATACATTCTACTATATATAACATAGATAAACAACAAGGATCTATTGCCTAGCACAGAGAACTCTAGTCAATGTCTTGTAATAACCCATAATGGAAAAGAATCTAAAAAAGAATATGTATATATATATGAATCACTTTGCTGTACACTTGAAACTAACATAACATTGTAAATCAACTTGATGTCAATTAAAAAAAATTGGCAAAAGGCCTAAATAGATACCTCACAAAAAAAGAAACACAGATGGCTAGTAAGTATGTGAGAAGGTGCCCCACGTCATATGTCAACAGGCACATGTAAACTGAAACAGCACTGAGGTTCCACGACCCAGCTACTAAAATGGCCCAAATCCAGGGTGCTGACACCATCAAGTGCTGGTGAAGATGTGGGGCAGCAGGAACTCTCACTTACTGTTGACGGGAATGCCAAGCGGTACAGCCACTTTGAAGGACGGCTGGGCAGTTTCTTACCAAACACGCTCTTACCGTATGTTCTGGCAGCGGAGACCCTTGGTATCCGCCCAAAGAAGCTGAAAGGTTACATGTTCTTACAAAAACCTTCAAACAAATGTTTATAGCAGTTTTATTCATAATTGCCAGAATTTGGAAGCAACCAAGACTTTTTTCAGTAGGTGAATAGGTAAATAAAACTGTGGTATATATTCAGACAACAGAATATTATTCAGTGTGAAAAACAATCAACTATCCAGCCATAGAAAGACACAGAGGAACCTTAAATGCGTATTATTGAGTGAAGGAAGCCCACCTGAAAAGGCTACATTCTACACGATTCCAACTATTTGGCATTCTGGAAAAGGCAAAACTTTGGAGACAGCAAAAAAGATCAGTGGTTTCTGGGTGTTAGGAGTGGAGAGTGATGAAGGGCTGTGAAACTGCTCTGTGTGACAGTAGAATGGATACATGTCATTACACATTTGTCAGAACCCATAGAAGGCAGAGCATCAAAAGTGAACCGTGGACGCTGGGTGATAACGATGAGTCATTGTAGGGCCATCATTGTGACAAGTACCACTCTGGCGTGGGGTGTTGCTAGGGGGGGAGGTTGTGCATGTGTGGAGGCAGGGGTGTATGGGAACTCCCTGTAGTTGTCACACAATGTTGCTATGATCCTGGAACTGCTCTTAAAAAGTAAAGTTTATTAATGAAAAAATACACAGGAGAAAAGGCATGTAATGTCGCAAGGTTACAGCGGATGCGTCGGGGTCACTGGAGAATAATCCCCTTTAGTGGCACATAGCTGTGTATTTGTGGCTCTTTGCGTAGAGCTGACCAAAGCTTTGACTAATTATGAAGATGGAGGTAGACACAGGTGAGGACTGAACTGGGCAGCCGGCTTTATTTTATCTTCTTGTGAGGCTGCTGGAAAAATTAGAATGCTGGCTGAGCGCTCTGGCCGGGCCAGGACAGAGGTTTCCAGTGTTCCGGGGCTCTATTGGTCAGCAGGATTTTGAAAACAGTATTACTGTGAAACCTTCTGACTCTGAGCGGGGAGGGTGTTTCCCACACCGTCTCTGGGGAGTTCTGTCTCGGCGGGTGGTGGGTGGTTCCCCCTGTGACTGGCCTGAGGCTGATGTTAAACCAAGGGACACCTGGAAAATGCTTAGGAAGCCTTCTCTCTGCAAAGATTTCAATTACATTCAGTGCACAGCGTTCTCAGTTCGCCTTATCAGAATGGCTGTGATTTACTGAGTGCCTCCTGTGTGCCAGGGATGTTTAATAGGAACTCTACGGGGAAGTGTCGTCTTCCCGCTTGCAAGTGAGGAAGGGAGGCTCAAAGAGTCTGAGTGGCTTTCCAGCAGGCCTCATCTGTAGTGAGAACAGATAACACGAGAACCCCAGATCTCGCCTGGCCAGCTCCAAGGCTGGAGTTATCTTCGTGCCTCCCTGGAGTTTCTATTCCATTCTGACCCAGCACCGGAAATTACAGCCCAGCCACCCTGTGCTCTCTGAGCCACCTGGCCCGACTCCACCGCCCGTCTCCCAGAAGGGGCCTGCTTTAGCTATTAGATGTCTGTGCGGTGATGATACAGCTGGGGACACAGCCAGATGTTGAAGTCAAAGCTCTCTCTCCTTCACCCTGAGACACCGCGCACTGCCAGCGGGTGTTCCTGCTGCATTTTGTGATACAAACAACTTCATAAAACAACGTCTGACCCAGGACATCTTGGGATTCCTAAGAACCCCCACGGTGCTTGTCAACAAACAGAGCTCCCCCCTAGAATGTTAGGTCTCGGCACTCACACCACACCAAGTACGGGAACTCTGTCACCGGCCCGGAGCCAGAGAACCCGACCCCTCCCGCAGGAGCCCACTTTATTTGCAGCAGCTCTGAGTGCGAGGAAGCCCTTTCTTCATGGTCCGTTGGACCATCCTTCCCTGTATTTCCTCTTGTCAATGGCTGTCCTGCGTTTATAGCCACACAGAACAGCGTCGCTCCCCATCACATGCCAGTCACACAGACTTTCGGAGGTAGGGTAAGAGATCTTTTCCCAGGCCTCCTCAGCCATTTCTCGCTAGTGTGGGAAACAGATCTCCTTCCTAACTGAAACGTGGATGAAGAGCTCAGCTTTGGTGAACATGGACAAGACGGGAGGGTGGTGGTGGATACACGGACAGGAGGAGGGCCAAATTCAAGGTCATCCTTAAGCCAAGAAGTGAGGAGTCTGACCCCAGTCTCCCCCAGCTGCCCCTCCCCTTGGCCAGACCCTTGGCTTACTTCTTTCTTTCTGTTGTTGCCCTTCGCCTTTCACTGGGGAATATTTCTCAGCCTCAACCTTGTAGGAAGTAGTGTAAGGGCTGACTTAACTCACGTAGACGTTAGCAAGAATGGACAAAACGCCTAGTCCTCACTTCCACATTTTAAGGGAATTTAACAGCCGACATGGCATTTCCCCTGTAATATCAAGGTACAGAATGGCTGTGTGCGTATTGCCTTGTGAATTAAATAAGTTAAACTTCCCCCGTTTTCCCTCATTCTATCGCCATTATCTCTAAACCGTGAAGAAATATGAAATAACTATTTTCCTTTAGAGAACTCATCGTTTTCGATGTTTTTTCCTCTCGTTTCTCCAAGTGTGCTCTGGAAGGGAAGAAAATCACATCAGCTTTAGATCCTTTATTAATAGTGTTTGTGACTTGATCTGGGAATTTCTCTGCAGATGGCAGGATACACTTAAACATTTAATTCACTTGTTTTCCCTACTGATGACCATCTCATATCCGAATACCACTTCCCACTTGGATGTAAGAAAAAAAGCTCTTTTTTTTAACCAGCAAAATAAACAGCTGACTCATCCTTATCTCTAATTCAGATATGTTGAAATACTGGTACTTGCGTCATGTGACGTCTTTTTATTACTGCTTTAACTGTGAGATGGATGAGGCTGCTGCCTTTGTACCACTGAAGTCTGATGTCTTACTAGGTCTGAATTCCAGAACAGATGACAGATTGGTGCAGATTTATCATAAATGCAAGTCAGAAGTGCACGGGAAAAAATCTTAACAGGTGCGGAATTCGTGGTGTTGCTTAAATGCGATTTAATTTCAAGATTTAAATTCTGGTATTTTCTGAGGAGTTCAGAAGAAGAGGAGAGGCTTGCTGCACCAGGGACTGCAGAGTGCATAAATTAGCAGGGGAGGTACTCAGGCAGGACCACTTTAAATGCATGAGTAATCTGTATTTCAGCATTTACAGTTGCCCCATATAAATGAGGGGCAATTTCAATTCTGCCATCCCTGTAAGAAAGCCTGACATATTTTGGTGTCTTCATTTAAAATGGTGCATGCTGTGTTCAACAGGACTTTTTACAGTAGATTTGTTAATCTATCATAATGAGAATATATAATGCAAAGGAAGTTTCGGGTTTTGTAGCTGGGCACAGGGTGCAATGCAGTTGAGAATACATTTTCCTGGCACCGAGAACAAATTATGATTTCCATAATGGGCTACAGTTCCCTGTAAAATACTTCTTATTTATTAAAAGTAAATGTTAAATTGTTAACAGTGTATCCTCTGCATTGCTCAAATTATCATTTTATGGCAAGAAATAAAATACTAATGGCAGTCATAAAAGCCTTTATACCAAAACATCAATTCCCAACAGTTGGCTGCAGTGAGGTGTGAATCAATGGATGGCACAGTGTGGACCCAGCAGTCCCAAA
Organism: Camelus ferus; assembly: GCF_009834535.1. Lineage (NCBI taxonomy): Eukaryota > Metazoa > Chordata > Mammalia > Artiodactyla > Camelidae > Camelus > Camelus ferus. The sequence goes on along the minus strand of NC_045698.1, from coordinate 4,247,308 downwards.
GCCCAGAGCTGCAGACGGCCTGCTGGCTGTATCCCTGGGGCCAGGACCCTAGCCCACGACGTGCCTGCTGAACCAGGTCCACGGGGCTGTGAAGCCAAACGATGCTCACGTCCCGTGAGAACGCAGCCGAACTCCGTGAGACGGTTGGTGGAGGTGGGAGAGTCTGTGCGTGCACTGTGCACGGTGAGCCTGTGATTCGTGTTTAATTTGACTCTGCCGTTTCCATGGTGCCCTTGTGATGCTCTCATCTCTCTCCATGGGGATGAGCTGCACTTGCTGTGTCACTGGTCTGAACCCTAGAACATGCATCTAAGCTGAACAGACGTGGACTCATGAAAGTGAAGGGAAGTTTTGGTAAACCGGAGCCAGTGTGCTCTTCTGCTAAGTCCACTGTGGTGGCTGCATGGTCCAGGCGAGGCGATTGTAGGATGGGAGAGCCTTCCTCCAAGGGGATCCCTGAACCTCTGTACAGAGGAGCGTTGTCTGCACTTGCAGTGGACATTGTGAAAATTAGTGAAAAGCAATCCTGTGCTGCATTAAACCACCCAGGGACAGAGAACCAACTCCTTAGGCTGATGAATTCGGGACATTGTGAAGCAGGTGTGGCCCACCACCTTCTTTCTGATCTGCACCGACGTCCTCTCTTCTCTCAGTCATGGGCCAATTTCAGGGCACAGGTTCTGTCCTTGCCAGGGAAGCTTTGTGTGGTCCATCCCTGCTAGTGATGCTAACTACGTGAATGTGGTTGAGTTCCCTTGGCAAGCTGCCTGAATGTCAGCTTCAATGTCAACTTTGTAATCATAAAGGCACTATTTTCATATTAATTATTTTTCTTAATGTTTTTCCCTAGATGGCTTAGGTTGTGGATGAGGAAAAAAGGGTGGCATTCATTAGCCCCTTCAAATCTTACTAGAAACACTGTATCTATTAAATGAAAGCCTTGTGATAGAAATACCCAGAAAAGTAAATAGCTTTTAGAGTGTAAAATAATATTGGCAAATGATAAATAACAACAGCTCACATTTTCATAGAGCTCACTAGGTGCCAGACTTTGTTCCAAGCGTACTGTGTGTCTGTCTCTCTCTCAATATCTCTCCATCCACCCTCATTTAGTCCCCATGACAACCTTCTGCTGTGGATACAGTTTCTCTCCTCATTGTCAAGGATGAGGAAACTGAGTCACAGAGAATGTAATCTGTCCACAGTAGGTAGCTTCCCAGTCTACATCTGATCTATTGCCTTCTGAAATATGATGGTTAAATACAAATTCCAGTAGGATGACTGAGTGGAATCAAGGGAACTGTCCACAACATAGAAGAAAAGACAGAGGATGTTGGAAGTTTGTTCGAGCACCATTCCCCATCTCTAGATCAAAGAGGATCTCCCACCTTTCTTCTGCTAACTTGCTGGTTTTACCTATGACGTTTAGGTCTTTAGTTCATGACGATGTGGAACAGGAATCTGGAGCCAGGTTTCCCAACAATCCTACTGAGCAACCTTTCTCCATGTCTGGTGGGGCCATCACTGTCACATAAGTTCCTGCGCATACAGGAGTCTGTGTTTGAACTCTGTTCTCTGTCTCTCGTTGGTCTTCTTTGCCTTTGTGCCATGAACTCACAGTTTTTATGACTAGATCTTTCTGAATGCCTTAGTAGACGCCTAAGGCACTTTATAAATGTGTTGCTTATGAGTGGTATCTAGGTTCTAGTTATATTTTTGGAGACATATTACATAATTTTTTAGACACTGACCCTGTGTCTTGCAACCTTCCTGAACATTATTAACTCTGGTAGACTGTTAATGACGCAGGCTTCTCTGTGTGATGAGCATGACTCCTTGAAATAATGGCAGCTGTGTCTCTTCTTTTCTCATCCTCGTGCCTTGTGTTTATTTTTCTTCCTTACGAGCAAGTATGTTCAACTCTAGCGGTGACAGTGGGCTCCCCTCCTGATCTTAGCGGGAATGCTGTGGGCCTTTCCATTCTTGCTTTTTATTAGATATTTTTATTTGATGAATTTCAAAACCCAGTTAAAATTATTTTTTGCATGAATTGGGAGATGCATGTGATTTCTTTCTCTGTTAGTCTATTGATGTTATAAATTCGTGGGTTTTAAAATAGCGAAACATCTTGCATTCTTAGCATCAGTTCTCCCTGCTCATGATTTCCATGTTCATTAATGTATTGTTGGATTTGGGCGGCCACTATGTTATTTAGGGATCATCATATCTACATTCAAAAGTGAGTAAGGCTATACATTTTATTACTTATATTGGTCTCCTTAGCTTTGGAATAAATATTATAGTAGCCTCATAAAGCGAACTGCATATTTTAAGCTTTGCATTTTTTGAAATGACTCATTTAAGGAAGGAACTAACTATTCCTTGAAATTTTGGTAGAACACACTTACAAAGCAAATTAAATGTATTTTGCTTTGTTGTGCTGTGCTTTTACAAAGAAGACATCAATTTATTTACTATTTATGAATTATGCAGGTTATTCTCTTGCCAGTTTGGCATTTTGTATATTTCCATGAATGTATTTAAAATGAGTTCTCAACTTTTTATGTGTAACTAGGTTTTCAAGTTTATTACTGCATAATTATTGATCTATTCTTATGTTGTTATTATTTTAAATCCCTGTTGTACCTGTGATCATGTACCCTTTTTGTTCCCTATGTTGTTTTTGCACATTTTACTTTTCCATTGGATCAGTTCTGCTAGTTGTCTATCTTTATAATCTTTTAATATCACAGCTTTTGATTCTGTGCTCTCTCCTGTGATATTTCTATGTGTTTTTTGTAATCTTCTTGTTTATTTATACTTTCCAGCTTTTCTTTTTCCGTATCCTTAAGTTAACACAGGTGATATTTCCTGATTTTAGCCAGTGAAGAGGACATGGAGTTAAACGTGTATTTTTGAGACTTTCAGAGGCAACCCTTGGAAGAGCCAAAGGTCACTCTGTAGGACAACATTGTAGGGACGCTGGCTAGCTTCATCTTCCAGCCGCACTGCTTTCTGGCCATGTGACCCAGCAGGTGTCTCAGTCTGTCTGGGTCTAAGTTTCTTCATTTGGAAACTGAAATTAAAAATGTGTCTGTAGGTTTAAAATGAACTAGTCCTTTAGGCTTAGAATGGTACCTGGACATAATGATGCTCAGTCAGTGTTACCAAATGAGGATGAGGGTGGCAGTGGTGGCAGCAGGGTTGAACAGCTCCCAGACGTGGGGACGAGGGATTCCTCACAGCTCGACTGCCCTCCCGTATGCTCACTCACCAGCATCTGTGCTCTCCTCTTTCTAGATCCAGTCTGACTGTATTTCCAAGTCTTGCATCTAAGTGGGGCCACATGACTAATTCTCATCAATGGGGTGTGAGAGCAGGTAAAATGTGAAATACGCAGCTCAAGGCCATTAACTGTGGGTGTGCCTTCACCTGCTCACGAGGTGACTGCAGCGGAGGAGGAGGCCCTGGGAGTCGGTGGAAGTTGAAATGTGTTCAATGGTTACAGAGCATTTTAGCTTATGATTTCATCTTGCCTGAGGTTTAGTAATCTGTGGTTTCAAGGAATTGGTTCATTTCTTCTATGTTGTTGAATGAATGAGCCCAAGACCGTCTGTTGTTTCCCTTGTTCTGTTTTTGTGGCTGTGGGATGTATAGTGACGTCAGCTTTTTCATTCCTAATATTGCTGATTAATTTTTGTTAAAGATAAGGGCCCTCAAGTCACAGTCCTGCTTAAAACAATGCCATGGATTTTCATTACCTGCATGACAAAACACCAAGCCTATGCGCTCCATCCAGGGCATCTCCCAGCCTCACCCCTGTCTTTCTTGCTAGACTCACCTTCCATCAGCCTCTGTCACCTTTGCAACCATCTGGAAGTGCTTGCAGCCAGAAACCCCTGTGGGTTCTCCTACTCTGGGTTTTTAACGTACCACTCCCTCAGCCTGCCAGCTTTTACCTCCACGTCCCCACTTCTTTGCTTTAGTTCCTTGAGGATTCATCGTGCTGTTGCTTCCTTTAAGAAGTCTAGAGGCAGAAGACGCAGAGAAGGGGCGGCGTGGTCAGGAAGCAGCTCGCACGCTCACTCTCTGGTTCCCTGCCCCATCGCCCGGCTTTTCACGTCTCGTCCTTCAACTTTGCGTCAGTGGCATTGTTTTCCTTCTTTGAGGAGGAGGATGGTGACAGCACCAACAGCACATATTTAATGATTTTTATTTTTGTGCTAAGGTCTGTGTCTAAAGGGTTTTATACATATAACTTGATTTTAGCCCCGTGAAGGAGGCACCGCCAGCATTCGTACTCCGCAGCTGAGGAGCAGGCTCTGAAGGGTTCATTTCTCCCGGGGGGGGGGGGGGCTGGGTCTCTTCTGTCTGCTCCTCTGCCTCCCCTCTCTGCCCTTGGCTTCCGCGGGAGTTGGCCCAGTAGGGAGACTTGACGGGAGAGGAAAATGTCCTCCCGGAGTCCCCTCTGGGAAATCCCTTTCGGCTGGCTTCTCTCGAGGTGACCAGTCTGCAGCACGCCCCCCCTGCAGCCTGGTCCCTGCTCCCTCCCTCCTCTCTTCAGGCCTCTGCTTGGCAACAGCTCTTCTGCTACAAGCCCTGGTTGACGGAGCCCCGGCTTGTGGTTCTCCTCTACCCAACCTTTGTAAATAATCTCTGGGTAACGAAGTCCTGCTCAAGTGCCCCAATTTCCGATGTGCCGTCTGTTTCATGTTGGAACAGGACAGAACCGAGCAAATGGAAGAACGGGGAGTCCAGTTCCATGACTGGGGTTTCCCGTGCTGTTTCCCACACCCCTTTCCCAGGTTCCAGGCACAGGAGCAGACTTCTGGTCCCACATCCTGCCCGTGGTGGACAGTGAGCTCTTCCATGGGTTCAGAGCTCCTTCAAGGGTGAACAGGTCAGTGTCACCAAAACAAAACAAATAGCACTGTCTAAAATTTACATTCCTTCTTGGCACTTTTTTTTTTTTTTTTAAGGATTTTAAGACCTAAAGCCTGATACCAAGCAAGTTGTTTAATTGAAAAACCTAAAACAAGGAAATTCAACTTTCTGGCTAATTTCTTGGGGAGCGCACATGTCATCCAGAAGCACAATACTGAAACATGAGGTGGACGATAGGGAAGGTGTGATGGTCATGAGAGTCTAAACGTCGTGAGGTTATAAGACATGCACGAGAAAAAGGACCGCTTTCAAAACTTAACTGCAGCGCAGGTGACTTTGGAAACAATTCCGGAGTGGCTGGTAAGAGCAGCGCACGCTGTGCCGGCCCGTTCAGGCACTGACAGTTCTTTTAAGAAACTCCGAGGTGTGTTTTACACCCCATCAGGTGTTTTCTTACGCGTCGTCTCACTTAATCTAAATGACAACTTTAGGAAGCAGGTGCTATTGCACTTTGTGTAGAGAAACCGAGTCAAGAGAAAGGAATGACTCATGTGGGGGCCCGAGCTTGCGAGGGGACGAGCCATTTTCACACCCAGGGTTTCTCATGGAGCATCTTACCTCGGCAGAAGCAGGAGCACACACGTTCCTGGAGAAATAAAGATAAAAAGAAACTCATTACAAGAGAGATCGTAATTACATTGCTCTGCTGTGGGACAGTATCTTCCTGAAACATAAAAACTGAAAACAACAGATAAACACGTAGTTTGTACAGGTGTCAGTCGTTCTGCACCCCAATCAGGAGCTCTCCTGGATGCCCTAACAGAGAAGGGACGTTAGAGCTGCCCACCCGAGCGGGCTCACCCCCGGCCTCTTCCTGCTGCCCGAGTCCTGCGCTGGAAACCAGTGGATGCATGATCACGGGTCATCATGTGAGGTGCTTGTCCAGCGAAGCAGGCGCTTGGCTTTGCACCTTGAGAACAACTGTGCGTGTAGGATGGATGCTTTCTGACAAACACTCAGTTGTTCCTGAGAAAAACCGTAGACGTTTCCGTGCAGCACGTTTCATGGTGCTGCTCGCTCGTTCTTCTCCTCTGCCGCCTGCGCGTTCCTTCTCACCCATTCATCCTTCCAGCAGGTGCCCGTGTCCTTGTGCCCATCAGCCTGTGGGCTTAAGCACCTGTCTCACCTTCATCGCGAGTCTGCTTGTTGGGCTGCTACCTGCTGAAGTTAGGTGCTTGTAAGTGTCCTCTCTCTGCATCAATCCTCCTCCTGCTCTCGTTCATTCCCAAGAAAGACATACTGTGCTCTATCTCATCTTAAAGTAAAACAAAAGGTAAAATAAAACCTCTCAAGAGTCTGTGTGCCGTTTTCCTCTGTCTGTCTTCACTTCCCACTACAGCAAAAGCCTTAATTTTCACTTATGAGGATTTTTTAAAAAAAAAAATTAAAAATTGCACAAGATTACGTAAGTTACAGGTGTACAACGCAGTGACTCTCAGTTTTAAATGAAAGGCTATATTCCACTTACAGTTACGGCAAAATACTGGTTTCCTTGTGCTGTGCAAGGCATCCTTGAAGCTTAGTTATTTTACACAGAGTGGTCCGTGTCTCCTAACACACTGCCCTGTCTTGCCTTTCCCTGCATCCTCCTCTTCCTCTCCCCACTGGTAACCACTAGTTTGTTCTCTTGTATCCGTGAGTCTGTTTCCTTTTTGTTATACTCACTAGTGTGTTGTATTTTTTAGATTCCTCATGTACATGATTTTACACGATATTTGCTTAGCACGATGAGGGTCGGGCACCCCACCCCGTGCTTTCTTTCAGTCTCTGCTCCTCCTTTTCAGCCACACGGCTCACTCCTTGGTTTTCTCCATCTGTTCTCATCCTTATGTGTTCTTACCCACGCCTTTGCTTTAACGCCATCATGAGCGGGTGACTCCCCAGATTATTCCCCAGTCCCATTCTCCCCTGAATGTGACTACTGGCCATCTCCGTTTGCATGTCTGAGATGCGTTTTGATGGAACATGGTTGGAAAGTCTCCTCTCACCTCCCACCTGAAGCCAGTCCTTCCCTCCATCTTCCCTGCCCAGTGGATGGCACTTCCATGGGTGGCCAAGAGCTCAAGCCCAAGACCGTGGTGTTCTTTCTGGTTCTTCTCCCTCACGCTCCACCTTCAATCCATCAGCAAGGGTTTCCGGCCATGGAATTGAAATATCCATGGGTCTGAACCTGTCTTGCCCCTCCCACCCACGTCTACTCCCACACGACTCCCCGGCGTCTTTCAGCTGCTCGCCGTGGCTCCCTCCCAGCTTCTCCGCCTGCTTCCACCTGTACTCCCCGTGGTGCCTTTTTACAGCAGCCAGAGCGATCTTTTTGAATATAACCATCCTAGTTATTCCCCTGCTCAGGGTCTCCAGTGCCTTCTCGTCACCTCCAGTGTAAAATCCAAACTCATTATCACTGTCTTCAAGACCTGAAACAAGCCGGCCCTGCCACAACCCTCGCCCACCTGGTCACCGCACCCAGACCCCTCCCTCCTGTCCACACCGACCTGCCCCACAACAGGTGTCTGCTGTGCTGCTCCCACGTGCCAAGCCCTGCTCCAGGCTCTGGAGATGGGAATTTAGATTTGAGTTGGGGAGACAGGTAGACACATCTACACATAAGGGCAGGGGGGGTGTCTAGGAAACAGCAGAAGACAAGGACCCAGACTGGTGGGAGAAAGCATTTCAGCTCAGGGGAGAAGAGCCTCGGGGCACAGACCTGCTGGGAATGCGCGAGGAGCCCTGAGAAGAGTGCGGGGAGAGCGGGCTCGCTGCGGGGCCCTCAGAGACCAGGCAGGTCTCTTCCCGACAGTCAGGTGACAGCAGAGCTGTCCCTTTTGGATTGAGCAAAGCCCAGGTTCCGGAACAAAGTGTGGATGAGAGAAGGGGTCCTTAAGAGAAGGAGATGCTGGGCTACAGTTTGTCTGGTGGCCTCATCTCCTCACTGGATGATGCTGTCTGCTCTGTTAGGGAGAGACTGGAGTGTCACAAAATCCATAAAGCTCACGATAGATAGAGGTGATGGTTCATCCAAGAGTGGGAATCCTCTTTGAAAGACTGGAGATGATGATCATGCAATCTCCACATATTTGTCAGGTCTGCTACTAGTTAGTAGCTTTTTAAAAATCGTGTTATCGAGCTCTACCTCTGGCTTGTGGACTTAGATTGTTTTTTGTTAATAAGAGCCTTATTTCATTCTCAAATGAATATCAAAAATGAAATAAACAGAATAGATTTATTTGCACCTCTTCAGTCTCATTCCTGTGAAATTAAATAATGTCATCTGAAGCCAATCTACTTTCAAAGGAATTCGTCCAAATAAATAATATTTTGGATGTATTTATTTCTTTTAAAATAATTTCTTAAACAAACAACCACTCCAATCTTTATGTTTTACCTATAGATATTTAAATTATTTAAAATAATATAGATCATTCACTTTGACACACAATTATGATTTTTATCCATATCTAGGACATTTTTCATTTGAACTTTAATAGTCCTTATCTTTTTTTGTGGTTCACAGAGAGTAGATAAAAAAGAAAGGTTTATAAAATTTACAAACCTGAGATATCAAGCTTATTCATTCATCAATATTTACTAAGCAACTCTTGTGTTCCAGGCACTGTTGCAAACAAAAATCCCTACCTGCATGAGCTTGTATGTTTTTCTTACAAAATAGTGCATCCATTTCTTGAGCAGAAAGATATGTAATAGGTAGCTTAGATGTGTCGATAGATATGAATGTGTGTGTGTGTGTGTGTGTAGACAGATGGATGGATGGATAGATAGGTAGGTAGGTAGCTAGATAGATTGATTGACAGACTCCCCCGCCTCAGTATTCTTTTCATTCTCCACTGTTTTCAGCACCTATATTTTGATTCTGAACCCAAGAAGGAATTCTATACATGACAATGAGACGAACAAAGACATACAGGAGTCGACTCAATCAGAGGGGCCTGCACAGGTCTACAAAGCTGAAGGAGGCCTGGTGGTCCCTCCAGCAGACTGGTCTGAAGAAGGGCCCCCAAAGAAGTGGTGTGAGCGAAAGGAAGTGGCCTCTTCCTGCAACTGAGTTCTGTGTGATGGGCTAACAGGGTGAATGAGAGCTCTCTCAATTGTAAGCATTTGTAGTGAGTTGAATAATGTCCCCCCACCTCCAGAATTATGTCCACCTGGAAACTCAGAACGTGACCTTACTGGAAATTAGGTCTTTGCAGATGCAAATAAGTTTAGGACCTTGAGAGGAGATCACCCTGAATTCAGGATGGGCCCTAAATCCAACGACTGGTGTCCAGTGGTAACAGGAGAGGACACACAGAGAGGGAAAGGAGAAGAAATGGGAAGGTGGAGGAAAAGACTGGAGTGATATATTTGCAACTCTAGGGTGTGTCAAGGATTTCTGGAGCCACCAGAAGCTGGAAGAGGCATGAAATAGGTTTCCCCAGAGACTCCACAGGGATTCTGACTTCTGGCCTCCAGACTGTGAGCGAATAAAGATCTGCTGTTTAAAGCCACCAGTTTTGTGATGATTTATGAAGGCAGTCCTAGGAAGATAATTCAGCAGTACAAAAAAATAAGGCTTTCTTTTTTCCTCTCTGGTTGAACATGGAGAGGAAGGATTTGAATAGACCTTGGTAGCTGAAAGCGGGAAGAAGCAGGTCTGTGCTAGCTTTTGACAAAAACAATAGAACACTGACCTTGGGAGGGTTTCAGAGCCTCTCTAGGTCTCACTTCCTCACCTGTTTCATGAGAGTAACAGCGCCAACCTCATGAGGTCTGCCTCTGAGCCCACACTTAACTGGTATGCTGTGTTCTGCCTCTCTCTGATCCACCGTCTTCAGCAGAACTACATAGGGGTGGGGTCCGATGGCAAAAAGAAGGAGGACACTGTTCCCAGGAAGAGACAAGCGAAGCAGTAGATGTTAGCTGAATGCCAGCACCATCAACTTTTTGATAAAACAAAATGACCTAAAATACGTACTTAGACTATCTAGGCCTGTTAGTAACACAAAGATAAATGACTAATAATTATTATGTTTAAGAGAACACACACACATATGAGAATGCATCTATTCTATTTTTTATAGATTTAAAAAAAATGTCTGCTAAATAGATACTCTTCTTAACAATGCGTCCATGTGCGATGTCACAGACAATCAAGTTGCCAAGGTTGAGAACAGGAGTTTGGATAAATCCAGGACTCTCGGTGACCATGGGAACAGTGTCCAGAGGAACAGGAGGCAGTGATGGAGGGCGTGGTGAGGGGCCTTGCCCTCAGAGGGGAACCTAGGGAGGGCAGGGCGATGAGTGTATAAACGTGGCCCTGGAATTCTGATCTCAGAAGGAGAATCCAGTAGCCTGAGTTTCCTGCCTGCCGAGGTGTAAGGCTGGCTGGTCTCATTCCCTTCATGGGCCGGTAGGTGAACATGGCTTCCCTTGTCTGACCACAGCAGGGCACTCCGATTTTTGTTTTGTTTTCCTTTGTTTGTTTCTACTGCTTGAAAGCTGGGGGTGATCTGACCTATGAGGAATTGTATCTTTTCACCAATGTGAAAAAACATGGTATTCCCAAGGCCTCCGTGCTGATCACAAGTGAAAACTTGTTTAGCAGTCAAGTGGCCGCATCCGCTTCTGTGGGTCAGAAAGTTTGCTGCTAACACATCTGCTCTGTTTTAAAGGAAGCTGGAGCTTTGATTTGGCTGCCTCGGGGATGCTGATAAATAATAGAAAACGTCTGTCTGCTGTTCCTTTTTTCTTATCGCATTAAACAGACATCACTGAGTGCCTGGCCGCGGGGCTTCTCTCGGTTTTCTTTTTCTCCTTTCTTTATATTTTGATCTTGTTAAATAATTTTGAGCAGCCCCGACCCAGATGAGCACAGTCAAGAGAGATGCTGGAGGTTTCACTGATGTCTCAGACTGCCTTCCTTTTAAAGGATTGATCTCCACTGGTGGAGAAGGGACCTTGTCTTGACTCAAGTCTGCTCTCAAACAGCTGTCAATAAATACTGTCTTTGTTGTAGACCCTGAAGCCTTCACTAATGGTACGCAGGGGAGTCCCAATGGAATCAGTAAATGGATAAGTGGTAAATGAATGAACAGCTATCATTTTAAGCAGGAGGAGAAAGAGGAACCTAACTTTGAGAGTGAGGAGAGGGACCACTTCCCAGCAGTTCTCACTGGCCAGGTGCATGACCATCTCAAAACAAAGCACTGTCCAGGGCCACAGATCAGGGTAGAGGGTGTAGACCCCCCAGTGCCCAAACTGGGGGCTGGGGTGAGCTGTGTCCCCAGAAATGCCTGGCTAAATGCACTCCTGAACAAAACTGGCTCTGTTAGGGATCAAGAGTAGGAAGGAGTGGGACCGAGATGTGGAGTAAAAAATTTTGTCATAGGTTGTATTTTTAGAGTGTAGAAGTTAAATTTTCTTAGACACACCTCTCCCAGTGCCAGAGAGCCTTCTGGATGCCTAAGATCCAAATACTTACATTCCATGTTAGTGCTCATGTGGTCTAGATTTGTATATTTAAATCTTGAGCTTGTTTGGATGCAAGGTCAGAGACAGGGATCTGTGTGCAGCAGGAGCCCTTAGGAAAAGACTGCAGAGGTGCAGCCAAGCTAAGACACCCGGCAGGTGCATGGAGGTCCTGGGGGGGAGGGAGAGGTCCTCGGCCATGGCTCCATGTCCTTGATGGCTGGAGCCATGGAAGGGACCAAGCCATGAGGCCGAAGCAGGGAGAGAGCGGAGAGGAACTGCCTCAGCCCTTCCCTCTTCCTGGATTTGTCAATGACTCCGTGGCTGGACCTGATCTCAAGCCAGAAATCGAGGCAGCCTTGATGCAGCCAGACTTCACCCCCAGGGCACAGAGCTGGGCACAGCTGGGAGCAGGAGGGGTCTGTGGGCCAGAAAGATGCAGAATGGGCATGACTAACTGAATTTCCCCAACTCCTGTGCACTTGTCCCCAACATTAGACAGAATCTCTGATTATAATTTAGGAGAGTGTGATTATTTGGGCTTGTAAGAGTCTACGGAGAGCCGTTCCAAAGGCTGAGAGAAGGGATGGTGGGAAATCCCATTGTTTTCCTGACACCACACTTGTGTCCACTCATTAATCCGTCCGTTCATCAATACGCGTTGGTTCATGTATGTTCCTGCGGCCCCAGGGCAGGCAGTGAGGACAGGAGGGAGACAAGCACCGCTCCTGCCCGTGGTCCAGGGATGAAACACATCGATTCTACGCGATGAGAGTCTTAGTGCGGCACCTACAGGGTGGGGCCATGGAAGGCTCACGGTGAGCTGGGGTATGGGGTTCACGGGGATGTCCTTATCACAACGAGGGTGTTGGGATGGAGATGTCACCAGGACCTTGGAGATGCTCTGAGATCAGACTCCAACTGCACATGTTGCCAGCCTTACGTCTCAGGGACTGGTGCTTTTGGAAATGAGCGAGCAGTGTTCCAGAAGAGGCTGCTGGGGCCGGAGCCATGCCCTGGAGGACACTGAGGGAATGGTACAGAAAAGCATCCTCAGGAAATCACCTGGAAAGAAACAACGCAGCATAAGAGGAGGCTGGATGTGAGCAGCCACTGGCTAGGTTACTGATACAAAACAATAACCTGAGATCCAGTCACTGAGAACTGATGTTAACACTAACCTAATGGCCCTTCGTGCTCTTGTAACATAATTGAGGGTCCATTCATTTCACTAAAAAATAACTCTCTAAGAGCAAAATGAATATTTTGGTAGCATCTAATTTAGAAATATGCATCTGTATGTGGCTTAGAGCAAAAGATCCAATGACTAAATAAAGGATAATGAATGAGTGCTGGCTGCAGGCCAAGTGTGGACCAAAATTTGGCAGTCACAATTTTTTTCTCCTTTTTGTTTTTCAAAACCATAAGCCAGTTATTATTTATTCAAAATATTTAACTTTCATTAATTGCCTTAATCTAAGGAATTATGTCTGAGTTGGAAAAGATTATTTAGAAATAGTTTGAAATTTATCCCCCAGAAAGGCAAGTACAGGAAATAATTTCAAAAGTGAACACCTTTGTTCTGTTTGGAGTCATTATTCAACTCACTGTTAGTGGGTTGGAATTATTTTTTTTTAAAAAGGCAATTCATACACGAAATAAATTCCATCCTTCTTTCTCAAGGATGCTAAGAAGTGATGCTGTACCATGTTTTTTTTGTGGTAAAAAGGATAGTTGGTTCTAGATCCGGAATGTTTGCTCAGGTTGGAAGATTCCTGGGGCCAAATTTTATGAGGAACCTTTTGGGATCATTCTTCCTGAAGAAGTGCTGGAAGGAACACACAACAAATGTTCATGACATGACAGTTCCAGGGGACAATTCCAAATGCAAAACGCAATAAAGCAAACAGGAGCAAAGGCAGGCTGGGGAAGGAGAAAGGGAGGGCAACCGCTTCCACACAGAAGCCAGATGTTAGAAGAGACCTTTATAAACTGGATGAATATATCTGTCAGTTACCTAGCCAATGTCCAGACATAGACAAATGGGCTTTTAATAAATGGAAAACAATATTGTGGGGATAAGTGGTACAATGTTCTCTCTGATCACCACATCCTCTTGGAAGCTGTTGGTTCTCCTGCGTTTTCTGGATGAACTGATTTGGGTCACCTGCTTGGCCTGGGGTGCGCACACCTAAGTCTTGGCTTCAGACATATGGCATAAGAGATTTCTTATCTGTTTTGGGAGAACCAGTGAGGGTTCCTCTTGCTTTGGCCAGCCTGCTGAGCTGAACAACAAGAGAAGATGCATGGAAACCCCAGGCTGCGCACACCTAGCTGAAAGCATGGGTGAAACAGACACAGTGTGTTCATTTCTGTAATAATATCTAAAATGCTTAATATTCTTCAGCGCTCAGAGTTCCAGCCAAAGCTATGCACACATAGCCTACAGAAAGTTATCTTCTCTGTCAAATGTCCAGAAAAGGAGTTGCACAAGATTTTTAGAAAAAGGTATTTATGTGTAATTTATGTTTACAAGTTTCTTCGAAAATAAAAAATTGAAACAGAAACATTTCAATGAATATTTAACCACTTATTTCCCATATCTCTGGGCTTATTAGTTTCATATAAAATGCACTCATTTTCTCCTCCTTTAATCTCTCTTCTTTTTAAAGCATGTTATGGACTGAATATGTCCCTCCAAAATTCCTAAGTTAAAGTGTCCATGTGACTGTATTTTGAGAGAAGACCTTTAGGAAGAAATTAGATTCAATGAGTTCATAAAGGATGGGGCCCTAATCCAATAGGGTGGGTGGCCTTGTAAGAAGAGGAAGAAAGACCTCTGTTTCCCCGCGGGCACACAGAAGACATCACCTGAGGACACAGTGGGGAGGCCATCTGCAAGCCGGGCAGAGACCTCTCCCCAGACATCAACCATGCTGGTGCCCAGAACTGTGGGAAAATACATTTCAGTTGTTTAAGCCCCCCAGTCGGTGGCATTTGTTACAACAGCCAAGCAGACTAATACAAAGCATGGGTGGTGTTTGCCCTGGTTGCTCTGTCCTTGCCCTGCAGACTCCCAAGGCCCCGGGAGCCACTCCTGTTGCTAGGAATGTCCGGGGTGCTGATCGCCCCTGTGCCCCGAGGATGACTGCTGTCACCCTGCAACTTTCCTTTACCTGTGACACCAGGTTCTTAGGGCTGTCCCCCATCCAGCCTGCCCTTCTCCAATCTGGACTTCTTAGCCTCTCTCAGAAAGTAAAATTACTATGTATAAGATGGAAAAGTAGCAAGGACACATTGTATAACACAGGAAATTTTAGCCGCTATCTCATAATAACTGTAAATGGAATATAACCTATAAAAATACTGAATCACTATGCCATGTACCTGAAACTAATGTATTGTACATCAACTATACTTCAATTAAAATAAGTGAATGAATTTTAAAAAAAAGTCAGCGTCCTCAAGTTCCACTCTTTGCACTTCTTTTTCTGGCTATAGTTCTTTTCTATGCAATACAGTTTCCATTTCTGAGTCTGCCCCCTGAAGAAGCTTGCCCACGAACACCGTGGGCACGAAGCTGACAGTGAAGTGGAAGCTGACTCAGGGTAGATTACAGGGCTACTGTCTTCGCCATGCTTCAAACAGACAGCCGTCAGTCTGCCCCGGGGACCGGTAAAACCACAAATGGAACCAGGGTTATAACTTGATCTCTGTAACAGATTGAATTGAAGGAGATGAAAAGAAAAACAAAGCCCCAAATATTTCTTAAAACTCTGTGAAAGAAAATGGATGCAAAACTCAGAACAAGTAATAAACCCTCACAGCCGTCTCATGGGAAGTTCTTCATTCATGGACCTGCATTAAGGTGAAACAACGAGATGGAAAGATTGAGGGAAAATGAGGACATGGAGGGTTGGAAGGAGTCTGTGGGGGCCAGGAGGCACTGCATTTCCCAGCCTGCCCTCAGGAGGGCCAGGGCAGCACGGGGGGCAACGCCAGAGCAGGTGGGCCCCGGGCTTGGCTCAGTGTGACTCCCCGGAGCTCATCCTCAGGGCTCTGCTGCCAGGTCACCGCAGGTTGCTCGCATAGATTCTCCTTTCAAGAGGATTTGAATTTTGGCTGTAGAGTATTTGATAATAAAAATAAAATAAAATTTAAAAATCGACTCATTTTAAATTATTGAGGTGTGAGAAGGGTATTCAGTAGTCATCACAGCTCGGAGCTCTGGGTGTTTCTATGTGCCCAGCCCTGTTCTCCCTCCTCTGTACGTAAGACCTCACTTGAGCCGTATAACACCCAGGGAGGTCAGAGCTATGGGTGTCCAGACTTTCTAGGTGAGGAGACCGAGGGACAGAGCAGCAAAGGAACGTGAGCAGGACCATGCCACGAGGGGTGGGCAGCGCTGGGCTTCCGGGGCTCTTTTGCCCCAGAGCCCCTGCCCCTTAACACAGCATCAGTGCGACAACCAGGACCGTTTGTGCTGATGCTCAGAGGGGCACGGTCCTCACTGAACCCTAAACGGGAGGCGCCAAAGAACTCCTCTGGGGTGGCACGATCTGATTTCCCTCCGCGCCCCTCCTGTGCTGGTTTCTAGGAAAAGACTCAGCGCCGACGTGCCCATAGTGCTTCTCCTCTGTTCGCCGTCCCCTCTGGGTCATGTGGACTGTGAGGTGCCACCAGGAAGACTTTGCTTGGCTGCTTGGAAGGGTGCTTGGTCTCCTCTGGTTACCTCAACACTCCTCCCCCACTGGCCACACCAAGGAACGTGGCGCGGGTTTGGTACCCAAATTGACCTCGCGCTCGCTTGTCCTTCAGTCTTCCCAGTACGGCAGGGGGCTGGCTGGAGACCATGCCAGCCCCAGCCTGGACATGGAGACATCTGTGTGACCACTGACCTGCTCAGGTGGTGGTCACCAGGGACTGCCCGACGGACAGTGCTGTCTCCTGAGAGAGAGCACGCCTCGGAGGCGGGAGACGTGGCAGCTTAAGGCGGCAGGAGGAAGCCGCAGGCCCTCAGGGGTGAGAGGCTCTGAGCACACCCTGGGTTTGGTCCCCCTGAGAAGTCCCTGGCCAGGTTCCTCGTGTACTGGGCCAACGAGGGAGCGTGGGGCTGCCTTCTCAGGGCTCATATTAAAACCAGCAGCAGGGCTGTTGTTGGGGCCGGGCTAGTGAGGTCACCAGGACACCAGACAGGAGCGACCTGTGCCTGTGCAGCCTGGGCGTGGGGCCCTCGCTCGCCTCGCCCTGCACCAGGTGCTGTGGGTAGAACTGTGTCCCCACTTCCCAGAAAAGGTGTGCTGGACCGTGGCCCCCAGTGCGTCAGAGTGTAGCCTGCGCTGGACGCAGGATCTTTAGAGAGGTAATCCAGCTAAAACCAGGTCGTCAGGGTGGCCCTGATCCAGCTTGGGGGGCGTCCTGTAAAGGGGGGCATTTGCACACACGCGCACACACATGGAGAAGTCCACCTGAGCACGGGGCAGAGCTCCACGGGGGGGAGGCTGCTGTGAACCCCGGGCCACCCGGGCGGGGGGAGCGGCCTGGAGCAGCGCCTCCCTCCCAGGCCTCAGAGGAAGCAGCGGGAGAACTCAGCTCAGGAGGCGGGACACGTCCGCTGTCCAAGATGCCAGCCTGTGGCGCTTTGTTAGGCCACCTGGTGACTCGTCGCGGGCCGTGACAAGCTGCCGGCTTCGGTGCTCAGGGCGACTGAGGCTCCTGCTCCGTGCGGAGGGGGGAGGGTGGCCCTTGCTGCGGCTGGGAGACAGCCTGGGGCTGGAGCGTCCCGGGCGCTAGGGGGCCCGGCGCCACTCGGCAAGGGAGGCGCTGGCTGAGGAGCAGCTGAGGCTGAGAGCTTGTCACCAGCGAGGTAGGGGCCCAGCTGAGACGGGAGGAGGCAGGGCCTCCGTGGTTGTCCAGCTTCGCGATGCAGTGCCCGTGCCTGGCCTCTGGGACGCCGAGGCCTGCAGTGGGTGCCTCCCCACGGGTGGGTGGTCATGGTGGGGTGACCTTGGGTTGTGAGGGCATCTTGCAAACACACATACGATACCCATAGGGAGCCCCAGACCTAATGAGAGCTGGGGCAGGGTTCTTTCAGGGGCTGGATGTTTTTGAGAGCCCAGAGCACACAGACAGAAGTGGCCTGCAAAAAAGCAGATTACAAACTCTGTTCTCTGCCTGCAGAGTAGTGGTATACAGAGGGTTTTGAGTCCGTCAGGGAAGTTACTGCCCCGTCTCATTGAGCCTGTTCAGGGCTGGGCACAAGCTCACCGAGGGACGCTGTGCATTGTGGGGTCTCTGGGCTTTTAGGAACGAGGATGTTAACCAGCTGTGGAAAGAGCCCAGGATGGAAAGTCCACGAGCTTCTGGTAACTGCCCCCTGGGTCTTGTTTGTCCAACTGCATCACAAAACCTCTTCCAGTTTAACCACTCACAGGTTTATCACATGCTCGCTCTTCTCTGCAGTTGGAATCAAGGCACCACCAAGAGACACACCTTTGTGCCTCAGATTCAGATTGAAAGTTAAACAAGAGGCCGAGAGTCCTGACCTGGGGAGGGGTATTGACAGACATGGGGTCCAGCCAGGGCAGGGGAGTGATGGAGGCAGCTCCAGAGGGAGGCCCTGGCTGGGAAAACTCCATCTTGGGACGTCGCTGTCCCCAGACACAGAAGTCCAGCGGGCCAGGTACATCGTCACTGAAGCCTGATGGCAGGCGCCCGAGGAGACAGGGCTGGAATCCAAGGATGGGGTGGATCACTGAGCATGAACAACCCCTTCAAAGTCTCCACATTTTCTAGGATCTCGCTTTGGATTCGAGCTGCCATGGAAATAGCAGCCCGTGAAGCAGGTGCCACTTTTTAAGCTCACAGCGAACAGCGCTTCTTAGGGAGCCGCAGGTTGTGCTAAACGTACTAAGTGACGTGCCAGCTCACACCGCCAAACGTGACCAACATTTCACGTGGCACCACAAGGGCCAAGGAGTGCCGCTTGGATAGAACAAGCCGTCCCAGTCACTTGCTAAGCATGGGTTTCTCAGTTAACATCTCCTACTGGATTTTTATCTAAACCCTTGGTTAAGGTTTCAATTTCCCTATCAACCAACCAAAAACCTCAAAGGTCCTTCCGTTGTGGGCTGTGCTGGGAACTTGATAAATGATCCCTCCTACTTGATTTTGCGCTGGCACCAGAAATTCATCATTTCAACGTATCGTCTGTCTCCCTGGTGTCAGAGCTGAATTGTTCCCTGTTTGGGTGCTGTTTCCCTCCGTGCACTGGGAACAGCTTCCAGCAGCAGAAAGTGAGGGCTGTGCTGCTCCCCGAGACGAGGGAAATGTGCAGCAGGTCTGCTGGCTGCCCTGGGAGCGCTTAGTCCTGGACCCGGGCTTCCCGGTCCTTAGAGATGCCCTCCCACCTCTGATAGCCAAATTCTCAGTGGTAGCGAGATGTCAGCTAGGAAGGTCTGCCTAGGAGCCTTTGCAAGGTCCTCCTTCTCCCATTCTCCCAGCCTCCTGCCAGCACTGAGAGGAAGTGAGGGAGAGATGTGCAGACTCCAGTGATGGGCAAAGTGTGGGAGCCAGGGCCACACTTGGCTCCAGAGGGGCCAGAAAAGGCAGGGGTCAATCCCGCCAGTGGTTGCAAAGCCAGGGCCAGGATACAGTCAGCGAGGTGGCCTCCAGGAAGCCTTTCAGCGGGGGGCACGGCCCCTCCACCAGCGGACCTGTGCTCAGAGGCCCCAGCCTAGTACGTCTGGGTGAGGCATGTGGCTGGTGCGTCAGGAGCCGGGCGGAGCCCCGGCGCCAGGCGGGCGCGCCTCTCAGGAGCTGCTACCGTGCTGTCCCAGCCGGGAGCCAGCCGTTAGGTGTGTGGGGCCCTTTGGATCAGGCGGCTCCTTCCTGGGCGGCCCAGGTCCCAGGCTGTTATTCCTCTCTCTCCAGCCGCCGGCCTGGCTGGGGCTTGCAGCCACCTCACCTCAAGTAGTCGCTGAGAGCGACTCTGCGATCACCCACCGGGCCCCTGCGCACTGGGGGCCGGGGAGCATCGGCAGGGCCGTCACAGGCACAGCCCGGGTGGGGGCCTGGCTGCCCTGAGACGAAAGTGAGGAACCCCCCTGTTGGGGGGGGGCAGTGTCACCCATTTAGTCTCTAGACCCCCCTCGTGGCTGCTGGAGAACTGGCCCTGGGCCCGGAGCACTTCCCCTCACAGCCCGAGCAGACCTGCCACCTTGTGTGGGGCCCTGTTCCCCGTTTCAGATGCAGTGTGTCCTCCTTTCTGCGGCTTCAGTGTGCGCCAGATGGCACCTGGCCAACCCACTGCTCTGTCTGTCCCCTGCTAGGAGATACCCGGTCCTTCTGCTGTGGCACAAGAAAGGTCCACGCAGGCCAGTGGCCCTGCATCCGGGGGACCAACGCCGACTGCAGGAGCTGGCCTCGCGCTCTCTCATCTCCCTGAGGGCAGAATGTGGTCTGTCCAGGGCTTGGCCGCACTCTTTTCCTTGGCGGTTCTGCTGTGCGGTGCAGTGGGCTGAAATGCTCTGTTCCTGGCAGTTCACAAAGATGCTGCTTGCTGGACCAGCCCCCAGAGCTGTGCAGCACACAGTGCGCAGGCTGCGCTGGGCAGGGTCTGCTCTCGAGTCACAGGGAGTGCATGGAGCTAGGGCCTCTGCCTCCAGCCTGTCACTGAATATCCTCCCCCGGCCCCGGAAGTGCTGGCTGCAGTGCCCACCCCCTAAAGCCCTGCCCCAGTGCCCTCGTCCTACCCCCACCCCGGCCAGGCATCACCCCCATCGTGAGTGTGAGGCAGGCTTTGGAGGCAAAACCCACCTACTCGGGGCAGAGCAGGTCTGGGGGAATCCACGTCTCATGCAGCACCCACGGTGGCCTTGGAGGTCCCTGTGTGTTTTCTTCCCTCGCCCCCGTGGAAATAGCTTTCCCTTGCTTCTCCGAGCATATCATTGATTCGTGCTTACTGCAAACAAGGTAAGCGACACCTTTAATAAGAACGTTGCCAGCAGAGTAGAATCCTTTGAAATGTTACCATCCTGAGAAAACCATCACCGTCATGAAGGTGACCATCCTCTCACACCCTCTTTACGTCCATGTCCTCTTTCCACATTCTTGAGACGGGAGCCAGAGGGCTTGGCTTCAGGGGCTCCCGTGCGGAAAGAAGAGGTGAGCAGGCTGCCCCTGGGCTCAAGCACGGATCCCCAACCGCTCAGTCAGCCGCTCCTGCAGCCTCTGGTCCCCGCTCCCCACTTCCTGAGACCCTGGGCGGCTCAGCAAAGAGCCGGGACCCCACGTCCTCCCTAAGGTGCTGCGCTGGGCGCAGGCAAAGGCAGGGGTTGGTGACGCCCCAGGATTAGAGGAGCTCACGCTCGGGGCTCCCCAGTGCCCCTCCGGTGCTGGTGTTGGTCAGAGGCTTCCCACCTGCGTCCTGGTATCGGGTTAAAGCGAGAGCCGGCGTCCTTCTCTGACAGAACCTAGGCGGAGGGAAGCCATCCGTCCGGGCCCCGCCAGCACTGAGGCACCTCCCTCCCTATTAGCCGCCAGAAATACTGGTCCTTTCTGTTCCAGCTGCTTGAGCTGCTGATTCATGGCTGTCCTTAGGGAGCCGGTCACGGCCAAACCCTTAGGGATCAGACCCGGGACGGTGTCCAGGCGGCCGTGGGACTCATCCTGTGAGCGAGTTCAGACCCGGTATCTTGCAGATTCACTCCAGGGCAGCTGTGCCTACATAAATCTAACAAAGCCAACTCCCTGTAGAGGCCACTGTTTATAATGATCAGTTGCGGTTTTACGGCTGTTCTGGAGTGGGTCTGGGGGAGACAGACTGAGGGACAACTGTCTGCCCTGGGAGTGGGGCTCTCAGGAAGTCGGGGCGGCATGACTGGCCGGGGAGATGCTGGCTCACAGGGTGGCTGGGCCCCGAGAGGAGCTCTCACCCTGGGTGGTTTCTCAGTTACCATGTTGGAGGTGGGCAGGTGGGCAGGCGGGCCTCCCAGTCCTTACAGCAACCAGTCTTTCCCACTGATCGTCCCCAGGGGGTGCTTCCTTGGGCAGAGCAGCTGTTCTCTGCTGGCAAGGGCAGCGCGGGGTGTGGCAGATCACCGGGGGACCTTAACAATGTTCCTTAACAAGGTGTGTGGCTTAAACTACTGACAGGTATTGCCCACAGTCTGGGAACTGGAAATCTGACGTCAAGTGTTCGAAGGGGGTCGATTCTGTCTGAGGGCCGTGAGGACAGATCTGTTCCCTCTCCTTGTCTCGCTGTCTCTCCACTTCACCTTTCCACCATGCGTGTCTGTCTACGTGTCTGAATGTATCTTTTTATAAGCACACCAGTTATACTGAATTGCAGCTGTGACATTAGGATTTATAATGAGAAATATCTATTTGGTCTTCGTCCCTGGTTCTTGCGCAGAGCTCCTAAGACCCTTGGATTTTCCTAAATGATGAGAGCAATAAAGGTGTCTTTTGTTAATGAGGTGAATTTTGGAAAGCACTTAGGAATGGGGCTGGATCCCAGGGGACCTGATCATGTGATCAGAGGTTGGAATTTTCAGTCCCACCCTTTGACCTGGAGCTGGAGGTTGAAAAATCACCAATGGCCAATGATCAGCTGTGCCCGTGTAATGAGGACCTCCACACAAACCCTAAGGAGAGCTTCCAGGCTGGTGAGCATGCGGGAATGTGGTATGTTCAGAGAGGGTGTGGGAGCTCCGAGCCCGTCCCCCATACCTTGCCCCAAGCATCTCTTCCACCTGGCTATTCCTGAGTTATTATCTTTTGCAATAAACTAGTAATCAAATAAGTAAACTGGCTTCCTGAGTTTTGTGAGCTGCTCTAGCAAATTAATAGAATCCAAGGACGGGGTTATTGGAACCTCCAAACTGTAGCCAATCAGAAGCCCACGTGACAACCTGGACTTGTGACTGGCATCTGGAGTGGATGGAAAGGACAGACTTGTGGGACTGAGCCCTTAACCTGCAGGGTCTGGTGCTGTCTCCGGGTGGAGAGTGTCAGAGTTGAATTGAATTGTAGGAGATTCCAGTTTGTATCCCGACTTGCTTGAATGTGTGCAGTCAGAATTGTAGGGACCACCCTGATGGCCTCATTTTAACCAATTACATCTGCAATGACTCTATTTCTAGATAAGTTCACATTCTGAAATACTGAGGGGTTAGGATTTCAACATACGAATTTTGCAGAAGTCACACCTCAACCCATAACACCCAGGAAGGTCACAGCTTGAGCCATCAACAGGCGACATGCCAGAATTGGGAGATGGGGTGTGTTGGCCCCAAAGAAGTCACGATGGTGTCCACCTCCACAGCGTTGGTGAAAGCTTAGAGAATTCCTGACTAGTCTAAATTTTGTTTTCATTATGTGACTGAAAGCTGTAAGCTTTGTCAAATTGAATAAACTGTATCTGGCTGGTATTTCTGTATTATTGACATTCATCCTGCCATCCAAGTAGATGCAGCATAAAAGTGCATATTCAGTCCATTTCATAGTTATTTGAGTTTCTGAATTTTTCTTCTCTCCACCGCCGATTTGGGCTTTTAGAATAATTCTTTGTTCTCATGCTTTATAAAATTTCATGTCATTTATTTTATAGCTTTCTCAAATGGGCAACAAAATAAGTTTTCACTTGACCTTTAAAAAGGACTTTTACCTTTAAAAAAGTTTTTTACTTTAACAAAAGCTCAGATTATTGTCATTATGCTACCCTCAAATCACTGTCCTGTAAAATTTTCTGAGGAAACCCACTTGTAACCAAGTTATTCTGGGACCTTGTTAACTGGAACATTGAGTGAGGATGAAGCAGAGGCTGATTTGTCAAATTTCAGCCAATCTTACGTAGCGATAAATCATAAAATAAAACGTGGCAGGAGCCCTGGGTGGGGGGTGGGAGACATGGGGTCCAGTCCCTGGCCTGCAGCCACTGGGGACCCAGTGCAAGTTCCTCCCACTCCACGTCTCCGTTCACACATCACAGGTCAGTGGGTGGTGGGAGCGAGGGCCCGCGTGGGCAAAGCCAGTCCAGATCGCCAGTGCCGTCCATCCTAGTGTATCCCTTCAGGTGTCCTGGTGCTGCGGGGTAAGCGTGTTCTGGCAGAGCCCTCTCTTTTATTCTATCTCATCATGACTCCAATTCAACAACGGGTGTGCCGTGCACAGGGCAGGACATTCGCTCTGGCGCTCCCCAAATCGCCTTCGCTTCCCTCTCAGAGATCTGATTTCTCTTACCTGGTTAGAGTTTGCCTTCTCAGAACCTTCCACTGTCTTCGCACACATCTGACTCCAAGACATGGGTTCCTGGGGAGCCCCAAGCCGAGAAGGCTAACATCATCATCACGAGTGTCGCTGTGGTTGATGTGACTTGAGAACGTCATCAAAGATACCAGGACTACGACTGTGTCACTAAGTTGTGGGCAAAGGAGCCCTGAGTTTCAGCTGAGGCAGCGGGAGGGGTCCTGGAAGGGGGACTCCCTCAGAGCGGGGTTCCGTGAAGTGGGCTCAGCACAGACGTGCTCTGCCCACTCGTGAAAAAAAAATTAGAAGAGCAAGTGGGAGCCACTCAAGGGGATTTCACACGTCTGCCCTGGACTCTCCTTTCTGGGATGGAAGCAGGAAACACGGCAAGTTCATGGTTTTTCCCCAATGCATGGATGTATCGATATAGTTAGCCCATTATCACTATTTACTGATAGGATATTAACATGTACTTCTGTACCTTTAAATGATAGAGACATTAACCAACATCTATTGTGATTTTGTCTCCCCTAAGAAGTATGTTTGTACATGTATGACTGAAACTACGCTGTACACCAGAAATTGACACAACACTGTAAACTGACTGCGCTGCAATAAAAAAATATGAAAGAAAAGTCACACATCACAGTGTCACCACCACCCTCAGTTCGTCTCTCATGTAGCAACAATCTTGGTGTGTTGTACCTCTGCTCAGGGCCTCAGTGCACATTTGCTGTCACTGTTATTCTTGTTATTATTTTAAGAAATAGCATTCTCTTCATGAGGAGAGCCTGGGCTCTGATCTACAATCCAGGTCCTGACACCCCGCAGCACTGATTGACTTGCCCCTGGCACCGCGCTTGGCCAGTCACGGGTCTGTGTCTGCTTCCTAACAGCTTACTGGTTAAAACTCCAGTTAATTTGGAACAAGGTGATTTCTGGTATTCAGTCTAGTTCTCCTTATGAAACTGGAAGGGTTGTCACCAGCCATCTGGTCCTGTCCCAGGCGCGTGGCAGCTTGGAGGGGACCTGACTCCATCCCCAAACGTATAATAGTTGGTGCTAACGGGCTTACGTGGAAGGAGTTCTTCACTCCTGGTAACAAAATCCCTATTGTCATTAAAGCATCGCTCACATCTACTATCTCAGGTCAGGGGAAAATCATAAAGGCGTCAGCTCTTGCCAGTTCCCTCCACACCCGAGCTTTTTTTTGTCTTCACTAATAAAACCACCCACTCTCTTCGAGTCGCTCCTGTGACGTACACTTGCAATGGCTTAGTCCCCAAAGTCATCCCGTGCCTGGGAAATCCCGATGGTTTGAACTGTCATAGAATGACAAGATTTCCATTTCGAAGGTGCAGGTCTGAGAGCCGCTCACACCACGTCCACCCCAGCTCGCTCTCGTCTCTCTTGGACAGCAGCCCCACGGTGTCTGGAGGTGTCATCAGAAGCAGCAAGACTGGCCATGCTGGAGCAGCGTGGCGTTTCTGTCCTCCCCATGCCCTTTTTGACATCTTCTGTGTGATCATCTCACTGGTCCCATAGAGGACTCTGTAGCCCTTCAGGTTTTCAGAACTGTTCCAGATGGGGCAGCTGGATTCAGGGATAGTTCAGGAAATGTTTTCTGAAAACCCCCTCTGAGCTGGAGTGTTACCGAACCAAACTTGGGTCCGCTCACCTGCGCACAGGAAAGCCAACCTACTGACACCCGGTTGTGGCAAAGGAAAGTGTAGCGTTCGCTGCAGGTGCCAAGCAGAGTCCAGACAGCTAGTGCTCAAAGGGCCCAAATTTCCCAGTGGCTTTCAGGGAAAGGGTTTTAAAGACGGTGAGGGAGAGGGTTGCAGGGTGTGTGATCAGCTCATGAACTTTCTTCTGATTGGTTGGTGAGAAGGTAATTGGGAGCGAACACCACCAGCCTCCTGGTTCCAACCCCTCTGGGGCCTCTGTGCTGGGGGGCAGCACACAGTTACCTTCTTCCACCTGGCGGGGGTTTCAGTGTCTGCAGAAGAGCTCCAAGGACAAGGCTCAGAATATTATCTACAGCCCTTGAGGAGGAACTAAAGCTCCTTGACTTTGTTTAATGGCTAAACTGTTATTATTTTGTCTTGCTTGACTGTTTCCCATTCTTTCTGCCTTTTCTCACTCCTCTGATTAACATTACTGTTTGAAATTCAGGGACGGCCAAGGAGGCTAAAGTTTTTCTACAGACAAGAGGCAGGCAAAGGGCACGAGGGGGACTCTGTCCTGGGAAGGCCCTACTGGGTCCTGCTCCATTATAGGAGCAGGCAAGTTGAGGCCATAGGACAAGTAAGTCCCATCCTTTCTCTCATGGGACGCAGAGCCTGAGAAGGCAGGATGCTGAGCACAGGGCCAGGGAGTGGGTGAATGTCGCCCTTACTCTGCCCGCTCCAGGAGGCTGAACAAGCCAGGCCTGCAAGCTGACAAGTTCCATTAACACTCTTAGAGTAACATATGTCTTCTAAAGCACTCAGGGCCCATGGGAGAAGGAGAATGTGAGTAAGAGATGGAGCAGAATGAGGGGAACCTCTGCTCGCCATGGCAGTGTTAGTGGGTCTGCATTAGCAGGTAATGGGGACCTAAAATGCAGCAGGTGGTCTGCTGACGAGCTGTCCCTCTGGGAGCAGTGTGAAGATTTAGAGCATCGATGCTTGAAATGGGATACACTCAAGACAACTGGGAGTGAAGATTCTGGTTGTGCTTTAAGGAGAAGAGGTGTTAGGCTCACGGATACTGACAAGATGCAGGACCCATGGACACATGAGCAGCGTAGCTCTGCCAGGAACCATGGCAGTCTTCCGGAGAGTTTATCTCTTCTCCAAAAGAAGGGTTCAAAGATGCAGGTGCAAACAGGTATACAGAGTTTCCTTTTCAGATATGGTGTGACTTGGAGGAACCAGCTCATAGGGAAGCTGAGGACGTGGTTCCTGACATCTGCTTCCTTTGGATCAAAGTAAGTGGGTGGAAAGTGAAGACTGTAGGGATTCCAGCAGGGCTGGGATTGTCTCAGTGTTGACACTAAGGACGTTGTGACAGTCTGGAACATTCAGGAAAGGAGTTGTCGTTGCAAAGTACTGCCGATAATGGCAGCACTCCTCCCCAGTTTTCTGCTATTGGCCAACTCTCTGGTGAGACATTGCAAAAGGATCGTCCCCAGATCAATTCACAAGAGTGTAAGAACTGTCGTTTTCAGCTGCTCTGTGACTGCATCTCTCCTGCCGCTCAGCTGGAAGGTTGAAAGAACGGTCTTAGGAAGAGGCGCTTTATTATACGCCAGGGAGCAAACTAGAAAGAGCTGACGCTTCAAAGCTCATGGTGGCAGGTGGGTGCCAGGTGCTGGTAGGCAACAAGCAGCCTGCTGCGGGGGTGGTGGTGGTGGTGGTGGCTTGGATTCATGTGGCTGCACGTACAGATGGAAGCAGCCTTGTCGGGAGCTTTGTCAAATCAGACCTATCACGGCGCACCTGCAGAGTCCTGTAGACGCCCCACCTTTCCCTTCTAGAAGCTCTCAGCCATCTCTCAATTGCTGTTCCTCAACTTCTCACTAGTGGGCTGTGCTACTGGTTCACAGAACCCTGGCTCTCCCCTCCTGTTTGGCCTGACAGTTAACTTTAGAGCATCTCAAAATGTCGAAGCTTTCAGCTTCATGTTATGAGGAAGACGGTTAAGTTTGCAGGCAGAGGAAGTGTGGGTGGTTCTGCTCTTTTCTTGATGTAATAAAGCTGTTTGACCTCAATAAGATTCAGGTTTCTTCTGTGTAAAGTGGGAGTAATTATAAACATTTATGTTAAGGATGGTTGGCAGGACCCCAGAGAGCATTTTTGAGAAAATATTTTGTGAACTCTTCAGAATTTGATAGATGTTAGGTTTTACGTTTTCAGTCAGATGTTGGTTATTGAGCCTTTGGGAGGACTGGATCTCCAAGCCACTCCATCCTGTGTTCCAACAGCCGTCCCCATCAACACGAGCTAGAGCCTTTCAGATGATTCTGGCTCCGGCTCGGAAGAGATTCGTGCTGGTCACAGTCACCAGGGACATGCTGGTATCAGCAGGGCTGTCCTGCTCTGGAGGGCTCCAGGGCTGCGGCTCCATCAGGGTCCTGACTCTGAGGGCAGCAGCGAGCCTCGGAGGGAGTGGACCACAGATACATCATGTGCATTCCTGGAATGGAAGCTCTAAGGTTCTGGTGGTTCTCAAAGTAATCCACTCTATGGAGAAGTCCTCTGGTTCTTTCTAGTTTTAATTCTTCTAAGGCAAAGCCTTTTACTTTTGTTGAAATAATAACCAAATCTATATTTTCAGTAAAATAAGAGGTCACCCACTTTGGCATACCACCAGAAGCATTGTTTCCTTATAATTTAGGAAATTACTTTGGCAGTGGGAATTTAAAGGAGGTGATCTCGCTAGGACTTAAATAATCCACAAACCAAAAATATAATCCACAGATGATGCGTGTGTGTGTGTTGGGGGGGGGAGAGAGAAAGGTAGAGAGAGAGAGAGGGAGAGAAATCTGAAGAGAACTATTCAGAAATAAGGGTTTCCTAGGGAGATATCCTTACTTCAATTTCTGGAAACTGATGTTTCACAAAAATAACTGTCTTTGGAATACAGAAATTTAGTACAAGCTCCAGACCCCAGACAGCTTGTAGAATTGAGGTCCAGGGTCTATAATTTGAAGTAACTGGAAAGAATACAGGTCATGTGTGACACCGTGACTTATAGTCAACATTTATATGCTCTTCACCATGGGTTCTGGCACAGAGCTCTTAAAACCTTTGGAATTTCACAAGTGAAGACGTCTTTTGTTACATTAGTGAGGTGACACGGAAGGCACCTAAGGATGGGGGCTGGTTGCCAGGGGGCCCAACCATGTGACTGGAGAGTCGGAACTTTTAGTCCCATCCTCCTGACCTCCAGGGAGGGGAGGAGGGCTAGAGGCCGAGTCAAGTCACCAATGGCCAATGGTTTAGTGCAACATGCCTGTATAATGAAGCCTCCATAAGAAGCCCAAAGGATAGAGGTTGGGGAGCTTTGCAGTTGGCGAACACGGGGGATCTGAGGAGAGCAGCCTGTTAGGAGAAGACATGGAAACTCCGGGTCCTTTCCCCATACCTTGGCCTATGAGTCTTTTTCATTTGGCTGTTCCTGAGTTATATCTTTTTATAATAAACCAGTGATCTAGAAAGTACAATGTTTCTCTGAGTTCTGTGGGCCACTCTAGCAAACAAATGAAACCCGAGGAAGGGGTCCTTGGTCTTCCAGGTTTTAGCAGGTCAGTCGAAAGCTCAGGTGACTCGGGTTTGGGACTGGAGTTCAAGGTGCAGCAGGGAAGTCTTGTGGGACTGAGCTCTCAATCTGTGGGGCCTGATGCTGTCTCCAGGTTATGATGCTAATTCAGGATTAAGTTGAATAGTAGGAGACCTAGCCGGTGTCTGAAAACTGCTTGTTGGTGTGGGGACCCCCCCCCCCCACTCCACCCCTGACGTTGGAATTGGGTGCAGAATCATTTACCATGGAATCAGAATAACTTGAGTTCCAATGCTTGGCCTTGTCACCTACTAGTCGGGTGGCCTCAGTCAAATGATTTTGCCTCTGAGCTGTTCCTCTAGCCTGAGCCAGGCTTGGCCGATCTTGGCTGGGCTCACTCACGTGGATCAGCCAGAGACTAGGCAGGGTCAGAAGGCCTCTCCTGCCCAAGCTCTTCCACACGACCTCTCATCCTTGCCAGGCGAGTAGTGAGGGCAGCCTTGTTCACGGGGTGTCTGTACAGGGACCCGGGGGATGGGTGTCGGCTTGGGGCTGGCACACCACCCTCTGCCACATTCACATCACGAGGGCAGTCCACATGCAACGATTAGGGAAATGCATCTCACCTCTTGGTGGAAGAAGGGAAAAAACCATAGACACAGGCAAGGGAAGAGCAGCTACTATGTTTGCAAGTACAGCTTAACTCAAAATGCAAAACAATATAAAGCCAAACCCAAAACCCAAACCAAGCCAAAGTTCAGGTCGTAATGTAGACTTGGGAGGGAGAAAAGCCATCAGCCTTGGCCGTGCTGCAGGAATCAGTGATTCCAGACACAGCCCGTCTCCCAGCACATTGATCACACTCTCCCAGAGTTTAGATCTCAGCAGAGCCCCCTTGATGTAAGGTTTTGCTCTTGCGCCTGCTCCCAGCATTGGCCTCCTGATGTCCCATTGCAGGCAGTGGGAGAGGAATGTGGGGGGAACCTGGGGAAGCTTTCTGAGGTGCAGAGGAAGAATAACTGGGCTTTACCTGTGTTCAAGTTTTCTTTGCTTGTTTGGCCAGTGTGGAATTATTATATAGCAAACACTCCTCCCTCCTGCTCTCAATGGGTTTGGAGTCCAATGTGGCCCAGAGTTGACCCAAAGGGCCCAGATTGGTTCCAAGACAACCCCAATCCAGACCCAGCTTCTCCCTTGAGTTGTGAGGATTTGAGGATCACCCCAGAGTCTCTGTTTACTCCAGCGGACCTCCCCGACCTCTCCCAGGGACAGCTTTAGGCCAACTGTGGGGTCTCCCCCGTCTCTGAGATCTGCATCTGCATGTTGGACATGTGTCTTCTTAGGCACAGAACAAACCACCCGCGCAAGGTGTGAAGGACCCTCATCAGTCCGTGGTTCTGTCTCAGCTGCCGAGAATCCCGGGGAGAAGATTCTGTAAGCTGCCCCTGTGTCTGCTGGAACTGCAGTCACGCAGGCTGACTGCGGGATCTGAGGAGACCCTCTGCTTAAGGAAGCTCAGGTCTGGGCTCTGGAACTTAAGTTGGTAGCCCCCATTGCTTAGAGCCGAGCCATACGTTTCCATAAAATGTTTTGATGCAAAAGAGATGAAATAAAAGAGGCCTCACTTTCTTTGTCAATATTCTTACTGAAGCAAACTCTGGGTAAGAAAATGCTGCTATGTGGAGTGGCTGCTGGCGCAACAGCCAGACCTGCACACCTGGCAGGTGGCTCTTGGATAGAATCGCAGAGATGTGCTTGTGTAAAAAGCATGATTAGTAGGAGATGTCATCCTAATATTTGTCACAAAATTGAAGTAGAATAATGACAAAAATAAAGAACTGTAAAACCAGGAAGAGTATGGAGATATTTCCTCTAACTTGTGACTGTTCTGAAGAGCAGAAAGTACGAGTTGAAATCGCACTTGCCCCCCCGCAGAGACCTCAGCAGCTCAGCCTCACAGACGGAAGCCTCTCGCCAGGAGCCAGGAAGCTGCCCGTGACCTGGGCATCTCCTCGAGCTGGACAAGTGGACGAGCAGCCCATCAGCCCGCACTCCAGGCCTGTGAGCACGGAGGCAAGAGGCATGGTGCTTGGCTTCTCACAGGTGGGCCAGTTACATCCCAGCATCCTCGCACAGCAGCCTTGCGAGTGGTCCTGGTACCTGCAGTCCAAGGTCAAAGTGCTTTCCGGCCCCTCCTGTGGGGCACCAGGGACGGAGGACCAGGGACAGCAAAACAAAGGCAGCTCACCTCGGTCTCGAGTGCCCCTGAGAGCCGGCACTTTCTGGGGTCCCCTGCAGCCCCAGAAGGCCACAGCGAGCACTGCCCCTTGGAAGGAGAGACATTTGGTCCTTCTCACTAAGTCTCATCTTGTAAAATGTAAGACTACAGAGTAAAAGCTTGGATGGGATGTGGAGTGTGAATGATTATAATTTTTAAGGGGAAAGTTAGTGTGCCCACTTCTGATTCCAAAGGCCACCTTGCCCACACAAAGCCAAACAAGTGTCTGGGACCCACCCAGCGGCCGCGAGGTTGCCCCTTCTTGTGGCTGGGTTATGTTTGCCCCTGCTGGGGTGCTGAGGGGGACCCCAGATGAGGATGTGACGCGCGGTGGAGGTGCGGGCCTGGTTGCCCTCCAGGCCTGGGTGCAGGACGTGGGGTACTGCACAAGCTCTTGTGTCTGCCAGGCCCACCGGTGCCCGGCACACCCTCCCTGCTCAGGGAAAGCCACTGATCTCCATCCCTTATCTGCCACAGTGGGTCCAGTTCCCAGTGAGGCAAAGCTCCTGGGCTGTGCCAAGGTGGCCTGTCCTTCACACAAAGGCCACCCTCCTGGCCTCCAGAGAAGAGAGAGAAGTGCGTATCAGGCAGGCTGGCTTTGTCAGAAGCCACCCAGAGTGACGTGTGTGGGAGGAGGCAGGCTCACATTTCTGGTTTGTGGATGTCTGAGAAGAAGGCAGCCAGCAGTCTCTGGAGCAGGGTGGGCTGAGGACACAAGGATTCCTGCCACGAAGAGAGGACAGTCCTGCCATCTCAGTGGGGGCATGTTGGGCCCATGCACCCTCTGTCTTTCTGTCTTCAAAGCAGGTGGGGTTTTGGACCCATACCTTCCATTCTTCTGCCCTCATAGATGGCAGGCTTTGGACTTGCACCATCTCTGGAGTAAGAAGGAGCGAAAGGCTGTGAACATCCCAGGAATCCTGCTATGTATTTACAATAGTCTCTTTCTCACTCTGTCTCTGTTTCTGTCTCTCCCCTTCTGTCTCTGAGTCACACGATCACCTTACACATTTACACACTGTTTGAAAGGAAGAGTCTGACAAGCAAACACACAGGTGGTACCACAGAGCACCCCCTTCAACACAGCCCTCTTCAGTTGGTTTTCTCTTCTTTTCCCAAAATGAAACATAAATTGATCTGCTGTCAAATTACCACCAATGGGACTCTGGTGACTTTTCTGTAAATACTGCCTTCTTTCTTGGAGTTGGGGTCATCACCGGGGGGTTCCTGCCAGCCCAGGGAATGGGAAGTAAGGAGACAGGATATTCTCCGGCTGAGACCAGGGGGGAGTGGTCCTCCCTGGGGAGGCCGGGTGGCGTGGACAGAAGGGAAGTCCCACAGCAAAGTGTGCATCTGGGAGTTGGCCAGGTGCAGGAGATTTCCCAGCAGGGACGAGCAGCTTCTGCTTGTCCACAAGCCGAGACCTTCTTGAAACCTCAGTGAGGAAATGAGCTACAAAGAGGCTGTCAGAGCATCTGTCCAGCCCAGAGGTACTCACTTATCCACTCATTCATTCATCCTGAATGCATTTCTGCTTAAGAGGGACCAACCCCACATCTTGGGATATAGTGAAGGACCGTTCCTATGGGGATGTTCCCAGACGGTCTGCTTCCAGCTTCAGCCCCACCCAGCCCCCGAGTGTCAGCTTCATCACTGCAAGGAGATGCCTAAAATGTGTGTTGGGTTTAGGGCCGCCCTTGCTCTTTCTTTAGAGCCAGCCCAGTCTTGCTTTCCTGCCTGTGGTTCTGCCCCGCCAGTCACACTGACCCCCACTGGCTCTGAGTCCCGCTGATGCAGGTGCACTATTGCCTCCTCCCCCAAAGGGGGGGCAGGCTGCAGACCTGCTGGGAGGAGGCCCAGGGAGGCGGTGGGCCACGGGCCCTTGGAGCTGGTCCAGAGGGGGCCCTGCTCTGGCTGCCTCGCTGAGCTGAGACCCGGTCCCATGCCTGGGGGAGGTGGGAGACAGCAGTGCTGAGATCTTCACCTTTGACCTGACCCCGGCAGACAAGGGTTGTTCCCAGAGCTTCGTTAATTGGGATTAGATGGAAGATGGAGAAGCCCCAGGGAAGTGCTTCCTAAACAGAAAAAAATTTCCTAAATACAAAGCCCCAAACGGACAAATCAGTGCCACGTGCAGCCTGTTTCAGCTGGACTGAAGGCTGTACTTCAGGGTGGCCGTGTTCTCACCTCCCCCACTGAGTGCCGTCCGTCTTGACTGGGGGAAACGGGCCACACGAAGTCAAGATCTGCTACTTTTATTGAATTGTTTGGGACTGGATAGCATATTCATGAGACTATTCCATTTAAAATGAATCTCAGTTCCTTAGCACCGCAAATGGATCCCCTTCCTGACGATGGTTGAGGAGTTTAATATTGAAGGGATTTCACTTGGCAGTTTGCATCTGTGAAGATTCAGTTCAGAGTTGAGGTGCTTAAGAGGGAGAAAAAGACGAGGCTGTTCAACTCGGCAAACGAAAGGAGAAATTTTGCTGAATCGCAAGAGTTTATATGTGGCACGGAGAACGTGAATCAAAACACCGCCTCCCCCGAGAGCTTGCGACGGGCCCCCTTAGAGTGAGCGTAGCCACGTGCCCTTCCGCTGCTCTAGCGGGGGGAACGCACTTGGTGGGTGAACGGGCTGATTTCTTTGTGTTCAGCTGATGGTGTTCAATGAGGTCCTAACTACTGTCCTTCAGGACTAAATGGAGACACAGCAGCGTCGGACTGGGGCTGTGTGTGGAGACAAGGTCCTGCTCCCCTGAGGCTCAGAGCACCAGTGCAAACTTATGGCTTGTACCCGCCAGTCATGCAAGAGATGCACTCATGTCCCCAAAAGAGCGGGAAGAAGCAGGGGCGCTCCACAGCTGCCCCTGGGACTAATGACAATGGCAGCTCATGTACACAGGGGGTGATTGCCAGCTCAAAGGACCGACAGGAAATACAAACTCCTTTAAATACGTTAAAGGTTGGGAGGGTTTGGGAGGTGTTAGGGGAGAAGGCACAACGGCAAAGGAAAAGAGGTGGGGCCCTCGTCTAATTGTAGGGAGCCTTGAGAATAGACCCAGGACCAGCATTTCGGGTCTCAGGCGGCCAGTGTGACCCACGTGACTTATAACAGTTTAAATCATTAGGCCATTTACCCTATTCAAGCAAATTAGAATTTCTACCTTTTTTTCCGCATTGAATGAGGATTTTTTTTTTTTACTTGAAATATCTAATGCTAAGCTTTCTTACTGCCAATAATGACTATAAAAACAGAAATACATTCTGGATAAATCCTTGAATTTTAAAAATTACAGGTTTTGCCAATGAAGGGCATAGTCCCCAGCCCCACATTCTGCATCCATAAAGAAATTATCACTGATTCTGATTCTGTCCTTGAAATATTTCAGTTAATTAAGGGAATGTGGAAGAAGCCCATCTCCCTGGTTTGGGGCTGTTAATTACAAAGGTAGTCAATATGCCAGTGCAAATGACATTCTGCTAGTGCTTAATTAAAATAAATACAAAAATTTAAATGAGCCAAACAGACTTTGGCACTGTTCTGTAGTTACAGGGCCAAATTTTATGTGTGGATATAATGCAAGCAGAGGAATGAATCTTTACTCTTTGCTTTTAGCAGATTGGCATCTGGCCAGACGCCGGGGAAGCAGCCTGCGGTTTCATTCCCCAAGTCCGCGGGGATTGCCCCAGCTCACCTCCCTCACCCCACCTCCCCCGTGCTCTCCCTGCCATGACAGCTTCAGGGAAACCACTCCAGATTTTAGGGCAGGAAGGAGAGTTTGTTTCTTGAATCCATCTTTCCTCTAACAATTCGAAATGTGAAGAACACCGTGGATTTATTCCCCACCTTTCATGAGGAGCTCCAAGACATTTTTCAGACAGGAACTCATTAACGTGCCCGGTTCTCTGCAGTGTGGGCAGTTGGAAAGGAAGCCTGCTCCTGACTGACGGAGTAGCAAGTGGAAGAGGTACGTGGAGTAAACTGCATCCCTGTGGATGCGGCCCCACCCTCACCAAGTCCACGCCTGCGGTCGCGCGTCTAGGGGCTGAGAGTCACCTTTGCATCGTGCATCAGGCTGCAGACCGAATGGATGGGATGCCTATTCACAGATTTCCAAGTGTTTTAGGGCCACCACTTGTATATAAATAGTGATGCCTCAGTCCTTCACTGGATGCCACCGCGTGGGACATACGAGGTGGGGCTTCTGGTAGCCAGGGTGTGTACGTGCAAGCAACACAGTTACAGTTTATTATTCTGAAATTCACAACAGCATTTCTTCTAAAACAACTAAATTCAATCCAATTTAGCGTTGGTTTCTCCTGAGGCTTCTGTCTTTGGCTTGTGGACAGCTGTCCCCCTGCTGACTCCTCGCAGGGGCTTCTCTGTGTGTGCTTCTGCCCTGGTGTTTCTCTGTGTCCTCATTTCCTTGTCATATAAGGATACTGGCAACGCTGGATTGGTGCCCACCCCAGTGACCTCATTTTGACTGACTTTTCCTCTTCAAAGGCCACATCTCCGAATACAGTCACATTCTGGGGCACTGGGGTGAGGGCTTCAACAGACAGATTTGGGGGCATCATTTAGCCCATAGCATGCTGGAACTGGATGTGGTGTTGGGGTCTCTTGTTAGAGGACACTGACCACCCCGGTGAGCATTTTGTCTTTTGTCTCAATAAGCAGTTGCGATCAGACTCCGTCCCTAAGAGAACTAATGGGTAGATTATAAATAGAACCAATGGGGGCTGAGAGTGCAGTGGGAAGTAAATAAGAAGACGCCTCCTTTCAGTCCTCCGTTTAGTGTTGCTGAGTGAAAAGTCACACAAGTTCAAGTCAGGTTAGCTGACCTGTCTTCCCGTTCGGCACCCCCTGCTGCTGGGGCCATGGAACAGCATTAAATTAAGTCTAGGGACTTTGACGGGCTGTATTTGAGCAAGAAGGGGACAATCGCGAGTTCTAAAGAGGGAGATGGTACCTCCATCTGGCCAAGCCAGCAGGTGCAGGGGCCACCGACATGGGAATCAGGGATCTAGTCTCTGCAACGTAAGTTTCATGGCAGAAAAAAAGCTCCAGCAGCTTGTGGGGCTGGGAAACTAGGTGGGATGGAGCTGAGCCCCTAGGAAGACCCCGCCGTGGGTGCTAGGCTGGGTCTGACGCCTTGAGGCTGCCCCACCTCCCCCACCAGCTTCCCCCAGCTCCAAAAGAGTCCCCCCCAATAGCTCCTCTGCCTGTGGGGCCCCTCGTACCCCCCGCTTTGTTCAACCACAAAGACAGGTATAGTCTCTGCACAGAAAGCAGAAACACTCTTGTTCACAGCCTCGTCGGCAGCAGGGCTGCAGTAAACCCAGCCGTGCTTCTGAGGGCTGTGTAATTAGTGCCAGTTTGGCAGCAGCCTTCTTAGCGCTGATTAAAAGCACTGGAGGCAACAGTGAGAATTATCAGGACTTCCTCTCACCCTCTCCCAGAGCTGCTCACTGGAGACGCTAGGAGGAACCGATCGCTGCCGACATCCTGGAGGCAGGATGCACAACCGGGGACCCCTGAGAGCCCTTCAGCTAGCACTAATGCGGGGGAGTTAGGAGGCTGACATTTGACATCTTCAGATTCAGTCTGTGACTCACAGACTTGCAGGCTGATGGCCAGACCCAGCCAGCATGCTCTGAACTGGGCTGCCTGTGTTCTTCCTTGCTCTTTTGCCCCCTTGGGCACTGTAGGTTCTCTTACCATCTAAAAATACTTAAATACATTGTATCACTTTAGGGGATTTAGTTATTTAGTAACATCTAAATATGGGTATAAAAATTGCAAGAATTAGAGGTGAAACTTGCAATTAAAATAGAAAATATATGTTCCTCTAATACATTGACACAATTAAACTTAAAAGCATAAACATGGGTTCTAAAAGACACCAAGACCAAGATAAAAATAGAATATTTAATCTTCTCTGCTGCTTTCGCTCTGACAGGTCACAGGCCTTAGTCGGGTGACTGACATGCGCACGGCACTAGGGAAGACCCGTCCTCATTAGCATGGAGGAGGCGAGCTAACACGCGTGCGGCCACGGGTGACAACAGGCTGCATCACGTGGGGAGATGCTTAGTGCTGTGACGCGGCCTGTGTGGGATGCAGGCGCCCATGGGCCT
The DNA here is from genome assembly GCF_009834535.1 of Camelus ferus. Classification (NCBI taxonomy): domain Eukaryota; kingdom Metazoa; phylum Chordata; class Mammalia; order Artiodactyla; family Camelidae; genus Camelus; species Camelus ferus. The sequence continues at coordinate 4,209,966 of NC_045698.1, read as the reverse complement.
GGGAGGGTAGGCAGGGGGGAGGCATTTCAGCCTGGGGGGCGCCATGAAGCAAGCGGCAAAAGTGACTCTCTGGAGAGGGAGGGATGAGGCTGTGGAGGAGACGGGGGTTGGTTTCCTTCTGGCAATAGGCGGTCAGGTGGAGGGAACGGGGACTGAGACCCAGGGAGCCTGGAGCTCAGGGGATGCTGAGGTCGTCCAGTGCAGGGAGAGGTCAGGGGTTCGGAAGGTAGTGGCGGCAAAGTGGGGAGAGGAAGGGACAGGTGACATGTGTTTCATAGGGAGAGTCAGCAGACTGTCGTTTGGGTTTAGATTCTGTCTCTGTTTGTGGTAGAACTTGAGAGCTTCCAGAAACTGCTCTTGTGAGCATCCCTATCAGTCTCTGCCTTGTAAGACACCAACAGCCCTTCCTGATTTGGATCTTTATCCCACTCCACTTCTTTCCAACGGTTCATCGGTGCCCCTTTCCTGGGATCCTCCCACACTGTTGATATTAACTCTACATATCAACTTCTCTAGGCCAGGGCACCCCGGCATCTGATAAACACCAGCCTAGACGTCACTGTGAAGGTATTTTTTCTGATGAGATTAGCATTTAAATCACAGACTTTAAATGAAGCAGATGGCCTGCCATGCTATGGGTGGGCCTGGTCTAATCAGCTGAAGGCCTTAAAAGAACAGCCTGGTGCCCCCTGAGGGAGAGGGAATCTGCTTCCAGACTGCCTTCAAGTTCCAACTGTGGCATCAACTCTTTCCTGGTTCTGCAGCTTACCAGACAGCCCTGACCATTTCAGACTTGCCAGCCCCACAAGTCCCCTGCTCTCACAAAGCTGACATCATATGCGGGGGACCCACAGGAAGTGAACAAATGAGGCGATTCTCGGTGTGCCCCATGGTGCAGAGCTCTGTGGGGGCAGACGTACAGGTGAGATGGCGGGGAGCTCCAGGGCTGGCTGGGAAGGGTGAGGAGGGGGGCTATTTCATAGACTGCAGACGAGAAAGGCCTCGATGACACGGTGACATGGGAACATTGGCCTGAAGGGGAGCAGGTCGTGACAACGCGTTTGGTGGATGTGATGATTTCACAGGTCACTCTGAGGAACCTACTCAGAGGTGTTTTATTTGGAGGGGTCTTCTCTGAAACATCACATCCCCACTCCTCCCCCCAGAGGCCAGTTGAACTGACAGTTTCTCTGCTCTGTCCCTTTTCTTTCTGATGATGACTTGCTTCATGTTTCATGATCCTTGCAGTCTGGTAATTTCAGGGATCCCAGATGGGTTGATGTGTCCTGATAGTTGGTGACAGTTTCCTCTGCAGTTGTGTGTGGAAATCTGTCCTCTGAATATGAAACTTTCTGGAGAGTTCTGTGGATGTAGGGGAGGCTGGTTGACTGACAGGGCTTACTCTAGAGTAAATGAGTGTGACTGGATTTGAGGAAAAGGTTTAATTCATCTGTCTATCTATATATCCATCTGTCCATCAATCCATTCATCCACCCTATCCATCCACCCACCCATCTGTCCGTCCGTCCATCCATCCATCCATCCATCCAACCATCCGTTTGCTGTCTGTCTGTCCATCCATCCCCCCATGCGTCTATCATATCTACGTTTCCTGGAGGCATGTGGAGTGTTAGTGCTCTGTGTTCACCAAAATGTGGGGATGAGGGCAGGGAGTTGGAGGGCCAACTCAGGCAGATATTTCATGGTTACACTTTCAATTTCTCCATCTTCCAAACTTGTTTCTGGCTCCCCCTTCACACCCACCCACAATCCTCACCGTTTCTGGGTCTAGAGCTTCTCTTAGGTTCTGTGCAGTTTATCCCCCTTTGGGGGACATTATATATGATATAAGAAATACAGTACCACATGAGATTGGAAGCCAGACCTTCTGGGTACCCATTGTGGCTCCAGTGCTTACCAGCCCTATGAACTTGGACAAGCTATGCGACCTCTCTGTGCCTCCACCTCCTCAACCACAAATGGAGATAGTAACCGCACTGACCTTCCAGGACTGCTGTAAGCACTGGACGTGAAAATGTGCGTCAGAGGTTTACTGCTGGGCTTAGCACCTGATCCCCACTCAACACATGTTAGCTGACACTGTGGTCGCTGCAATCATTGTCCTCAAAACTGTTATTCCTATTCTCTGCTCTATCCCATTTCTGTGAATTTCAAGGCATAATTTTTTCCCCTGTATTATCACTTTTTAAGCTTCCTGGAATGTGTTGACATTTCTTATTTGTTGAGAGTCTCCTTCTGTTCTCTTTGACATTGTGCATTTATTCCTCTGTCTTTCTGTCTTTCTCTTTGTTATATTCTCTCTCTCTGGTAATCATTTTACCCTCATTTTATTGGTGTCTCAATAGGAAGAGGAGAGATAAAGGAGAGAGTTTCAGATCACCTAAGATGATTAGGTCCATTTAAAAAAAAAGATAAACTGGCATTTTTGGGTAGTGGTGTGACAGGGAAGGCACGGAGCTCTTTTTTTTTTTTTTTTTTTTGGCACTTAACTCTTAAATAACTAAATTTCTTACTCAGCAGTTCAACCAGCACTCCTCACTCTGTGTGTCTGAGTTTTATGAAAGTTGTCACCTTGTGTCAGCTGTTTCTGCTGGGCCCACAGATCACTGTAACATAGTTTAGTGTCTCTCAGGAGCCCAAAGCATTTTATACAGTGTAACCTTTTCATTACAAAGTTGAGGGTTAAATTGCAGTAATAACCAGCCCACCACAGATCATGTCTGCACAGACAATATATCTCCATACCCCGTGATTCCCATTTGCTGGGTGAGGAATTGTGTCACACCAAGTGACTACTTGTTCTGTGACTTTTAGCTGGAAAACAGGGACGGCCATTCTTGCTACTGGTTGCAGAGTGGTTGCCAGGTTTGATGAAAGAGAAGCAGATTGCCATTCATGAGTGCTCAGCATGGAGCGCAACTATGCGAACAAAACTCACTTGTTCCTGATGATGCTGAACCTTTCTCTTCAACAATCCTGTCATGGTCTCCTGGGTGTTGAATTTTAATTTGTCAAAGGCTTTTTCTGCATCTTTTGAGATGATCATATAGTATTTATTCTTCAGCTTATTAATGTGGTGCATCGCATTGATTGATTTTCAGATTTTGACCCCCTCTTGCATCCCTGAGGTAACTCCTCCTTGATTATAGTATACGATCCTTTTAATGTATCATTGGGGATGGTTTACTAAAATTTCATTGAGAATTTTTGCATCTGTGTTCATCATAGATGATTTTCTTTTACTGTGACGTCTAAGTTTGGTTTTGGCATCAGGGTGATGCTGGCCTTACAGAATAAGTTTTAAAGTGTTCCTTTCTCTGAAATTTTTTGTAATAGTTGGAGAAGGACAAGTGTTAACTCTTTTCTAAATGTTTGGTAGAATTTACCTGTGAAGCCGTCTCATCCTGGACCTTTGTTTGTTGGGAGTTTCTAAATTACTGATTTGACTTCATCACTGGTAATCAGTCTGTTCATATCTCTGAAATTTCTGATTTCTTTCCTTCTACTAAGTGGGTTTTGTTTGTTCTTCCCGTTCTATTTCCTTTAGTGGTAAGGTTAGATTGTTTATTCGAGATTTTCCTTCTTTCCTGAGGTCAGCTCCCTTCTTCGAGCTACTTCTGCTGTAGCCCATAGACTTCAGACTGTTGTGTTTTCATTTTCCTTTGTCTCCTGGTATTGTTTGATTTCTCTGGTGATCCGTTGGTTATTTAGTAGCACATTTTTTAGCCTCTACATGTTGGTGTTTTTTCCAGTTTTCTTTTAGTTGATGTCTAGTCTCATAGTTATGGTTGGAAAAGATGCTTGATATGATTTCAATTTTATTAAATTTACTGAGGCTTGTTTTGTAGCTTAGCATGTGACCTCTCCTGGAGAATGTTCCATGCACACTTGAAAAGAATGTATATTCTGCTACTTTGGGATGGAATATTCCATATGTGTCTGTTAAGTCTATCTGATCTAATGTGTTATTTAAGGCCAGTGTTCCTTTACTGATATTCTGTCTGGATGATCTGTCCACTGATGTAAGTAGGGCGTTGAAATCCCTACTACTATCATGGTACAGTCAATTTCTCCCTTTATGTCATTAATATTTGCTTTATGTATTTAGGTGCTCCTGTGTTGGGTGCATATATATTTACAATTGCTGTATCTTCTTGGATTGTTTCCTGATGTGTTCTTCTTAATCTCCTAGAACAGTCTTTATTTTAATGCCTATTTTGTCTAATATAAATATTGCTACTCTGGCTTTCTTTTGATTTCCATTTGCATGGAGTATCTTTTTCCATTCCCTGACCTTCAGTCTGCGTGTAGCTTGGCTCTGAAGTGAGTCTCCTGTAGGCAGCATGTAGAAGGGTCTTGCTTTTGTATCCATTCGGCCACTCCGTATCCTTTGATTAGAGCACTTAGTCCATTTACGTTTAAGGTGATTATCGCTGTATGTGGTCTTTTTGCCATTTTGTTTATTGTTTCAGGGTTGTTTTTGTAGGTCTTTTTGTCCCCCGTTCCTCTTTTATTCTCTGCTCTTGTGATTTGGTGGAAATCTTCAGTGTTATGTTTGGATTCCTTTTTCTTTTTTGTGTATGTGTCTATTACAGAGTTTTGGTTTGTGGTTATCAAAAAGTTTATATGTAGGAATCTGTATATGTGTGTATGTGTGTATGTGTGTATGTGTGTATGTGTGTGTGTGTGTGTGTGTGTATGATTGTTTGAAGCTGCTGGTCTCTTAATTTAAAACACATTTAAAAAGCCCTGTACTTGTACCCCCTCCCCTCGGAATCCCTGGTTCGACGTGGTATTTTGCGTCTGATCGTGTCGGGTGTCCCTTTACTCTCGTTGTGGATGAAGGAGGTTTTGCTGCCTGCGCCTGTCTGTGTTCCTTCCAGCTTCACACACAACTGGCCGATTGCCTTTCCTGAGCACTTGCCTTTACTGATGAGCTTTTCCTTTCATAACTTCCATGTTTCTAGTTGCGGCCTTTTTTTTTTTCAATTAGAGAAATCCCTTTAACATTTCTTGTAAAGATGGTTGGTGGTACTGAACTCATTCAGCTTTGATTCTTCTGTGAAACTTTGGTATCTCCATCAAAACTGAATGAGACTCCTGCTAGGTGGAGTATTCTCGGTTGCAGATTTTTTCTTTTGTCGCTTTGAACATATGGCGCCCCTTCCCTCTGGCCTGCAGAGCGTCTGCTGAAAGGTCCCCTGAGAGCCTCGTGGGTGTTCCCTTGTGTGTAATTTGTTGCTTTTCCCTTGTTACTTTTAACATTCTCTCTTTTTCTTTCTTTCTCTCTTTTTTTGGGGGGGGGTAGGGGAGAGGAGGTAATTGGGTATTTATTTATTTATTTATTTATTTATTTATTTATTTATGGAGGTACTGGGAATTGAACCCAGGACCTTGTGCGTGCTAAGCACAGTGCTCTGCCACTGAGCTGTACCCTCCCTGACTCTTTTTCTTCAGTTTTTGCCATCTTAATTACAACGCGGTGTGGTCCTCTTTAGGTTGATCCTGTTGGGGACGCTCTGTGCTTCCTGGGTGTCTTAGACGTCTGCTTCCCTTCCCAAGTTAGGGAAGTTTTCAGCTATTGTACCTTCAAACACGTCCCCTGCTCCTTTCTTTCTCTCTTCTGGAACCCCTATAATGCAAATGTTAGTACACATGACAGTGTCCTGGAAGCCTTTTAAACTGTCCTCATTTCTTTTCATTCTTTTTCCTTTTTTCTATTCAGTATCAATGGCTTCCACTACTGTCTTCCAGCTGGCTGATTCTTTTCTCTGTATCGTTTAGTCCACTGTTGATTCCTTCCAGTGAATTTTTCATTTCAGGTATTGTATTCCTCATCTCTGTTTGATTGTTCTTTATATTTTCTAACTCTTTGATAAAAACTTCTAACTTCTTGCTGCATGCATCCATTCTCCTGAGTTCTTTGATCATCTTTGTGATCATTACTTTGAACACTTTCTCACATAGATTGCCTGTCTCTATTTCACTTTGTTCTTCTGGGGTTTTATTTTGTTCCTTCTTTTGGGACATGTTCTTCTGTCTCCACATTTTGCCTAACTGGCTGTTTTTATTTCTATGTATATGATAAGCTGGTTACATTTCACAATCATGGAGAACTGGCCTTTTGTAGGAGACATTCTATATGCATCCCAGCAGTGCACTCCCCTCTCATCACCAGGGCTGCATGCTCCAGGGGTGCCCCTTTTATGGGCTGTGTGTGTCCTTCTGTTGTGGCAGGTTGTCTGCTATGGGTGGTCTGTAAGCTTGGCTGGTCCTCAGTCTGTTTGCCAGGCCCTGCCTTGTGCAGAGGCTGCTGTCCACTGATTGGCAGAGCCAGGTCACAAGGAGGCTGGCTGTGGAGCCCTGGGAGCCTTAGGGCTAATGCTGGCTCACTGGTGGGTAGAGTTAGGTACAGAAGATTCTGGGGGTGGTGCCTGCCCATGAGTGGGTGAAGCCCAGTCCTGGGACTAGTGCCGGCTCTCTGGCAGGCAGAGCCAGGTCCTGGGATTCCAGAGTTGGTGTCACACTGCTGTTGGGTGGGGTCAGTTCCTGTCACAGTGGCTGTAAATTCCAGGGTGTCTCAAAACTCATTTTGGCGATCAGGACTAGGGCTCAGTCAGCCTGTGGACATGTTGGACTGTGGGTGGGCAGGCTAGGTCCACAGATTGCAGAGTTGTAGTTGTCCTGGGGCTCATGTTGACCTGCTGGAGGGTGAGGCTGGTCCTGAGGCTACAGCAGGCTCACTGAAGGGTGGGGCAGAGATTTTGGGGCTGGTGCCTTCCCTCTGGGGGGGTGGAGCTTGGTCCCAGAGTCTCTGCAGGGCCCTTGACGTCCCAGGTCTAGTGCCTGCACACTGGTTTGTGCAATCTGGTGCTGGGCGTTCTGGTGGACAGGACAGTGCCCAGAGTTAGAGTGGGCTCTGGGCTCTTAAGGCAGCCTGTCTGTTGGTAGATGGGGGCTGTGTCCCTGCCCATTTAGCTGCTTGGCCCGAGGCTCCCAGTGCTGGTGCCTACTAGCCATCGGGTGGACATCGGGCTGCGTGCTGAGGCTACTGAGCCTGAGGGAGGATCCCACGATGGTGCTGGCCAGCACCCATGCCCATGTGGTAGAACAAGCTCCTAAAATGGGTGCTGCCAGTGTCTGTGTCCACAGGGTGAATTCCAGTTACCTCCTGCCTCTCCGGGAGGCTTTCTGAGACCAGCAGGTGGGTCTAACCCAGGTTCCTTTCAAATTAATGCTTCTGCCCTGGGTCCCAGAGTACATGAGATTTTGTGTCTGCCCTTTAAGAATGGAGTCTCTGCTTCTCCCAGCCCTCTGGGTCTCCCCAAAGTAAGTCCCATTGGCCTTCAAAGCCAGACCTTCTAGGGGGCTCGTCGTCCTGTCACAGGGCCCTTGGGCGGGGGAGCCCAGTGTGGAGCTGAGACCCCTCACTCTGTGCAGGAACCTCTGCAGTTGGAATTGCCCTCTAGTCTGTGGGCCATCCACCCTGGAACGGGGCTTGATTATGTCACAGCTCCGCCCTCCAACCCAACTTGCTGTGGTTCCTTTTTTATATCTTCATTTGTAGAGAATCTTTGTGGCAGGTCTGGTCTTTTTCATCAATAGTCGTTCTGTAAATAGTTGTAGTTTCGGTGTGCCTGTGGGAGGAGGTGAGCTCAGCGTCTTCCTACTCCACCATGTTGGCTATCCCTGCACGACAGTGTAATTTTAGAAGAACCAAACGTAATTCTGGATTGTTGAACTGTTACTAGAAGACAACCCAGTTTCAATCATGGCTGGCCTTTAGCCCAGAAGAAGTCAGTAATTTCCTCTGTGGACATCCCACAAAAATGTTCTCTCTCTTCCCGGTGACCTCACTTTGCCATCCATACATTCTTCATATGTTGTGCACTTTTCAAATTTTAAAGAACTTCTGTATCTATCACTTCATTTGTTATCCACAGGTATCTGAAATAAGTGGGGAAGAATTAGTCATCCATGTCAGAGAGGGGAAACTGAAGCTCTGAAAATGTAAGTCTTTCCTCAACAAGAGTCAGGAACCCTAAAATTGTACTTATAGACTAATTGGTAAAGAAGGATGCATGACAGTTCCTGGCTCCAATGGATTTTCCACGTGATTTCTATGGAGCACTTAGCAATTCGCTGCGACTTTTCTTTATTTTTATTTTTTTAGGGGTGAGCTCTCCAAGGTGAAGGGGGGTCACCAGGAAGGCAGCAGACCTGAGACCCAGGGTTTCATCATTTCTGCCCCGTCCTCTTGGAGGGGCAGGAACAGGTGTGAAGCCGCTGGGGGGAGTGGGATTTGGACCCCACACAGTCCTCACTTTGTGGCATTGGCCCCAAGCACAATTCCGTTCACTGAAGCAGAGATGTATAATTTTTCAGAAAGAAAAAGCCCAGCACTTTCTCCAGGGTTTGTTATCAGGCAGATTTTACGGCTCGTGCAGGATGAGCTTCTGAGCCTCCAGAGTGAGTTCGCGCCCCCTCTCCTCACAGCAGCAGGTCCGCAGCAGTCGGAGATCCACACCGCCCGTCAGCCTTGGACAACCAGAGGAACGGCCCTCCGGTGGAGGCACCTGGTGAAATGCCAGCACGGGCACTTCGTTCTGTTCGTCATTTAATACCCTCCTTCAAGAGTCTTTTCTGGTTCTGAATCCAGTCCCAGGGGCAGGATGAGCTTCTTCTAGGACAGCATCTGAAGCAGGCTGGCCGCCCTCTTGTCTTCTGCATCACGGTTCCATCCACCAGCTCCCCCAGACTTTCTGAGCTGTTCTCTGTCTGTCCCTGGTACTGAGGGGAGCTCGGTGGCTCCGCACCCTGAATCCGGTCTCCTAACAAGTGGGACTTCAAGGAAAGTGAATTCCCTCTAGCTGAGAGTACAGGATACCAAGTGGAAGGCTGGATTTCAATTTCCTAATGGGCTGTGCACACCGAAAAATGGCACAATCCTGTCCTGAATATTAATTAAACACTAAAAGCTCCTTTTCTCTGGTTAGACAAAGGAGGCCTGACAAGCAAAGAGGCTCCTGGCAGGGCAGGTGCTCTGTTACAGAGAAGGACAGCAGGCCCAGTGCACAGAAAATGCGCTTTCTCGGCTCCGGTGCTGTGGGGCTGGCCCTGCGATGCAGGGTGAGCGCCACCTCCCTGCCCACATGCCGCTGGGCACGGGCTGGAGGGCAGGTCACTCAGCCCGTGTTTGGCCCAGAGATGGAGGCAGAAGTAGTTTCAACCAGTGGGAACAGGAGGCATGGGCCAGGGGTCAGGGAGCTGAGACTTTAGGGGCCTGGCACTCCTCAGCAGGAGAAGCCAATAACGGGGGTGACTGATGGGGACCGCCTGGTCTCTGCAGGGCTGCACAAAGCCATATCCCCTGTGCTCACCTGACAGCAGGGCTGGCCACACCGCCCTCAGGGTGGAGAGGAGGAGCAGGGCTGGGGGCCCTGATGGAGAGAAGCCGGGGCGGGGTATGGACCACACTGGAAGGGACAGAGGTGGCCACAGGCAGAGTGCAGCCAAGGAGAGGTGAACCCGGAGCTGCCTTCTGAAAAGCAGGGGTACCACCAAGCTCCCGCTTGTCCCATTGACGGAGCAGGATCATCTGTGGGTCAGCATCCAGGTTGGATTTGCACCCTGCCCCCCACCCCTGGCTCTGTGATCATCAGCGAGTGGCCAAACTGCCCTCTGCCTGATCCTCTCATCTGTTAACTGGGGATTATTAATAATAAGCCTGTGATAAGTCTGCGAAACAGGTCCCAAGGAGCTCCTTCCGCAACAGTCTTGGAGGAGCACCTGGTACGTGGGGGGCACGTTCCTCCTCCTGGAGCTGCTGCTACTCCCCTGCTGCCCCAGCCACAGGAGTATTCCCACTGCCCACACACAGTTCATTTTTTTAAAAAGAAAAGATATGTCTAGAATGGTGGTTCCCAAACTTTTCTACACCTTGGAAACTCCTGGGACTATCCTGAGAAGTCCAAAGCCCCGACATTCTCCACACCAATGAAGTCCCAGTCCTTGGGCTTGGGACTCAAACATCAGAATTCTTTGAAGCCCTCCAGGTGGTTCCGATGTGCAGGCAGGTTTGGGAACAACTGGCCCAGACAGTTCTTTGAGTAGAAAATGAACTCAGAGGCTAAGACTGGTTTTCTGGGATCCTGGGAGCGGGTAACCCCACTGCACAGGGACCACCAACCATCCGCCAGACTGTCGTGCGGGTGCAGCTGAAACTTGGCCCCAGGATGACAGCAGAGCTGGGCCACGGCCACGTTACCTTATCTTTATTCCAAAAGAACAGTGTTGCTCTTCTCCTTCTCCAGGTCTTCTTCTTAGCGCAAGCCTTTTTCCGGGGACTTCTGCTGCAGGGGGATCCAGGGAACACACAGCCTCCCGCGACACGGACCTTTCCCTTAATGTTAGCAGCTCCCTTTGATAGCAGGAGTTTTGGGAGAGAACAAACCATTTCTAAGTGGATTTACCAAGACTCGATAAGGGGCCATCACTGCACAATAATTCCAGACGCCTCCCTCCCCCGCCGCGGGAGGGCATTCATCATCCCTGGCAGAGAAGCTGGGCTGTGCTCCCACGCGATTCATTACCCTCCCTACCTGCCGGGGGAGATTTTCAGTGTTTTTTCCTTCCAAATGTGGTGCCTTTTTCCAAATCAAGGCTGAGTATTTTCCTTTGGCTACTGTTGCACAAATTTATCCACATCAAATCTCCTCTCCTTTATATCTGTCCAGTCGTGAAATTTAGGTTTCTCTCTTTCATTTCTGGGTGAAAAATTGCCCTTGTAGACGTTGTTCAGAAGAGGTTGGGGGCCGCAGCTGCGAATGACGGGATGCTGCAGAGCCCCGTGTGCCTTCAGCGTGGAGGCTGTGCCATCTCTGGGGAGGGGTCCCAGCACCACGTGGCTGTGACACTCACACGCATCAGATTACATCACCCAGCATTTACACCTGAAAACAGAATGTTTCAGGATCACGTTGAGTCTAACGTTTTCTCCTCCCACACCCGAGTTTCTCTTTATCTTAGAGCTACACACACACGTATCATCTCATATTTGTAAAGCAGTATGCCTGCAATTTTCTCCCAGGGATTCCACAGCCATCTTGTTTACTGCTTAGGCTCAAACCTCTGCACAGGGGCACCTCGGGGAGTAATTATTTCTACTTAGCCCTTTATTTTGTAGAAAATGTGAGTGCACAGTCATCAGAGCTGCTGCTTTCTGCCCCTTTGCTTGTCCGTCCTCTTCTCTTACCTTCCAGGCGGTCGGAACAATCCATGGTTTTGTCCACATTTACTTCATTAGCATCGTGTGTCTCTCTGTTGAAGCTGTGTCTGCCGGGGCTGGCACTTCCTGTGTCCACAGCTGACCTCCTCTCCCTCGTGGGAGGTGGGGAGGCTTTTCCTTTCCCTTCTCAGTTGGTGTTTTGGTTGAATATCTGGCCACGCTCTCCTCCTGGATCTTTGCATCTTTCTACCCATGGACTTAGAGGCCCCGTGATTAATCATGCTCCAGAAAAGCACAGTCATTATTATAAAACAGAGAAAAATTAAGTAGGGGTCCTGAGAAGGTGAAGGAGGTGGAGTGGGGGTGGGGAGGGGAGGAACAACTTTCCTGTTGTGTAACGTTAGGTAGTGAGGCGTGACACATAAAGCAATACGCCAAGCAAACACACAACTGATACCTTTTAGGCAGAGGAAGGTAAAAGGATGACGTTGGACGTTGCTAATGGCAACCACGGTGTTGCAGCAACCTCCCGCTTTACTTCTCTCCGCTTCAGAGGAGCCCAAGCAGCTCTCTGTGGCTCTCCAAACCTTCACAATCCCAAGTTCTAACCCCAGGGGGTCTATCCTTCCCAGGGAGTCTGGGCTGGACTGGGGAAGTGAGTGTGACTCCCAGGTGACCCGGGCCACACAGAGCTGCTGTTGGCCTGGATCTCTGGGCTCCAGGCTCTCCCTGCAGTGGGCGCGCCCTGTCGTCCCCGGGGGCCTCTCCTCCGCGGGTCCCTGCAGTGGGCGCACTCTGTGCAGCACAGCCAGCGCTTTGCTTCCCGCTGCGCTGACTCGGGAGCTGGTGCCTGTTACAGACGTACCTCCTCTCCATCGGGCTCTTGCTCACGGCCTCCTTGTTTTATGAGATGTGGGCTCCCTCTCTCTCTCTTTTTTTTAATAGAAAAATTACGTGTAAAGTTATTTTATTGATGAGTAAACCAAGACCTAGAAAAGGGATGTGATTTTTCTTAGTTTATGGAACTCCCAGGTGGCAGAGCCAAGACTAGAACGTAACTTTACTAATTTCTGTTACTTTTCCCCTTCTTTGTCCTCTGGAGAAGTTTCATCATTTTTTATTTAAAAAATTTTTTTAATTGAATTAAAATCAGTTACAATATGTCAGTTTCTGGTGTACAGCACAGTCATGCATATACATACATATATTCATTTTCTTTTTTTTTTACCAAAGGTTATTACAAGATATTGAATATAGTTCCCTGTGCTGTACAGAGGAAATTTGTTGTTTATCTATTTTTATAGATACTGATTAACATTTGCGAATCTCAAACTCGCAAGTTCATCCCTTCCCACCCCTTTTCCCCTGGTAACCCCAAGATTGTTGACTATGTCTGTGAGTCTGTTTCTGCTTTAGAGATGTGTTCATTAGTGTCCTCATTTACTGGTGCTGGTTGGTGTTACCGAGTGACACAATGTTTCAACGAGAAAGTCGCAGGAAGCCGGAACACTGCTCTCTGTGGTTCTGGCTCTAAGCTGGGGTACATTTTATCCTCTCCTCTTTATGGCGCGTCGTAAACGTTCTTGTTATGTCAACTTACAACACTGAGACATTTGTAAATGTCACCATGCTAACAAGTCTGCACAAGTATCGTTGTCTATTACTGTGCCTGGTGATGTTTTTACTGTGTTTACCATGTATCTGTCATTGACATTTTAGACTTGCCAAAATAGGGAGGCTTTGATGCTCGAAAAACAACGCTCTAAATAAGTCCCCTCAATATTTATGCTTTTCCATCGGGCAAAGATGACCACAGCCAAAATGTTTGTATGAGAACCGGACTTAAATGTGACAAAGGGACAACTCAAAACTGGAACAGATCTTGACTAATCATGTAAATAAAAGGGAGCAGAAGCACGGATAATCCAAAGCAATGAATAGTGAAAAAGGATTTTACGCTTCAGATTGAAATATTTATTTTGCATTTGCAACTGGTGCACATTTCTCATATTGCTGTGTGTAAAACGGCTCACACTGACTCCACTGTGACCAAAGATGCTGGGTGTCACGGGCAGAGGAGGGTTCTGGGGATGCTCTGCAGGATGGGCGATGCATGTGTGGGAGAGGCGCCAGGAGCAACTGGCATCGTGTTCCGATGAAGTCCATCTCCTGGGAGATGAGAGTGTCATTTGGAACTGCTTGCACCCTGCCCTGCCCTGCATACCCCCTGACTTTTCTCTTGTCCAGCGGAGCACTGGTGGACACAATATGGCCAAAGGCTAGGAAGGTGCCTTTGTTTTGGGGTTTGGTCCCTGGCACTTCTGTCAGGAGATGAACATGTTGGGTCTCCGCCCTGGTCCCAGGAGGAGGATGAGAGAGGCATGGAGCCGAGACCTGTGCCCAGCCCAGCCGGGATCCACTGACACACAGGTGTGTAAGATGTGAAGCTAGGTAAATTCTTATTGTCATGTGAGTTCAGATTTTTGTGCTAGTTGTACAGTATTATTATGGGTGTAGGTGACTGATAATACCTACTCAAACTGGGGTTTTTGCTTAAAAATATACGGACACCTCGCTGTCTTTCTTCCCTTCACTCCTTCCTTACATCCTTTATTCCCTCTTCTTTCCTTCAGCGCATTGGGTGCCTGATGTGGAGGAGATGTTATGGAAATGACCAACACGATACTTTTCCTGCCACAAGGAGTGAACCGCCTTGCTGGGTGTTGGGCTTTGAAGGGGGAGGGGCCTAGTAAGCAGGGAGGCAGTGCAGCTGAGCGCACAGGTGCAAACAGGCGTCACCCCTGCTCCACCTCCGGGCAGTGGGGACTGGAGTCAATTACTGGGTCTCTCTAAGCCCTGATTTTCGCATCTGTGAAATGGCAATAATTATACTTATCTTACAGAGCTTTTGTGAGAATTATATGAGCCCAGGTAGATGCATGTAAAACACTCAGCACCGTTCCTGGCCTTGGAAAGGGCTCAACATGGCAGCTGGTAAATAATTACAACAGAACACACTGAGTCCTGCTGGAGGAAGGGATTCTGGTTGAATGTGTCCACCTGTGCATTTGATGGAGAAGGAGACCGTGGCACCTGGAGTAGCTGAGGTTGTGGAGTGATGGGTATTTTTGTCTAATCGCTTCTTGGTGTTTGATGAATCGTGAGTCTCCAAGGTTTCGTTGTGTGAGGACAAACTGTCTTTAGCGTGACCCATTGCACCCCCGGGTGCACGCCCATGTGGGTGAATTCCACAACTACTTTTGAATCCTGCATACGTCGTATTTCACAATAGGAGTCAGGGACCAGAAGGCGTTTTCCAGCACTGTTCTATGGAGCACAGTTAGCCTTGGATGCTACTGCCATCCCGGCCAGCGCCTCCTCTGCAGACGAAATAAGAGTGAACGCCTGCAAAACTGGAAAAGGAGATCAACGTATGGTAGTCAGTGCGTGAGCTTTACCTCTGAATGAGAGTTTCTGGCTTTGCCTGCGTATTTTGAAGAAGCTGCCTTGCTTTCTGGTGACATTAGTAATAGCTGTAAACGCTCCTGAGGAATGGGACCCACATGAAGAGCGGGACCCACGTGAGGAGCGGGACCCACGTGAGAAGTGGAAACATTGTTTTGGATCACTTGACCTTTTTTTTTTGTACCATTTTTCTGATTCTTCTTGGTTTCTCTGTGGGAAGAAGGAGCACAGACTGAAATTGCTCCATAAAGTAGTTCGTCTTTGCTCACGACACAGCGGACCAAATCAATTTGACAGACATCATCAGAATCTTCTAGTATTGCTTCCAAACATTGCACTGTAGGATGAAGAATTGACCTTGAGATGTTCCCTGACCTCCAGGGCTGCCCGGAGTTCTGTGTCCTGAGTCAGGTTTCTTAGAAATCGGCTGTGAGATGGAGAGCTTCTGTGTGCAGGGAGCTAACTAGGAGGTGCTTGTGGGCCCCACGCCTGAGGGGACGGAAGCCGCAGGACTGGGCAGAGTGGGTGCCGAGCTGTTACCCACTCATAGCAAAGGCCTCAGCAGATCCTGGGGGCTGAGGAGGTCCTTTGTGTGGTCCGCTATTTGGAGGAGGGGCTCAGACTTGCTACTGCTTCACTGACCAGCCGTCATTCATGGGCCACCCCTGGGAGTGGGCCATGACCTTGGGTGAGGCAGCTGTCTTCGGCCGAAAGCAGTCCCCAAAGCCAGACTCTGCGGAGGGCTGCCAGCTTCTGACATCGCAGGAGTGAGATCTCTGGGACGTTAGCTGCGGCCCATCCTGTGGCGCATGCGTGAGCAACATGCTGTCCACCGGGGACACGCTGGGGGGCCTGGAAGCCGGGGGGGGGGGGAGGAATCTCCTAGGAAACGCTGAAGGAGGGCGAGCTCCTGAGATGGGCCCAGGGTCATGGGGGCTGCTTTGCACATCGCCTGCCCCTGGAAAAGGTGGGGACGGGGAGCTCGTGGAAGAGCGAGAGCAAGGCCTGGGGGAGGCAGACTGAGACCAGACATGGACAGAGGTGAGGGGTCGACTCAGAGTGAAGTGATGGCCCCGGAGCTGAGCCTCGGCCCCTGGTGGGTGGGAGGTGGAATGGCTAGTTAACCAGCCGTTCTGGAATCCCAGGTACAAATGCCCTAGTGAGACAGACTGAATTGGAAGATGGATGGGGGGAAAGTGGCAGAGGGCCTCGCGCGGCGGACCGAGTGGTTTGGGATGTAGCTGGCCCAAGAGCAGACGTGTGGGGTCTGTGGTGCCCCAGAGAGCACCGCCCAAAACGGCACCAGCGCCGAGAGCCGGCAAGACAAGACGGCGCAAAACGCTGGCTGTGTTCCAGCTACGGGCCGGCAGGCACTTTCCCAGCCTCCGCTCGAGGGCCGTGAGGCCAGGCTCCAGCCTTGACAGCAAATGCCATTTTATGAAGTGTCTTCACTCTGTCTCCTGGAGTCATGAGGAATTAAATACCGACTAGAGGTGGACTGCAGATACGTATGTACGTCCAGTCTAAGAAGAACTGACTGCAGCCCTGACAGACTGACAGGTTCGTGGTTTTTGTTTTTGGAAACTGGTATTTTTTTCCACTTTGAGGACAGAAGAGGATGTGGTGAAACCCAATGAGCTGGAAACATGCTTTCAACTCATCTGCAGACTATGCAGCCAGTATCAATTACTGTCACTAGTTAAAGTTAATCAATTAAATCATTAATTTCTTGAGTCATTAGCAATAAAAAGCACGACAATGTATATTTGCCAAAATGATTTGCAATCTCAGTGAAAACAGCGATTCAGCAATGAAATACAAAGAAACTCTATTCATCTGTATGGCTTTAACTTACCAACGCAGTTAATTACACAGTAGAATAATTAGTCAGAAATCAATATAAATCAAAGTTCGAGCGTCAGTGAGAAAGGTGCCCAAGGAAGGGTCTAACAAAGTACTTTGCCAAAAGGTGAACTGCCGACGGTTGTGTTTAGATAACCTATTTTATGGCAAAACAGGGGCTCTTATCCTGCTTATCTCACACCAATACTAGAAAGAATAGCTAACAACAATAACTGGAAAGCTCTATAAAAATACAATTTTATATATTTAAAGAAAGCTTGAAAAAAATAACAGTAACCACTTATTTTATTTCATAGCAAAACTTTAAACCAAGAGGAAGCTATTGGTAGTATTAAAGAAATCAAACTTACCAATTAAATTCCCTTCAGGTGCGTCCCCTGTATTCCCGAAAGCCTGCCAGCATCACAGGAGGGAAGTTACTTCGTTGCATGGGACGTTGTCTGGGGCTCTTAGGGCTTGGGCGTCCCCCAGGACCCTGGCTGGGAGGGTATGGCACAGGGTTCCACCAGCCCAGCCACAGGAAACTGTGGTCAGCTCTGGACAAAGCAGGAAAACCAGTTCTAGGTGGGGCTCCAAGCAGGCAGAACCTGGAGGGGACTCAGGCCTTAACAGGAGAAAACCACATTTCCGGATTTAAGTCTGTGACCCTTCTGGGACAGGTGTGTCATAGGCCAAAAGGAGATGGACACTTCCCCGAGTCAGGAAAAATGGAAGCCTTAAAATTAAAAACAAATCCACATTTTAATATAAAAAATTTCAAAGTTTGTAAATCTGAGAGCTGATACGCTGAATAAATAGAAATGGTGGTTTGAGTTAACCAACACCTGGGTTGTAAACATTTTTATCTCCCTAACTTATGTTTTATGTCCCTGTGGGGTGGAATTTCTATCCCCAACCTAAAGGTGAGGACACTGAGGCACAAGCAGGCAGCACAGCCACAAAGAGGCAGAGCTGAGACCCACGCCCCCCGCGGGGCTCCTGAGCCCGGGGCTCCTGAGCCCCGGGCTCCGCCATCCCCTGCGTTACGCAAGCATCAAGAGCTTTCCAAATCAAACAGTTCAAAAGGCAAGCGGGTGAGGATCTGAATCACAAATCCAGAGGAGAGCAAATCTAAACGATTCATAAACATACGAAAAGATCAAATTCACCGACCTCAGGGGAATGCAAATCAACTTAAAAAAGCAACTCCCGCTTTACACACATCTGGCTGGCAAAAACTGAGTCAGAACCCGGGGCCCTGGGCTAGGGCAGGCACAGAGACAGCGACAGGTGGTGATGCGGGTGGAGCGAGACGTGCGCCCTCCTTTGGCGAGGCCGTTACAGTCGGCAGTCGGCGTCCCCAGAATCCCCTTGCGGGAGCCCATTTCGCAGATGGGAACACAGGAGTTTTGCAGGCACGTATGGACAAACAGATTATTTTGAGCTGGTAAAACTGATAGCCCGTCTAAGAGGGGAATTGCTGAATGGTTGAATAACTCATGATGTAGTCACTGTGTGGATTAGCATACAGTTACTGTAAAGAATGCATTAGAAGCTACGTCAGATGGGTTGGCAAGATTCTGCAATGTGCTGTGGAGGTGGGAAGATGAGCTGCAGAGAAACAAGTACGGTTTTTTTTTTTTTTCAATTTTTTAAAAAAATTGAAGTGTAGTCCGTTTACAATGCTGTGTCAATTTCTGGTGTGCAGCCTAATAGTTCAGCCATCCGTGCACACACGTGTATTTGTTTTCACATTCTTTCTCATTATAGGTTACTACCACGTATGGAACACAGTTCTCTGTGCTGTACAGTAGAAACTTCGTGTCTGACTATTTTACATACAGCAGTTAGTACCTGCAAATTTCAAACTCCCAGTTTATCCCTTCCCACCCGCTTCCCCCGGTAACTGTAAGTTTGTTTCCTATGTCTGTGAGTCTGTTTCTGTTTTGTAAATAAGCTTGTCTTTTTTTAAGATTCCACATACAAGTGATATCATATGGTATATGTCTTTCTCTTTCTGGCTCACTTCACTTAGAATGATGATCTCCATGCATCCATGCTGCTACAAATGGCATTATTTTATTCTTTTTTATGGCTGAGTAGCACCCCATTGTAGAAACATGCCACAACTTCTTTATCCAGCCACCTGTGGAAGGACCTTTAGGTTGGATGTTTTTATTTCTATGAACAAGTAGTGTGTATGTTTTCACTTCTGTGGACGAGCAATGTGAACTCTCTATGGGTTTGTGTGACTTACTCAGAACGCACAGCGCTGCAACCTGGTTGCTCAGGTGGGGGGCAGAGAGGGCATCCAGGCCGCGGAGCGGGAGAGAGGGAAGAAAGGGAAAAGCAGCAGCCAGGGGGAAGAGGAAGACCGCACTTTCAGTGAGAACAGTAGAATCCAATTTACGTAAATTAAGCCCGTGAGTCCTCGAAGAAATCTTAAAAACCATAGCGATACCGTTAGATCTACATTTCCCCCCCTCTCTGTCCAGTGACCGAAAGGGATGCCCAAAACACATGAACAAAAGGAGGCACGGACTTCTGTGCACGAGACGAGCGTGTTTTGGCGCCGGGAGCCAGCCCTCCCCACATGGGTGCATCTGCTTGTGAGAAGGCTGCGGCATTGGTGCCCCTGGACAGGAGGGAGCAGGCCGGCAAAAAGAAAGCCAGCTCTTCATTTTCTTATTCTGCTTGGAATATCCAGTCACAGTCATTTGGTGATTTCAAAAATGATGAAGATGCATTTTAAAGAGAAAGATCGAGACCTACATGTCAAAGTAATAACCACAAAATGTCCCTCCCGAGCCAGCGAGCCTCTTGCCCCCAGGTAAACGTTTCTTGGTGGTCCTGGGTGACTGGAGGGACCCTCCTCCCCAGGGCTCCCTGGCCTCGCCCAGGAGTGCTGGCGCGCTCAGCAGGACGCCTTATCCTGCGATGTGGTCACAGAGCCCACGGGCCCCGCCCCGCTGGGCGAGGCTGGCTGTGGGGTCTCTCCAGGCTCAGGGCAGGGTCTGGGGGCTCCAGCAGGCTGAGCAGACGGTAGCGACACTCGCTCGCCAGAGAGAAGCACCACACTGGCTTCTGAAGGTGCTGGGGCTGACACGCAGGAGTGAACTCCGCCAAGCTCGCACCCTAGAACTTGTGGGAAGGAAGCTGTGATACATTTAACAATTATTTAAAGTCATGGGACGAAGATAATTTCTAAGCTGTAAGTTTACTTTCTGATAACAGAAGCTCCAGCCAGAAAACTGTGGAAATGCTAAAACTCCCAATAAACTAACTTCTGCGGCAGGCCATCCTGCCCCTCTTCTGCGCACATGTGTTCCAGACACCTGATTCCTTGTCCTCGCACAGGGCAGCTGTGTCTGAAATTTGGGTGAAGCAGGAAGAACTCTTGGTGTCGCAGCTCTGGAGACCCCTGGGTAGACATTCCAGAGAGGGGACAACTTGAGAGAGACAGTCTGTCCCCACAGCTCCTGGGGGGTCCACAGGACCATGCCCTTTCCTGGGACCAGAGCCTACCAGAGGGACGCTGCTGCTCTCCCTCCTTGTGTCTGCAGAGCAGGGGTGGCAGGTCCCCTCCCTCACATGGCACTGGTGCTCCTGCGAATTCACCAGGACCATCAGTGTGAGCTGTGTCTTCACGCTGTCTGTCTGTAGCTCTTCAGCCCCGAAGAACAATCCCACACACACTCTTTCAAGGTCAGGTACTGACTTTCAGTCTCAATATTAAATCCATCTTGAAGAAGGAATGGTGCTAATTAATAAGGCGCCTCCCTTCGCTCTCGGGGCCTACTGGGATAACAGAGGGCTTGGAGCACACTTACGTCCTGCTTCCTGTGTTGCCCAGCAGGGCTCTGCTGAATCCTCTGGTGATCCTGTGTCCGCGCCTGGAAGGGGAGGAGGATTGGCCCCGGGGCAGGAGGTACTAAACATAGCCTGTTACACGTTCGTGTACAGGGACTATCTTCTTTAATCAAAACAAATTAATACCTAGATTTTTATAACTTTTCACTTGACGCAAAGTTCAGCGTGTCACTTCATGTCCAGAAACCTTTGACCACAAGGGCTTGTGCACACGCACACACGTGCACACTCACATTCACGCGTACTCACACACTAGCACTCACGTGCTCGAGTGCAGCGCACGCTCGTGCTCACACACACACCCACCGCTTGCCTTTAACCCCAATTCTGATTCCAGACACAGTGGCCTGTTCCTATGCTGGCTGCTATGTGAATGCTGAACTAAAGACAGCCAAGCTGACTTGGCTGAGCCTCTCCCAGGAGTGACCAGATGACCAACTGTTACCGCTTGCCCCCTGCTCATGGTTTTCTTTGAACAAGAAGTGCTCCCTCCCTCCCTGCCCCCAGCCCTGCCTCCATCTCCTGTGTTGTTAGCGCGCAGTGGAGACGGGGCTACTGCGTCTGCCAGTAAATCAAGTGCAGATGGGAGACTCGAGGTCCACAGTTGCCGCTGGGGAGCATAAAGGGGCCTGCAGACACGCAGGCGGGTGTTTTACATCTGTGTGTGGGGCTGATGGAGACGTCTTTGGGGGTTTTCCATTCTAAAGACCAATGGGACCTCTGCTTTTGAGATAAAGGAGGAAGCCAGCTCCCTTCAACTTTCCTTCTGCTCTTCATCGGGGAACATTGTGATTTGCATTTTAGATGTAAATTCATGTAAATCAGCACTTATTTTCAGGTGAAATCCTACCATTGAGAACAATCTGGAGTCATTCTCCATTGCCAGTGCACGCTTGATCCCCATATAACTTCTCAGCATATGGATTAAACCTGCAATCAGGGTGGCGCAGCCACAACTGGGCACGAGAGACAACTGACCTTTGTTTTGCTGCAAGGGTGGGAAAATCTAATTATAATGCGTTTTCCAGCATCTGAGACAAAGCAAGGCTGAATGCCAGCTAATTGACTGGAGTGCAGGCCATCCAGGACCATCTCTTGTTGGGTCAGTTACACTCTTTTAGCCTTTAGCCCAAAGAAAGCAACTCACCCCTGGCCGGTTCATTGCCAGTCAATGCCTTTGGTTTTGGTAAGGCAAAAGGATGCACAAAAATCAACCCAAATTAAGCACCCCCTCAGGTGCTTAACTTTCCACCTGGCTGTGTGCTTGGGAACGATGAATGTATAATCCTGGTGACTGGGTCTGAATGCGTAGGAAACCCCCGATCAGAAAACGTCATGAAGCAATGACTTGCGATACTCAAGTCTTTGGGAAAATAGATGCCAACAGAATTCACCAAGTTGCAGCTCTTCTGGGGAATTAAGAAAACAAAGAAAAGATGGGAAGTGTTTCTGAAGGCTGAAGAGTGTGGGGTACCTATTGTTACCCACTTTCTGTCATTGGATAGATTTAGATAAACTTCAGGAAAAGTCACTCAGCCTGAAATAGAACAGTGCATCCCTGGGGAAAGCACTGGTCTGCCAGGCAGGCTGTCAGAATAGACTGAGTACAGAGAGGCTCCTCGCATGTTTGTGTAAGGAATGCGAAATGAAAAGCATCCTGAAGGTGCAGGGGGAGAGAAAACGGTGTGAGCAGACAGTCGGAGAGAGGTGTGTGGTCCTCAGGGCATCACGGGTGGAATGAAACAGGCGGCGTCTCAGAAGGTCTGGCTGGGGGAAGGGGATTTGAGAGTAGAGGGCAACCTCTCGATAATATCCAGAGAAGTCAGACCCCTTTCCCAACACTTATAACACTGTTGTAAATCTATTGTTATTTTTAAACTGTTTTTGAAATAGGAACGGGTAGTTATGCTGACATTTCACTTTCCTTCTGTTTTAGGAGATTGAGGGGGAAGGTTTGAAGGTGAGAGTCCCCTGTCACCTCTCACTATTCTCTCTCGGGGTCTCGGGGAGGCAGCCGGCTGACTCCCTCGGGTGTGGCAACAACTGCTGTGCATCTGTAGGGAGCCTGCCAGCCTCTCTCGGGCCAAGAGTCAGATGGGAGGGAGGGAGCAGGTGGGGATTAATTAGCAGGAAGAGCCAGCTCGTTAGCGGTGCAGGGCTGTCTGCTGGGATGCTAAGGAGGCAGTAGCCCCTTTACAGGGAAGAGACAAGGGGAATTAGTGACAAATCGGTATGAAAATGCAGACAGAGAGGCTTCAGCTAAAATCATTACACTCATTCCCGTAATGAGAGGCCAATAAATGGAGGCGTCCCACCGGAGAGCCCACAGATTGAGTGCACGGGGCAATTCAGGGAGGGGGTCCTGCAGAGAGCAGTGACTATGCTTTAGGGCTTGAAAAACTGTGAATCTGAGGGAAAGACGGAACAGGATGATTTAGTCAAGTGATGTAATAACCATTTTCAAGAATAAAAGGGGCTGTTATACTGGGGAGGGTGACCAGCTGTCCCCTCTTTCCAGCGAGGCTGGAACAAAAGGGAAGCAGGAGGGATGGCGTGCGGTGTGGGGTGTGGAGGCAGGGACAGCTCTGTGCGGCCGGGTGATGAATACCCAGCGATAAAAGCGTGCGGCCTGGAGACAAATGAGTGTGTGGGAGATCTTAGCGTGCACGCCAGTAAGGGCGGGAGTCGCCCTCCGTGACAGCTCGCTAGGGAAGCTGGTTGTGCAGGGCGGGAAGGCAGGGCGTCCCCCGGAGGTAGAGGGGTGCACTGTTTTCAGCGTGCCAGGCCTCAGGGATGGCTGACACAGCTGAATGGGGGAGACTCCCGGCCCAGACCTCCCTGCCTCCCATTCCAGATGAAACCCACCAGCGACCCTGAGATTTTCCCTGTGTTTCCACCCTCTTCCTGCCCCACTTCCAGGACAAGGGCTGGTTCAATTCACCCTCCCCATTTCTATCATCCAGACTCTCCAGCCACACACTTCCAAGTAATCCTGTAATCGTGTCAGCAGCCCAAATAAAACAAAGCAAATACTTTAATTCTACTGAAAAAAAAAATAGGGCCACAGACCTATTATCTAAATCTCTTTCGAAGTAGCAAGTGTGGAGTTCTCTGCTTTTAGAGAGGGTGGCCGCTGATTACATTAGGAAAAACCTCTCTCCAATCTTTTGAGAACAGGGTAAATTCAGTTCATGAAATGCCGCAAATTCTCTTCCTCCGAGGTTATTAGCAGAGGATCCCTCCTAGGATCTTGGCAGCCATCACTTCCTAATGGTACCTTCCTTGTCTTAATATTTCTTGGAGCAATATAATGGAAAATGAAACTTCACTTCTTGAATCTTTGCTGAGGATGGGCAGAGAGTAAATGCAGACACTGCTTGTTTTTCTTGCCTAATCCTCATCTGAGTTCATCTGAGTTCATCTCTCCTTCGATTTCATAGGCATTTATCCCTAATGTCACTGGACCTGCTCAGTGATTAATCTTCTCAGCAGTTACCAGGCATTGTCATGCTTGCTTAGTGGAGAAGATGGGAGCAATCAATAACTTAATTACCGAGCCTTGCGCAACTAGATGGCAGAAGTGACGTCCTCCCCGGCCAAATGCTTCTTTGGCTTGAGATTATTTTGCTTGTTTTCATGGAGAAGTTGCAGGGCCTGAGATGGTGTGGCATCTGGGGGGAGATGACCTTGGAATGCTACAACCAGTCTGACATCTCTTCTCGGCATTGGTCTAAGAGCTGAGATAAGAAAGATCATGACTCTACTTCTCTCTCTGCATCTTAAAGAGGTGTGACATCACATCAACAAGAGAAAGGACAAAAACCACATGATCATCTCAATAGATGCAGAAAAAGCATTTGATAAAATTCAACACCCATTTATGATAAAAACTCTCACCAAAGTGGGTATAGAGGGAACATATCTCAACATAATAAAAGCTATATATGACAAACCTACAGCCAGCATAGTACTCAACGGTGAAAAACTCAAAAGCTTCCCACTAAAATCTGGGACAAGACAAGGATGCCCACTATCACCACTCCTGTTTAACATAGTCTTGGAAGTCCTAGCCACAGCAATCAGGCAAGAGAGAGAAATAAAAGGGACCCAAATTGGAAAAGAAGAGGTAAAAGTGTCACTATATGCTAATGACATGTTACTATATATAGAAAACCCTAAAAGGTCCACACAAAAACTACTAGAGCTGATTGAAGAATTCAGCAAGGTAGCAGGTTACAAGATTAACGTTCAAAAATCAGTTGCATTTCTTTACACTAACAATGAATCAACAGAAAAAGAAAGTAAAGAAACAATCCCCTTTAAAATAGCACCCAAAGTAATAAAACACCTAGGAATAAATCTAACCAAGGAGGTGAAAAACTTATACACAGAGAACTATAAACCATTGATGAAGGAAATTAAAGAAGACTTTAAAAATTGGAAAGATATCCCATGCTCTTGGATTGGAAGAATCAATATTGTTAAAATGGTCACACTGCCCAAGGCAATCTACAGATTTAATGCAATCCCTATCAAATTACCCAGGACATATTTCACAGAACTAGAACACATCATCATAAAATTTATATGGAACCATCAAAGACCTAGAATTGCTAAAGCATTACTGAAGAGAAAGGAAGAGGCTGGAGGAGTAACTCTCCCAGACTTCAGACAATACTATAGAGCTGCAGTCATCAAGACAGCATGGTATTGGTACAAAAACAGACATATGGACAACGGAACAGAATAGAGAGCCCAGAAGTGAACCCACAAACTTTTGGTCAACTAATCTTTGACAAAGGAGGCAAGAATATACAATGGAATAAAGACAGTCTCTTCAGCAAATGGTGTTGGGAAAGCTGGATAGCAGCATGTAAATCAATGAAGCTAGAACACTCCCTTACACCATACACAAAAATAAACTCAAAGTGGATCAAAGATTTAAACATAATCAAGATACAATAAACCTCCTTGAAGAAAATATAGGCAAAACATTATCTGACATACATTTCAAAAATGTTCTCCTAGAACAGTCTACCCAAGCAATAGAAATAAAAGCAAGAATAAACAAATGGGACCTAATGAAACTTACAAGCTTCTGCACAGCAAAGGAAACCACAAGTAAAACAGAAAGACAACCTATGGAATGGGAGAAAATTTTTGCAAATGAAACCGACAAAGGCTTGATCTCCAGAATATATAAGCAGCTCATACGACTTAGTAAGAAACAAACAAACAACCCAATCCAAAAATGGGCGGAAGACCAAGGAAGAATTACAAATGATCAATAGGCACATGAAAAAATGTTCAATGTCACTAATTATCAGAGAAATGCAAATCAAAACTACAATGAGGTATCACCTCACACCAGTCAGAATGGCCATCATTCAAAAATTCACAAATGACAAATGCTGGAGAGGCTGTGGAGAAAGGGGAAACCTCCTACGCTGCTAGTGGGAATGGAGTTTGGTGCAGCCTCTGTGGAAAACAGTATGGAGATTCCTCAAAAGACCAGGAATAGACTTACCATATGACCCAGGAATACCGCTCTTAGGCATATATCCAGAAAGAACCCTACTTCAAAATGACACCTGCACTCCAATGTTCATAGCAGAGCTATTTACAATAGCCAAGACATGGAAACAGCCTAAATGTCCATCAACAGGTGACTGGATAAAGAAGAGGTGGTATATTTATACAATGGAATACTACTCAGCCATAAAAACTGACAACATAATGCCATTTGCAGCAACATGGATGCTCCTGGAGAATGTTATTCAAAGTGAAGTAAGCCAGAAAGAGAAAGAAAAATACCATATGAGATCGCTCATATGTGGAATCTGAAAAAAAAACAACAAACAAAGCATAAATATAAAACAGAAACAGACTCATAGACATAGAATACAAACTTATGGTTGCCAAGGGGGCAGGGGGTGGGAAGGGATAGACTTGGATTTCAAAATGTAGACTAGATAAACAAGATTATACTGTATAGCACAGGGAAATATATACAAGGTTTTATGGTAGCTCACGGAGGAAAAAATGTGACAATGAATTATATACATGTTCATGTATAACTGAAAAATTGTGCTCTACACTGAAATTTGACACAACATTGTAAAATGATTATAAGTCAATAAAAAATGTTAAAAAATATGTATATTAAAAAACTTAAAGAGGTTGTGAGTGCTTACCAGTTTGTTCAGGAAAAATGCTTTGGTCAATTTTTAAAATTAACATATAATTCCCATATCATACAATTCAACACTTAAGAGCATTATTTTGGTGGTTTTCAGCATATGCACTAGGTTGTACAATCATAACTGCTATTTAATTCCAGATCATCCTCACCACTCCAGAAGGAAACTCTGGACCCCTGGTGGTCATTCCCTCCTTCCCCAGCCCCTGGCAACCACTAATCTACTCTCTATAGATTTACCTGTTCTGGGAACGTCCTCAAATTGCAGTTGTGCGATGCCAAAGTGCAGTTGATGCCTTTTATGTCTGGCATCCTTTGTTCAACATAGTGATTTTGAGTTTCAAACCTTCATTTCTTTTTATGGCAGAATGATATTCTGTCTTACGGATATACCATATTTGTCCATGGAATCAGCTGACGGACATTTGGATGGCTTCCACTGCTTGCCTCTGTTTGTTTGTTATGAGGAATACTGTATACGAGTTTTGTGTGAGCATGTGTTTTCAAATCTCTTAGGTATTTACCCGGGAGTGGAATTCCTGGGTCACAGCCCGCCAAGTGCTTTCCATAGTGGGTGCACCGTTTTACACTCTCGGCAGAAGTCATGAGGGTTCCCATTTCTCTGTATCCTTGCCAACACCTGTTATTTCCTCCTTTTCAGACTACAGCAATCCTAAGTGGGCGTGAAGTGGTACCTCCTTGTGGTTTTGAGTTGCAGTTCCTGAACTACTAATGATGTTGAGTGTCTTTCTGTGTACCTGTTGGCCATTTATGTATTTCCTTTGGAAAAGTATCCATTTAAATCTTTTGCCCATATTTTAACTGGACTACTTGTCTCCTTAATGTGGAGTTTCAAAGTGTCCTTTATGTACAGGCTTACCTCATTGTATTGTTTTTCAGTTTATTGCGCTTCATACATATTGTGGTTTTTACAAATTGAAGGTGGTGGCAACACCATGTTGTCAGATGATGGTTAGCACTTTTTAACAAAGTATTTTTAAACTAAAGTATGCACATTAATGTTTGAGACATAATGCTGTTGGACACTTGATAGATTGGAGTATAGTGTAAACATGACTTTTGTGTACATTAGGAAACTGTAAAATTCGTGTGACACTCTATTGTGATATTTGCTTAATTGTGGTGGCTGGGAACTGAGCCCACAGTATCTCCACAGTATCTCTGTATTTTGAATACAGGATCTACATCAGATCCATAATTTGCAAGTATTTTTTCACATTCTCTAGATCGTCCTTTTACTTTCTTGGTGTTGATCTTTGACGCACGTGAGTTTTTAATTCTGATGAAAGTTTTGGCCCTTTTTAATCAAAAGGCTTAGGTTGGTGTTTCTGAACTTGTCTTCAGTATCATTCCACCAAGGAGAAAATTTTAGTTTAATTTAATGAAATAAATGTTAAGAAATAGATTTTTGTCAAGTAGCATTGAGCTTTGAAGGGCCACAAACCATTGCAATATGTAAGATCTGTTTTCCTCCAACGATCAGTTCTTCCCCTTGGGGAGCAATTTTGTTGCCCCTAGCTCTGCTGAGGGTGCAGGTGTTAGGTCAAAGCTAGCGCTCTTCACCCAAACTAGGGTGGGACCGTGAGAGACCTGAGCCCACCCTCGGTGTGAATCAACCTGCTCACGGGCTCAAGACCACCATCCAGCCCCGAGCCATTCTTAATCTCCGTAGGTCCTTTTCTCAGTTAAACCTTTACAGGTTAGAAAGAAGGGTGGTGATGGTTGGGCTTGGACCCTGGGCTGCTAACAGTGCCTCTGAACATTTCTAGCATGCTGTTCGCTTCACACTATTTACCGCTTAATCATGCAGTGTGGGTTTAGCTGTTTCTGCCAGACCTCTCTTGCTTGTATGTTCGCATATTGCCTGCCATTGACTCTGAATAAACACTTGAAATATTAACATGGACCATACATCTTCCAACTTGATTTTAAGGTTCTATAATGATATAATGTCTTGAAGACCATTTTTTTTTTTACTCCTTTGTGAAGTCTGGGCTTGTAGTGCCCCCTGTGCGAGTTCCATACCTACAGACTCCCCAGCATTTGTGTTTTTCTTCACCGAAAAGAAATGATGTGCTTTGTTAGAATAACTGCCTGATGATTCTATTGTGCTGAGTGTCACTGGTCATGTATGGGCATTCATGAAATGGGGATTGCCTGTCTATTGAGCTGGGTTGACACAATAGTGACACAGATGTCAGACACCTGGGATAAGGTCCTGGGCACTGAAGCTGGAAACAGGACAGAGAGTGCTCTCCGGCAGTGTTGAATCACCTAGGAGCTGGGTGACGCGAGGGAGTGGGGCAGAGATCAGAACCAATCCAGCGGTATTCAGCACCAGACTTGTGTCCCTAGGAGGCTGCAGTCAGGAATTCAGGTGAATGATGAGGGCCATGGGGACCACAAAGAGCTATATAAACAATGTGAGGCAGGTTAAGGTGAAAAGGCCCTATGGGAAGTTGTGAGCAGCCCAGCCAGGGACTGTTTATGTTGGGAGCTGACCCAATGGGATTTGAAGGTGCAGCCCACTCTAGATGACCAGGGAGAAACCGGGGACAGTGAGCAGCCCCGGAAGGGTCCCGTCCTGGAGATACTGACCCCAAATCCACATTGAGATCCTGGGTGAGAGGGAGCTGTGCTTTTCTGAGTCTTCTTGGTGATCTCAATTAGAATAGTCATTAAGAGAGAGGCTGATAGATGCCTGTAAACTCTAGACGGGATGCTGTCACTTTCCATGGGGTGCCAAAGGGCCTCGCTTCTATAATGACAAAACATTATTTTGCTCTGAATTTTCCTAAAATGTCTATGAACTTGAATCATGTGCAACTCTGAGCATCTCTATGTCTGATACGTGTCCTTATGGACGTGGTCCAAGGCGCTGTGAGATACGGGATTATTTGAGGCACGGTTGTGGACCTGGCTCCTTTTACCATCCTCAGAGGTGCAATGCTTCTCTCTTCTCTCATCTCTCCCCAGCAATTTCCATATTTCTGTATTCTCCATTACTGAGTGTCTCACTTGCTTTTTTTCTGTAGGAAAACAGTGTTTGAAAGGGTTGTGTTTAGTGTTTAAGTGAGATGATGAAAAAATACACAGAATTTAAGAAACCAGAAGGAAAACATTCAGGAGGGGGTGCCTGAGAAGGAATAGAGAGGTAGGAAAAGGAAGGAACAGCAGCCGATGGTGACTGGTGGCAACACAAACACACACGAGGGAGCAGGCGTGAGAGAAGGTGCAGCCAGACGCCCCAGTGTTTGCTCTTGATCATTTCTGAGCACTGAAGTGATAGACCCAAGGGAGAAACGGTGTGGTAATGGGCGGCCCAGAGGCAGAGAGGAGGATCAGGAGCACCTCACAGGGGTCCAGGAGTGAGATGGTGAGGGTGTGGCAAACCAAGAAGGTGGGTGGTGGAAACAGAAAGAAAGGAATGGAAAATGCAGACTTAACCATGCAAAGAAAACTTCCCAAGGCTAGGAATTGATTGGCTATGCAAGGAGATGGAAAAGGAGAGGAAAAAATCTGCTGAATCTTTCTGAATCTGATTGTTCCATTCTCGGTGATGTCTTTCCCGTAACTCTGCATAGTCTCACAAACTACGGATTCAGTAGCTAAGGATCATCCAATCAGTCAACAGCAGGATGATTCAGTTCATACACACACACACACACACACACACACACACACGTATTTACATATATATACACATGCATATAAATATATATAATATGTATATATATTTCCATTGTAGGTTATTACAAGATACTGAGTACAGTTCACTGTGCTATATGTACAGCATGTCCTTGTTATTTAGCCATTTTATATATAGTATTTTGTATCTGTTAATCCCAAACTGCTAATTTACCCCTCCCCCCACCTTCCCCTTTAGTACCTACAAGTTTGTTTCCTTTGTCTGTGAATCTGTTTCTCTTTGGTAGGTCATTTGTGTCATTTAGATTCCACATATAAGTAGTATATTTATCTTTCTATAATAGAGTATTTTTAAAATCAGTTTTTCCTCTTCACTGGTTTAAAAGTCACGCGCTTTGTTTTTGTTCTTTTAATACTTACCCTGGGGATTGTACCATGCCTACTTAACTTACTACTTTTAAAATAATTCATTCCTTTTATTTGCTTTAGAACAATGCCAGGAAGTTACAACACTTGCATTCTTTTACCCTCTCCTGCTTCATTTACTGTTATTGTTTTAAAAGATTTTTTAATCCTCAAGAGACATTATTTTATTTAGATTTATGCATGTATTTCCATTTTGTTAGCCCTTGTTTTCTTCTTGCATTTCAAACTTTCTATCTGGGATAATTTTTTTCTACCTGAACTAAATTCTTAAGAATTTCCTTTAATTTTCTGTTGCCAGTGGTCTCATTTTTTGTTGTAAAGAGTGTTTGTTTAGACCTTATTCTTGAAAGATACATTTAATGGGTATAGACTTATTCCACCTTCATTCATCGGAGATGTCATTTTCATGTCTTCTGGCTTCCATGGTTGTTAGCAAGAAGTCAATTGTTATTCTCATTCCTTTGAAGGGCTCTCTTCATCTCGCTTTCTACACACACATACACACACATACACACACATACACACACATACACACACACGCACACATACACACACATACACACACATGCATACACACGTGTGTAGATATGCTTTTTTTCTGGATGCCTTTATGATTTTATCTTCCTTTGGGGTTTTGAAGTTTTACTGTGATCTGTGTTCCTGTGGATTTAGTTTTATTTTTCCTGCTTGGAATTGGTTGCACTTTTGAACTTGAATAGTTAGTTAGCAAAACAGCTTGTGAGGCTATGGAGAATTATGGGACACATATCACAAAGAAAGGAGCGATCAGTTCAGAAAGTGTGGGAGGGGGAGGGAGAAAATAGAAACATGCCATCAGGGCCAGATGCTTAGAAAAGGAGAAGTGGGGTGTGTGTGTGTGTGTGTGTGCGCGCGCACACACACACAAAATTTAGAGTTGATGATTCAGTTTATACCTGAACGAAGCTCACAGGCTGCATACCTTTCTTCTCAACATCTCACTGAGTTCCTAGTGTAATGTTTTAAAAGTGAGTGTTCTAATATTACTTCTTTAAGTCCAAAACCATGGTGAAAACTCTGAAGCATAAGTCTGAGGCTGTGAGGTCACAACTGTAATCAGAAATTTCCCTAAATTAAAAAGAATGTTAACCTTTCAGTTTTATTATGTAATTTGAGCACATTTGTTGAAAATTAGTATAAAAATAAGAACATATGAAATCAGTTTTCTTGGCATCATATAAAATGCAGTCACCTCAAAACTCTTACAAGTGTCAAATACCCTGCAGTCATTCTTTTTTTAAGAACACAAGTAATGAAAAGTAGATTTCATTCCAGTAGCTTAATGCCCTGATTAATTAATTATGCTCAGAGACATCTGGTGAGCCACGCAGAGTGCCCATCGATTTCCAGGATGCACACAGGCAGGGAAGCATACCTATGGGGAGCCGTTTTAATACATCAATCCATGCAGGCCCCTTTGCTGAAGCCAACCCACAGTGGACTTCCCAGGATGTCAGCATCCTGACCTGGGCTGCGCTTGTCTGCGCTCCGGCAATTGGCTTTTTTTCCTGCTTAATAAAGAAGGAATGAGAGACCCACAGGGCTCTCACAGCCTGTCAAGTTTCTCCCTGTCCACTAAGCTTATCTCTTCATTCTCTTGTATTTCTCAGCCCACTAAGAGAATAATACACTGAAACCATTATTGCTCAGAGAGATAAAGGTTCTCAAACATTTTCCGGCTGTGAGGGGAACTCTGTGACCGTTTCAGCCCGTGGACCCCAAGGCTGGCTCAGCTGAGCAGGCTATGGCATCCTCTCTCCCCTTCTCCTTTGCTCTTCCTTGAGTTGACCTCTTTCTCCTGAAACTGCACTTGCTGTTAGAGAGGGTGTCAACCCCAGACCCCTGACCCTGGCTAAGAAGAGGATTCTGTGTAGGCTCAAAACCACCAGGAGAAACATTATAAGGCTTTCTTGCCCAGGTGCCTACACGGGCTCACAGCTGACACGAACTTACCTGTGCATGTATGCATGTGTGCAAGCATGGCTGTTTGTATGCATTTGCCTGTCTGTCTGTTTTACAGCTGATCTGCGTGGGACAAGCCCCACATTCTCATTTGATCCACGTTTAGACTAACAGAAACACCAGGCAAGATTAGGTGCTCAGTTTCCAGCCCTGGAAAATAATGGTGAAGACAGCTCTGTCTGAAGCTTACAGAACGCTTGCAAGATTCAGTACAATAAGGTGGAAAGACCCAGGACCAGTGGTCCTGGCTTTGCACCCGACTGGTTGGATGTTCCTGTGCAGTTTTACTGCGTGTTTATTGGGGATAATTCTTACCTTTCCAGTTGCCATGAGAGCTAAATGAGATAATGTATGCCCAGCTCTTGTCTAGCAAATGGTGAAATGGACCAAATATGTCTCCCCAAAATTCGTATGCTGAACCCCTAATCCCAGTGTGATTGTATCAGGAGGTGGGGCCTTTGCAGGGTGATTAGGTCATGTGGATGGAGCCTTCAAGAGCAGGATTAGTGCCCTTTTAAGGAAAGACACTAGATCTTGCTCTCACTCTGCCCTTTCCACTATGTGGGGACACAACCAGAAGTCTGCAGCCCAGAAGCAATGGGTCCTCACCTGACCTGACCAGTGTTGGGACCCTGATCTCAGACTTCCATCCTCCAGAACTCTGAGAAATAAGTGTCTGTTCTTTATAACCACTCAGTCTGAGATCATTTGTTATAGCACCCTGGAATGGACTGAGAAACATGGGACCAGTTTACTCTAAGGGTGCCCCTGCTAGTAGGAAACAGGGACGCTGGTGTAGATGTCTCTAAATTTCCTTCTGCTACTTACATATTTTGACTTTTATACAGATGAATCAGACTTCAGGTGTCTGTATATGTCAGTGTGACTTGTACAGACATTTCATCTTGGATTTTATCTTGAAATTTCCTTTAATATCTCAAAGGAGGGTCAGAAGACAGAAGTTAGCCGAGCTGTCTGAAGGGTTTTTCCTTGTGTCTGTTTGAGATATTGATCTATCAGAAACCGGAGTCACAGTGGGTCACCAACACAGAATAATGAGCCAAGGTGAGGGGGCTCTTTGTTAAACACCTAGATGTTTGCTAGACATCTTCATACAGTCTCATTTAATAATGATAACCATCCAAGTTTGGCATAATTAACTTGCCTTTTGTTCTGCAGATGAACATATCTGAGAGGTCTCATGGGTAGAAAGTCATAGATGGAGAGTTTGAGCCCTTTCCACTCAATTCAAACATCTGTATTTCCTCTTCTCACTGTTCTATGAGTACTGAGTCAGAGCACAGAGGAGAGGAGGGATGCAGCGGGGGGGCTCCCTGGGGAGGAGGATGATGTAGTGTGGGGACAGAGCCACTACATGACCCTGATGGGAGCGCATGAGTGGTTGAAGGCCAGGGTGTATGTCTTGGGATAGAAACAAGCAGAAGTTGAGCATTCTGTAGAAAGTCAAGACCATGGGTCCACAGTATTCAGAAGGCAGGAGATCAAGCAAAGGATCTTCCTGCCTGCCTGCCTCAGTTAGTGATGGTCACCTCGTCTTCCTCCTTTATGCAAAGATACAACTGTTCCCCTGCTGTGGTTTGATTTCCATAAACAACTCAGACTGACTTTGTCATAATCCTGCAAATTTAGAAAAGAAGACTTAGGTGCCGCTAAGTTTTATAAACTTTTATAATAGGAAAGTGTGGCAGTGACACAAGTGTCCCGCTTTAAGATCATCTGGTACAGAAAGAGTAAGTAAGTTGGGGTGCTTTAAAGTCATGCTTGCAAAGGACGTCAAAGATGGCTTTATTACACATTCATTTATTATGAACTAGAGAGCCCAGGAGACAGAAGTGTAAGCAAAATATAATTTGATTTACAAACAGTCAGCTTAAATATTTCAAGAAAATATCTGTCGCAGATCGAAGGTATGGCTGTCCTAGAAAAACGCCTGTAACTCTGACGTCAAGAAGCCCCACGGTTGTTCTGGGTTCCCAGTGCGCCCCTGCCTCCGTGCCAAAGGGCTTACTAGTTGACTTCCAATCATAAGAACATTTCCTCTTTCAGATTATTAACTTTACATGTTGTGATCCTAAATTCTATTTTTTTCCTGATCTTTATTGATTGAGACCCACTTGTTGACATTATTAGGCTTTTATACCCCACGTTTCCCTCCTTATTCTGAGGGTCAGCAGTTGCTAGCTGCCGTTCCTCTGTTGGCACATTAAAAAAGGTTTTTACTAAGCCCTGCCACAGAATTACTAAGTCTGTGCAAGGGAGCACACTGGGCTTTTTGCTTATGATCCACAATTGACTAATGAGGCTGGTCCTTACAATACATTTCTGTTCTTCCACTATTCGTTTCTGGATTATGATTTAAGGATGAAAGCAGCTCACATTTAGCTGCTCTTAAGTATCTGTCTTAAGGGAAAGTAAATCAAACGGCAGGACCTGAGTCTGAAGTGTCACCATCATAGACCTGGGTTAGGATCCTAGCTGCCTCACTGCATGCTGAGATTTTTCTGAATCCTGGTGAGTTTTAACAAAGCTATTATCTCATCCTTCTGGACTCTGGGTTGGGTTGCAGGTGCCGAGGCTCTTCAAACCGCTCTCTGCTTTGCCAGTTGCTCCTGACAAAGAGGGTGCTGGAAGGGAGACCACCAGACTAGGGGGCAGAGCGGGACTTGATCTTCTCAATTTAATCCTAGGAACACACCTTCCCCACAGCAGTGCCTGCTGGTTCCAGTTCACAGTTTTTACTCGTATTCCCCAAATCAGACCCAGTGCACCCCCAGAGATAAAAGTGCCAGCAGGACAGCACGTCCACTTCTGAGGTTTTAGTATCAGTGTCATGAGTTCCCACCTTCAAAGCTCTGGAGCTATCAATACCAGTAGGTCCCACTTCCCCCCATGCTCATTCAAGTTTCTGAGATCTGATGGTCTCATCCTCTGTCCTTGGTCCCCCCAAGCTCAGGGGAAGTAGCTGTTTCTTGCACAGTCTGTCCTCATGTTATGATCTTCTTGTACTTTTTCAATGCTTTAATAATTATTTAACCAATACTGTCTATTAATTTCTCTGCTATTAAAACAACTGGTGGAACTTCTATATTCCTGAGTGGACGCCCACTGATACCGTCAACTTCTTCATATACAAAGTGGCAATCAGAAAACCTACTGCTATGGGTTGAATTGGTTCCCTCCAAATTCACATGTCAAAGTCCTAACGCCCAATACCTCAGAATGTGAACTTATCTGGAAATAAATCATGGAAGAGGTAATTCGTTAAGATGAGGTCATCCTAGAGCAGAGTGGCGTCCTAACCCAATAGGATTGGTGTCCTTGTAAGGAGAGATAAGGACGCAGACACATGAGTGGAGAACATCGTGCAATGAGAGAGGCAGAGACTGGACAAGCCAAGGATCTCCAAGGGCTGCCAGCCGGGACACCAGGAGCAGGGGGAGGTGTGGAACAGGTTCTTTCTCAGAGTCCTCAGAAAGAAGCTATCTTGCCCACAGCTTGATTTTGAGCTCCAGCTTCAAGAACTGTGACGAAATTAATTTCTGTTGTTTTAAGGCACTTGGTTTGTGGTTCTTTGTCACAGCAGCCCTAGGAAGACTGCAGAGGGCCGCGTTCGGTGGCTGACGTACGCTAGTTCTCAGTAAAGGGGAGTTGTTCTTATCAGCATTAGCTCTACCAGTAATGGTCGTCCTCGTGGGCTGTGCCTGGCTTGCTCCTGGTCCTTGACTCAGCTGCTGATGGGCCTGGAGGCAGAAGCAAGCTTTGAGGGCCTTCGGTGGGCCCCTCTTTAATGATCAGCAAGGA
Source organism: Camelus ferus (assembly GCF_009834535.1). NCBI lineage: Eukaryota > Metazoa > Chordata > Mammalia > Artiodactyla > Camelidae > Camelus > Camelus ferus. Next base: position 4,173,424 of record NC_045698.1, on the reverse strand, counting down.
GAGGGAGCTCTCAGCAGGGCCATCTCAGCTCCCGAGTTCCCCAGGGGACTCGCTGAACCCACTGTGACACTGACCATCTCAGTCCGCCTCATGGTCCTCCTCCCCAACCCACCAAAGGATGGTCCCCATTGAACCCCTGCATGGACATCCCTATCTCAAAGTCTGTTTCCCTGGTGAATCTGATACCTTAAAGTAAATACAAAGTCTGCATTTAGGTTTTGCAAAGCAAAAATTGATGGATTCTACAGGAATTCTTGTGATTTTACACAAATTTTAGTTCACCTAATGGCTCAGCGCTGTTTGTTGAGCAGCATCAGAAACACTATAAACTCTGTTTAGAAAATACGGCGTTCCTTGGCTGACTTAAACGTTCTATTCCCAATTGTAAACCTGTCAGGGGCCGGTCTCAGCTAGAATACACATCCATCTAAGATTGCTCGGCCCAAGGGTATTCTGCACTGCCACTGGGCTGAATATTGCTTGTTGAAAATGAAGATGATATTCTGTGTGGACACATGGTGATCCTGTCCACAGCGGAAGACAGTACTGTAGAGTTTAAGTGGCAAATAACTAAAACACCTATCACGTTGCTCCTTTGTTCTATTTTAAAGATGCGTTCAAGGTAATTTGTGATTTGGAAAACAATTTGAACAGATTAGAGTGTCAAATTTTATCCTCAGCAGAATGGCTGCTTCCTCCTGCGCACCATTCACAGGTGTGTTCCCGGTGGTGACAAGTCAGCGTGGCAACTGCTACCTTCCAAGAACAAATGTGGAGCATTCGCTGTTTGCCGTACAGCCGGGCTAGCGGACAAAATCCACAAAGACATTCTTACCATCCAAGACTGAGAAGAGGACGAGATTCTCAAACATGCTTGCTTTTCATCTAACTTTGCCTTATTTCTCCCAGAATGGGAAGTCAGAAAGAGTAGGAGTGGTGTAGGGCAGGGCAGTGGCTTCTGAGTGCTTCCCCGAGAGACCCTTTTGTAATATCACCAATTTAGTGGGAACTCATGAGATGCTTGTACTTTTAATAAAGACGAACTGAGGAAACACATTATGAATACACTATGATAGATGATATGAATTCAGTAACACCTTGAAATAATTTTAAATTTTATTAATCACAGTAGCATCTATATGGTTGAAAAATATAGTAGATACGTGTGTCAGAGAAAGTGTGTGCATGTTTAATTCAGTTCAAAGAAAATGCAGAGTTGGTGCAGGAAATCCTGCAGCACCCCAGGGTTCTGGGGACTAAGATGGACAAAAAAAGGGGAGAAGGATGGGTGCCCGTGCACTGGGGACCTAGGGCGCGTCTCCTGTCCTGGCTCCCACTCACTGAGGGGATGGACGACCTTGGAGAATTCAGCCTTTCACTTGCTGCTCCTTCCTCTTCCATGAAAAAGTGCGCTAGCTTTAGAAGACCTTTTCACTTCATGTGCCCTTCTGGGAGTCTCTTCTAAGTTTTAGGTGTGTGGTACTTTGCACTCAGTGACTTTCCAATGTCAAGGCGCCGCTTCTATCCACTGTGTGCATAAACTCCTGACCACCCAGGTCTTTGCCCCAGGAATAACTAATGAACACAGAGTGGGGATCAGGAGCTCCTGTGAGCAGTTCAGTTAACCAAGGACGCTTCTGTCCGTGTGGCAGTGGTGCCAGGGCCGGGTCCCCAGGAGGGTCCTCTGGCCACAGGTCCCAGGTCTGGCCTGTGGTCATTGGTGAGGCCGTTGATCATCCGCTGTGCTGGCTCATTTTGGATCCCCTCAGGGAACCCACCCACTGTGTTCTTTTCCTTTGGATTTCCTCTCTGCTCCATGTACGCATCTGATCATCAAAATGGGTTCTACCGCCTCTCATTTGTGTCAGCGTCGTGACGCGATTTCCCAGCACAGTGATGTGATTTGTAGAATAGGGCCAAGCGTCTCCGCCTCCCTGATTCCCAGCTCTCGACAGGAGCTCAGATGCACTCCACGTTCACGGAGTAGAAAGCGCGATATGGTTGCGAATGTTAATTCTCTCCAAACGGCTCTATGGTGTTTGTACAACCCCAGTCAAAATTTCAGCAGGGTAAATAAATAACAAAAGATATGCTTATTTGATTTTAATTGGAACTCCATAAAATTCTTAGATTATTTTAGAGGAGAGCTGACATCATACTATGCTGAGTCTTCTAACTCATAAAGAGGGCGTAGCCCACTGTTTATTTAGATTTTCTTTAATTTTTTCAGTGGTAATTTTGTAGTTTTCTGTGTGGAGGCCTTATATGTTGAGGTTTTTGAGGTTATAAAAGACTATTTAACATTTTTTTAAAAATTTTCTAGCCGTTTTTGCTGGTGTAGTATCTACTTCCTACTTTCATTTTCAGCTGAAGGAACCCGAGCATTTTCCCATGAGATTCTGGCAGATCACAGCGAGTTGGCTTCCCCTTGGTGGGGCTGGGAGTGCTGTCATGGGCTCCCTGGGCCACTGTTAGTGCGCCCCTTCGTGTCGACGACACGTGCTCTGGGCCCCCCAAGTCCACACTGCTTTTCAGTGTTCAGGTCTCACCTCCTTGGTTATTTCCAGGGGCTAAATGCAAGTTAAAAGCAAGGTCTTCAGATTCTATGTCATAGAAAATATTGTCATTCTACAGTTCAACCCCGCTGCCCCCACCCCCAAATCTGCTTGCTTCTGATAATAGTCACGCACCCCAGCCAGCTGTGAGAGTGCCTCTCACCTTGCAAACGCCCCTTAACATGAAGGGCACTGTGACGGGAATGTTAGTTAAATTTCTGAATTGGTGGCCCTGGGAGGAACTTCCATGATCCCGGGGGGACCACTGAGAGTCCCACCACGTCCCCCAGTCTCTGTGAGATGCTCCTTCTAGCAAAACATGTTGGAAGAAGAAAACTTACAAGTCTTTTAACCGCAGTCCAGAATAGGGACAGAAGACCATCGTGCGAAGTCCCTGTAAATCCTTCCCACCTGTTAGCAGGTGTCACTCGAGCAGGTCCCCTTTGTCCTTGTCCTTGTCGCTAGGACTGCAGCTTAGTGAATATGCATCGGAGGAAGTTTGCCTGTTTGGAAGGAATACAACATCATCTTTGACTCCATCCAAGACCTTATTTATTGAATACCCGCTAGGCACTGGGTACAAAGCCATCTGCTAGAGATGCAAAGGTGAGTCGAAACCTCCTTGGGGAGCTCTCAGTCCACCTACAGTGAAGCCAGACCCCCCTCCCCACACTGTATACATTTAATGCAAGGCGATTGGGGTGTGAAGGGATAGGACAGAGGGCCGGAGAAACTTCGCTGTTCAGGGCCAGGGAAGGAAGACTGGAGCCTGAAAGATGTCTAGACTTCAAAAATCAAAAACAAAACCTGAAGACCACTGAGAAACCTATTGCCTGCACATGCCTGTTAATTTGGAGTAGCCTGTAGCGCCCACAGACGTGCTCAGCATTCCTTATGTGCATCGCCCCACACGACCTGGGGTAAGGGGCATATCCACTTACTGCCAGAAACAGGGGCTTCACAGGAAGCACGGAGTGGAGGAGCTGTGGTCATGACTGCTAAAGAGGGAAGTCTGGGACAAAATAACCCCAACAAAATTATCCTATTGGAGTGTTGATTGTAGCCATTCTACTATGTCTGAGTTTTTTCACTTAAACTTTATATCAAAAACATCTCAATTGTCAAGAATCTAATTTAGAACAGTTATAGACATTGGAGTCTTTTTCTATTTGCACATCTTGTGCGTCCTCTGGACGAAGGTTTGGTTTCTTTCCCATGTAGCCTGATGCCAGGAACGCTGTAGGCACTGAGTGAGTGAAGCACATTAAACACAGTCTTGTTCCTCAAAAGGTACTGGGTAGGGTGCCAGGAAAGATGGGCTGTAGAATTTGCTTAATAAATGACTTGAGTCTAATGGAAGGATGGAGGAGTCCATAGGAAACACCCAGACACACACGCACATGCACACACACATACACACACACACACGCACACACAAACATACACACACCCCTCTCACACACACCTGTTTTGGATTCAACTTTGAAGTCTTAGCAACTGTGAGCAATGGACAGTCGCATCTGGAAGACCGCTTGGTGCTTTGCCAGCCAAGATGACTAGGATTTTCTTCATTCCAGAGTGCTGAGTTCAGACTGGATGTTGTTCCACAGAAACTTATCTGTTCATACCATAAGCAGACAGCATTTCCTTCCACCTCTTGGAACAATTCATTTCCCAGGCAAAGTTGTACTTCCTTTTTTGAGCTAAACCTACTTGTATAAGTATTAACAAATGTATCTGGTGGTTCTTACGGGACGTCCATCTTCTTACACAAAACTGCTGGAGCAGTCTCCCAGCTCTCAGGTGCATGTGTTTAATAACACATTGCAACCGACTATGCTTTAATAAACAAAAAGCTGTCTCATTTTAACCTTTTGAATGGAGACATATTCTTGCAATTATTGTGCACTTTTTTCCTGATTCTGTCACTAAGTTGACAGTGTGTCTGTACATAATAGTGACTTTCAATCAAGGAATTTTGTCCTTTCCGAAAAATTGCTTCTATAAAGAGGCACAGCTGATGGAGAAAGATGCTTTTTCCAATTGTCTTGACGTGGGGAGAAAAGTGACTTGGCTCTAAGGTCCTTGCCCTTGGGTTGATTGTGTAATTTGGAGCAGTTGCCCATCATAAATCATAAATGCAAGGGACCACTTGCGTAATGATGCCCAGGCTCTCAGTAGTTGCATGCTTCCTCTTCTGTTCTTTGAAATATGGTGTCACAGTTGTGTATTTGCTCCACTGAAGGAATCTGGGTCAAGGAAGCAATATTGGAGAGAGCAGAACTGGAATTATGTAGACCAGATATCAGATCACATCCATTTCACTTACCAGCTGTGTGACCTTGTGATAATTACTCACCCTCTCTGAGTCTTGGCGGGGTAGGAGCAATGATTCCTACATTCCAGTCATCTGGCACTTTATAGATGGCAAATGCAGTTTTTTTCCCTCGTTCCCTCCATGGTGAGGGCACGCAGGAAGCTGTATGATTGATACTCTCCACGGTGGAGTCTACTCAGAAAGGTTCAATGATATAAGGAGACCTGAAATCAGAGAAGTACCAGAAAGGCACGGGTCAGAGACCTTCAGCTTCTGGGGCTGATCCATTTGGATGGTTCGCAAGAAGACTGAGCCAATGACTTCAAAGGGACACCCTTAGGGAGAAATGAGTTTCCTTCCCCCAGGGAAACAGCAGTTAGAGGAGAAAGCTCATCACAAGAGGCAGCAGCGATGAAGGGGGAGATGCAGCAGTTCTCGAGTTCTGGCCTCTTAGCAGGTGTAAGAAAAGCAGCACCTGCTTCTGTTTGTCGATGGCTCCAGGCTTATCCCACGTGATGACGTAGTAACGGGACCCAGAGGAGTGAGAGCGATTTACAGGTGACTGTGGGCAGAGGCTCCTTAGTCTCCTCATCCCTAATTTGAGGCAGTCAGGATTGACAGTTTCTGCCTTGACATTTTGATGCGGGGCTCTGACCGTGGGGTGAGGTCAGCAACTTGGGGTGGGGTTGCCCGTCAGCATCAGCTCCAGCATCCGTCTGCTCCAGGTACTCGTTCACCCGGGATGTGCGCCTAAGGAATGTGGAACAGAAGGATGTGGTGGGGCTTGGGGGCAGGCAAGAACAGACTCTGCAGATGCCTCTGGGCAGGGATGAGTGTCGTGGGAACATCAGCTGGCCATGTGGGTTCTCCTGGGGAGCTGCTGATCTTCTGCTATCTCAGGCACCACTTGGCCTCTTGGCTCAGTGACTGTGCCCTTTGAATGTACTTGCCGGAAACAGAGGTCAGAACTAAAGTACTAAACAGGGGCTCTGCTGACCCCAAATGCATGAGAATTCACATGGAAGCATCTTCATTTGGTGGCAAGTCACATTCTGGTCTCTGCTTTGCTGATTTTACATTAGGTAACCACGCACCCAATACAACTAGAATTACTTTTACATGTGGTTTAAGGGCAGGTCTATTTGGATGGAGGGGACTGGGTCTGTTGCTAGTGAGAAGACTGGAACCAGACCTTGCTGTGACCTGAACCTGCCTGGGTTACTTTTGCTCTCTCCCTGTCTCAGCTTCTACCAAAGGGATCCGGTATAATCTTCAAGGCACAACTTGACAAGGAGTGTCTAGATGTTTTGTATAGCATTAAGACTATACAAATAATATTAATTGTGTGTGTGTGTAAGAGTATGTGTGGAAGTGCATATGTGAGTGTGAGTGTACATTCAAGTGTGCATGAGTGTGTAAATGTGTCACTGGTTGTGTGTCTGAGCATGTGAGCGCGTGGTTGTGTGTCAGTGTGTGATATGTCCGTGTGTGAATCAGTGAGTTTGTGTGTGTGTGTTTGTGAGCTGTATGTGTCCACTTGTATGTAGGAGTGTTCCCATGCTTGGTGGTGTGTCCATGATTGTTCACGTAGCTGGAAAACCCCCACTAATATGTGCATCCCCCCAAATCTTATGAGTCTGAGTTTTCTTCTAGAAATAAAATAAACATTGGATTTAATGAGGGAAGGAAGCACATCATAGCATAGCAAACAGGTTACTATTGCATAATAATAATATGCATCACTGACCTCAAAGTATTTTTAGCTCCCACTACTTCTGGAGACTTCCCTCTGGCCACATCCAACTCTAAGCTTTGGTTCATTGCAGAGTCTTGGACTTTTTCTCTAAAGAGACACACTCCCCACCCAGCCCCATCCTCCAGTCTGTCAGCAACCCTGACTTTCTCAGCAGGTTGTGTAGGGCAGTTGCATCGACCCTCGGCACCATGCCCAGGGCATACCTCCCCATTACCCGAAATTCTTCTCAGGTCTCCAGTTCTTCTTTGCATAATCCCACATTCTTCTTGGGGTGGTGGTCCCTATTTATTTATTTATTTATTTATTTATTTATTTATTTAAATTGAAGTATAGTGAGTTACAATGTGTCAATTTCTGGTGCACAGCACAATGTTTCAGCCATACATATACGTATCTATAATTGTTTTCATATTCTTTTTCTTTATAGATTATTATAAGACTATTGACTATAGTTCCCTGTGTTATACAGAAAAATTTTGTTTTTTTATCTGTTTTACATATAGTTGTTAGTTTCTGCAAATCTCAACCTCCCAATTTATCTCTTCCCACCCCTTTCTCTCCATAACCGGAAGTTTGTTTCCTATGTCTGTGAGTCTGTTTCTGTTTTGTCAGTAAGCTCATTAGTGTCTTCTTCTTCTTCTTCTTCTTTTTTTCAGATTCCACATATGAGTTATATCATGTGGAATTTTTATTTCTCTTTCTGGCTTACTTCGCTTAGAATGATGATCTCCAGGTCCATCCATGTTGCTGCAAATGTTATTATTTCTTTCTTTTTTATGGTTGAGTAGCATTCCATTGTATAAATATACAAAGCTTCTTTATCCAGTCATCTGTTGATAGACATTTAGGTTTTTCCATGTCTTGGCTATTGTATATAGTGCTGCTATGAACAATGGGGTGCATGGATCTTTTCAAATTTGAGTTCCCTCCAGACATATGCCCAGGAGTGGAATTGCTGGATCGTATGTTAAGTCTAGGGGTCCCTAATTTAAGCAGTACAAGATTACAGATGGAGAGAAGTTACAGGCCTGTCTTCACCATATTGGATTAAATCTTTAGGTAGAAATGACATCCACAGGATGGAGAATGTCGTGGAACTTTTCTTGCATGTGGCAATGTCAGTAGCTCCTCAACCCACTGCCGTCTTCCTGCTGTGCCCCCTTGAGGTGGGTCAGAGGACCCCCCTCACTGAGCAGCGCCAAGGAGATGCTTTCTTGTCTCCTGGAAGCCAGGAAGCAGAATCACAGAGCACAGCAGGGCTCTGGAAAAATAAAGGTGAGGGGCAACGCATATTTCTTCTTCCAAACACTGGGGGAAGGTCAGAGGCAAAGACATCTGGGGTCTGGGACTGAAGACCCCCATATACCAGAGGAAATGGGTGTCCTACAAGAAACAGGTTTAAAAACTCAGACAATCTCTGAGGGGAGACATAGCTCCCAGTGTGTTTCGTATGTTCATGAAGCATCTTGTGAAATATTTTTTTTTCAAAATAGGAGTACTTCCAATTAGCAGGATTAAAACATGTTACAGCAAGAACTGCATATAAATCAAGACTATGAACAAAGTTTGGTTTTAGTTTATAGCAATGTCTATTTTTTATTTGGTTTTGCTTAATATCATATTTTTAGTGTTAAATGTTCCTTAATTATCTCAAAGGATTTATTTAACAAGGAAGCTCTGTTTGTACTTGAGTGGATGGTGGGGGCATAAATCCAGAGTCCTTTTGTCTTTTGGTTTGTTTTTTCAAAAATGATATGAATTTCTCCCTAATGGTGTATTTAATTAATGAAGATGGTTGTGAACCAAAGGAAGGCTAGCGCTTTCCAGAAAAGAAGACAAGGTCAACCATACTGATGGAGGCAGGAAAGGTGCTGTGCATCCCCTTGGGAAATCAGAGACCTCCTTCCAATCAAAAGAAACATGCACAACCGAAACCGAAAAATTAGAGGTTACATTCTAAGTTGTTAAAATGTGCACCTCACTTAAAACGTTTCATCATGTTTGAGTATCATTATGGTACCATCATGCTGATCGCCTAAATTGCCTTTCCTAAACACCCTGTAAACTGAGTGATCAATAGGAAAAACTTGGTATAATGTAGAACGCTGTATGCATTGGCTTCCCTAAATGTAATTCACTGCTTTGTGGTTATGGAAACCAAGATATTTTGCTAAAGCAAATTTTCTGAACTAAAATTCAGATGAAATAAACTGTCTCATGGTGGAAAAGGAGCAGCCTACATGCAAGTCCCATCTGATTACAGAAAGCAGGGTTTTTTTGTTTTTTGGTTTTTTTTCCTGTGAAGTTCAGCACCAAAGAGTTTAACATTCAACAAAAGCACAGACATCATGCCAAGTTCAGCATGTTGGGAAATTTCATTTCTATTTGAAATGAATAGCTGGTTTTAAGAGACTTGGAGGCAGCAACATATGGTATGCATGACTTGAAGCTGAGCTTTAACTCCAATACACTCAGAGTTGATCCTGTAGGATTCTGGAGCCAATCACTCTCCTCCCCCGGGGTCAGACCCTAGCCACATCAAAGGTGTTTTCAAACCTAAGTAAGCAAAAGCCTTCTGGAAGGCTTGCAGACAAACACTGTCTGCTCTGAATTTCAAGACTGGGAACAACCTCCATAAATTAATTTTATCTTCCTTTTGCAGGGTATGTGTAGGGCGCTAATGTGCAAAGAAACTCATTTCCCATCTTAATGAGTCTGTGAAGAGGAACAGTCCCTGTGTCTCCATGTGTTAGTGTTAATGCACTCTGTTCTCTTGCAAATCATGAGGTCATTCAGGTTTCTTTTTAAAATAGTTTATTCTTGCTTGTTACATTTGGGAAATTGAAAAGGGACAAAATCAAGCTAATGCATTTAACTCATTTCAGTTCCATAGGGCACAGCATCATCACTGTACTTGCCTTTCCTCCGGGCAAGGCTCAACCAAGCCTGAGCGGGTTGACCAGTTCTCTTATTTCTGATAGGTAGCAGCAATCTGTTTCACTGCCTTCTTTGTTGGGGCCAGGGTTCTGCTCCACACAGCACCCCCTTGGGGTCAGGGGCCATGCATCCCTCGGGAACGTGGTAGAGGCAGAGTCCATAGTGCTCTCGAGCTGGGGAGGAGAGGGTTCTAGGGACACATGTGGGGCCCTTGCTCCCCCAAGCCCTGCTTTGCCTCCTCCCCTCCTCCTTTCTCCAACCTCACAAAGTCTGCACAGGAGGAGCATCTGAGGGAACAGTCAGCGTGTTCCCCCGTGTCTGCCCCTCACAAAGGAGAGAGATTCAAACTGAAGCTGCCAGAGGCAAGCAGGTCCCTTCACAAGCCTGCAATTCCAGAACTAAGCTTGCCCCAAGCGGCAAATCTAGCAGGAGCGAGAGGACCCTGCCCTCCTGAGGGCCACTTAGCTGGCCTCCAGGACTAAGCATCAGCAAGCCCTCATAACCCCGTACTGAGATGGATGCGGCTGTCCCTGTGAGCAACCAGGGAGCCTCTTAACTTCTTCGCCTACTGAAGAGATCACAGTTGGGGGCGCTACGACTCCAGAGGTGGGAGTGTTTAGAGCCATGAGCGCCCCTTCCAGAGGTCCAGGCTTGTGGGGACAAGTGTGTCTGCTGTAGAGTAAGGAGACCTGATAAAATTCTCTCCTGCCCGCTCTGTGGGTCACGTACACGCTTGCCTGGCGCCAGCAGGATGAGATGCGCATGGGCCCCGGGTCCCCTAGTCGATCCGTGTTTAGGTGTAGGGTAGAGAAAAGAGCATGTGACGTGGCCCTGGTCTGCACTGAATTCTTGTAAGCAGCCTGCACTCTCTTCTGGCTTCTGTTGCTTCTAAGATCTCTCCTTATACGCACGCAGCAGAATGCACTTGTGCTCATGTCACCCACATCCCTAACTTCTCCGGGCACCGCTGACGAGGGGGCACTGGGCTTGTGGCGGTCTGCTCAGTTCGGCATTAGCCAGTCGGGAGAGATATTTCCCCCCTTCATTTTACAGAGACGACTTGCCTCTCCAATTCAGTGAACTTCGACAAGAGGTAATCAGCACGCAACTGCAGGCATCTCCCTCGCAACCTGCTGTGCTCATGGTTCACTGCTGTTAGCGTGCATTGCTGAGGAGAGCCCCGTTTTACCTGAAACAGGGCATACTGTGTCACTTTACTGAAAAGGTGCGTATGGAAATCCATTTTTAGTGTTGAGTTTAAGAAGCGGTAGGGTTGTTTGTAAGGGACGTCTCTAAAGTTACGCTTTGATTTCAGCGACTTAGGTTTCGCTCTGAAAAGGCAGTGACAGGGAGAGGGAACAGGTCACAGCAGCAAATGATGAAACCAGCCCCTACGTGAGGGAGGCGAGTAGGCCGCTCAGTTTCTACAGGAGGAAGAATTCAGAAACCCAAAGCTACAGTCATGACCTGGGATTTACAGAGGAGCCCAGAGCAGGCTGAAGAAAAGCGGAAGAAAATGTGGCTGAATAAAGACTGTTCAACCCTCTCCCACTTTATTCTAAGAGTGAGAAAATCAGCCCAGGCACCTGAACTGGCCTGATTCGATCAGCCAGGCTTTGATGTCCCCGGCTGGACACCGAGATCTTCCAGACGAGCAGGAGAGAAGCAGCTCTGGGAGCCTGATGGAGCCTGAGATCACAGGACCGCTCGATAACCGTGTCTGGGCACAGACAACAACGTGGACACTGCCCAGCTGCACCCATAACCAGAGCACCCAGTCCCGGCTGCTGGGAGTGACTGCAGTTTAGTAATTATATCTTTGGACATGTTGTATTGTTCTGATCTTCTAGATAAGGTAGTAAGACACTCAGTCATAGACTTACTCCCATCTCGACAGCATTAAATCCAGAACAAATTCCAGCTTTCTCAAAACTTCCCCAGAATCACCTAACCAGAGCTCCATTCTTACAAGTCTTTCTACCCGACTCATTCAGAGGAGCCCGCATCCCCCACAGTGCATGTTCTCCCTTGTTGCAACAAGCCAGTAAAACTGATTCTGCTCATCCTTAATGAGTTTTGGCTGCAAGGCACCCACAGTTCACTAAACAGTTGTTCACATAGCGTCTGTTGCAGGCCAACATTTTGGCCAGACACAACCGTGTCATCTTGGGTTCACCACCTACCAGAAGGTATCAACCAAGGTGAAGCATGGAGGAATGAAATTGCCAGCAATGATGAGAACCAGCCTGGTCTGGGAGAGCCCTCAGGGCAAGTGACGTCATTTCTGAGATGCAGACAAATAGTGTGGGGCAGTAGTTCCCAGCAGAGGACCAGCAAGGGCCAGGGCCCTGGGATTAGGACGGAGGCCTCTCTTCGAAGGTTGTGCTCATAAAATGTGCAGCCAGGTGTTGGAGAGTGAGTGTGGAGCCCATCAAGCAGGAGCTGGCACGAGAGCCACCGTCCCCACCAGACACATCACCTGGTTGGTAGCGATTTGTAGCCTGAAGATCCAGTCATTCCCCCAAAGCAGATTTTTCCCAAGCTTGCCTTCTTGGGACAATCCGTCACCTGTGACTGGTCATCAATTGCTGATGTGCTAGCTCGTTAATATTATGGTAGGTTTTGCGGGGGAACCAAGAAAGAAATCCACCCCCTCCCATGCAGGTTTAACATCTCACCCAGTGGGTGTTATTCCCTCGTTACCCGATTCCTTCTCAGCATCCATCTTTTTGAAAAAAATAACATACTAAAAAAAATGGCCACTCAAACTTCTTCTAATTTTTCCTCCATCTTAAGAATAACAACATTGGCAGTGCTGTGTGCCTGGCATTCTTATAAACTCGTTTATCTGCAAAGCAACCTTAGGAAGAAGGTACTACTCAGCCTCCCGTTTCACAGATGAGGAAATTGAGGCAAATAGAGGTAAAATAACCTGCCCAAGGTCCAACAGCAGTGGCTAAGCAAAGACTCGCCCCAGGCAGTCTAGCTCCAGTCTAACTTGTAACACTAATAGCACCTCCTCCTCTATTTCGTGTCACTTGGGCATTCTCTGAACATATAAAAAAGTTCAAGGATGTTTCAGTAACATTTTGAATTATGGCTCCATTGCTCTGTCATTATGACTCACACCTGGGACCGCTAGAAATGCCCATCCATCCTGCTGGCCTTTAGATGGCCCTTGACAACCAGTCAAGGTTGATTTGTTACAAACAATAGCAAGTTGTTGTGCTTTGTTGTTGAAGCCTTCCCTTCAATCTTCAACTCCAGGGCCAGCACAGAAACAAGAAGCCTGATGCTGCTTCGAGATGGGTTGATTCTCCTTCACCTCACCTCCGTCCACATGTAGAAAAAGGACGGGATACTGATCCGCCTCACTTATTCCCAGGCTATTCAAAAATCTAATGGAAGGCATTCTGTTTGAGTCCAAATGCTCTAGATATCAACTCTTTTTTCTTTTTTGCACCAAATTATGGATAAGTTGCTTTTGAATTTCCCTCCTGACACTGAATATACTTCCTCTGAATGCTAAACTTTAAGCCATTGCTAGTAAGTCAGCTTTCACCTAAATCAGTCCTATAAAATCTGGTTTGAAAAGTTCATGACAAGTGGCAAAAAGAAGATGAAAAGGATGGTTGAAATCATATATATATTTTATGAAAATATGTACTTAACAGAATGCATTGATTAACTTAAGGGACTAAGATATTGTCACCAAATGGAACTATTGATCCAGTGGAGACACCAGTTAGCTCTTGATATCAGGCCCCAAGAATCAGTCCCAGCTCTGAACTTGCTGTTATATTAACGAAGAAATTTTATCCCACTGTGTATAAGACTATAGGCTACATGCCACCTATGAGGTTTCCATCAGGGTTAAGTGAATCACCCAGAAAACTTACATGTCAGGTGCTACACTAAGTAAGCTTAGGCTGGATTTTATATGGTTTTTTCCAATTTGTTATTTTAAATGACAGTAAGCATGTCCACGCGAATGATCTGTACTGTGATTTAATTTGTCTATTTGTTACTGAGTCCAAGCTCATACTGCTCGCCCCACAACAGACCAACAAACCGAGAGACAAGCTGCTGGGGCAAGGAATAGTGACTTTCTTCAGAAAGTCAGCAGATCGAGAAGAGTGTCCCAAAGAGCCGACTTGCCAGAGTTAGAATGCATGCTTCTTTATGCTAAAGGGGGAGGGAGTAAAGAACAAACATTGTCTATTTCTGTTCAGCCTCTGGAGGAGATGTGTTAATTTCTTCCATCCTGCAGTCATTCCCAAGTGGGCCTGGTCAGGGTGTTTCCTGTGAGCTGAAGAAAAGGTATTTTAGCTTAACACTCATTACCTGGGAGGCAGGGCTTCCAGAGATAGGCCATTATGTGCAATTTAAGCCTATAGGCAACATCCTCTTAGTGACTAACTTGTAGCAAAAGCAATAGAATACAAAGGTTAAAATAAAAGCAATAGGTTCTGTATGGAGACATCTATTCTTCCCTATTGCATATATATATGTATGTGTGTGTGTATATATATATATATATATATATATATATATATATATATATATATCTCAAGGGCTGGTTTTGGAATAGCAGTCTGATAGCAAAACTTTTGGTAGAATTCTGAGCTTCATAGAAGGGAAAAATGAGAACTAAATTAATTCTAAGGGATGATGTAATAGATCAGTCCGTAAAATACAAGGTTGCATTAATTTAATTTATTCCTTAGGAAATACTGGTTTGCTTCCTGAATAATTGAAGTTTTGCCTAATGTGTAATCTGCATGTGTGTGGAAATGAAGTGGAGACACTCGTTTCAATAGGCCACCCTGGGTGGAGATCGTCCTCTGCTCTTAGAAGACAGAGTACCTGAATGCATAGCTGCCCCGAACCCCTAAGGCGTAATTTTTTTTTTACTTCTCAGAATGTTCTTTGTGAATTGTGCTCAGTGCTATGAAACACAAGGTTAAAACAGACTTATACATTCCTCCTCTTTTCCTGCAAAATCCCAGTAAGCATCACGGCCAGCGATGGCACGTCCTGAAAGTAGGTGAATGGTCTTTTCCCCCTGTTTACGGGCAGGAAGATGACACGGCAGAAGTTTGTCTCCTGAGGCATCTCTGCTCCAGGCCCCCGTGCAATTCGAAAGCACAATCTGATCTAACAGTGAATCTGCCTCTAATAGTGAACATCCTCCCAGGATAAACTCCCCGCTCCTCAGTAAGCAGGCAGCACCCCTCCGAACCGGTTTCCACGTCCCCCATCCTCCTGGAAGCTTCCTCTTGCGCACTGAGCTTGAGGGGCTCTGTGAGTGTCGACTCTCAGGTTCCTCTTTTTCCATCAGGAGCTGCCCTTTCACAACACGCTTGTTCTCATCTCCTCAGTCTTCAAGACGCAGCTCAGCTCCCACCTCCTCCAGATGCCTTTGCGGGCACCCCGGTCCGGCCAGGTACCCCGTCCTGGGTCCCTCCGGCACCTGCGAGTGCGATGCCTTCCCGCCGCGGCGTCACTGCTGTTCCTCCACCGCTGCTGCCCTTCCTAGACCTCGAGTCTGGGGGTGGCACCAGCTGGGCTTTGGTGTCCACAACCCCCTTCTCTGACCCAGGGCTTAGCACGCAGCGCATCAGCGAGTGTAGAAACCTGTGGTGGGATGAACAGGGAGGGGCTGGTGACCTAGGAAGCAAAACGGCTGTGTTTTAAGTGCCTTCGAAGACCAAGATTGGGTGCCTTACAGAGAAACGAGTGGGAGATGGAAAGAGTGGTACTGTCCCTTGTCCCAGCTGCACTGCCTCCCCAAGGCCAGAGCAGACGCCCAACATGCACCCTTTCCCTGCCCCTCCCTTCACTTTCTCCTCATTCCCTGCGTCTCATCCAGGTAGAGTCCAGCCAAGCTTTCAGCCCAAATGGGCTAAGCAGAGCTGCAGAATTCAGGGGCAAAGCGTCTGGATCAGGCAGACTGGGCTGGAGCGAAGGTCTGGGAGACAAGAGATCTCAGCATCAGGTACACTGAATGATGTGTCTGTGGTTTCAGCCTTGGAGAGGCAAACTTAACTTACTACGAAATAGTTACTCTCACCTACCGTGTGCCATATTCTAGGTGCCCGGGGAACAGCAATGAGTGAATCAGACCAAGGTCCCTGCCTTCACAGATACAATAAATGAAACCATTAATTTGCATTGTGGAAGATGATCAGTCCTACAGGAAGAGATGGCGCAGCAGAATAAAAGAGGAGCTGACGCCTGGTGCAGAGGCCTTCAGTGAGCACTCACTGGTGGAGGGAGGAAGGAAGGAAGGAAGGAAGGAAGGAAAGAAGGAAGGAAGGAAAGAAGGAAGGAAGGAAGGAAGGAAGGAAGGAAAGAAGGAGGGAAGGAAGGAAGGAAAGAAGGAGGGAAGGAAGGAAGGAAAGAAGGAGGGAAGGAAGGAAGGAACCGATGCCTATAGACTCTTCAGAGTTACTCGGCATTAAATTCACCGCCTTCACATCCTTCTGCCTTTATCTGCCGCTGCCCTTTGTCTGCCTCTGTCTCTTCAATTCCCAGCACAAAAGGGACTCAGTAACATCAGATGAATGGATGTATTTCTGTGGTAGCCCGGAATGAGGGCTGTTTCATACTCTCAAGTGGATGATGAAGTCTAGACTTGGTCTGGACCTCTGAGTGTCCCCTGGGATCTGTCCTGATCTGCCCACAGCAGCTCAGTGATAAAACACAGCCTGGTCAGTACTGGGCACTTTGATTCACTCTTTTATTAATCAGTTCCTTCTGCCAATATTTATCATCTCCTTTGAGATTTCAGGCTGGCTCAGGCCCTAGCCAACATTTATTTTGTCCTTGAAGAAGCAAGGAAGGGGCTTTTCCAATTGGCTCCAGTGATTGCAGGGGACAGATGGGGGATGCGAAGATAAATCCTCATGATCTCACCCAAGGGACAACCCTACAACAGGATTAAGAAGAGATGGTAGATGTCCTTTGAAAAGCGAGGTCCAGATATATGTGGGTGATGATTACCTGTGACTCCTCACCGGCATCCTGGAGCTGCCTTTGCCTGGCTAACTCCTGGCGGTTAGCTGTCCCTGCAGAAGGCAGGGTGCTTGGTGGTGTATGGTTTTCATTTCACACTTGAGGATGTGTAGCTGGGGCACAGAGAGGTCCCTTGGCTTGTCTGAGGCCCACAGCCAGCCAGTGAGCAAGTCAAGCTTGAAACCCACAGGGCTGAGGGTGGACAAGACCCGGAGATGAGGTCCCACTGGAGACTGGAGGGTAGGCAGAGGTGATCCACTTCTGGCAGAAAGGTGGCAGGAGAGAGGTGCAGACAGTCTGCTCAAGAGGGAGTGGCCTCAGGCTGTCACATTCTGGCAAGATGGATGAAGTCTGGGACATTCTGGTGGCCACAGCTCTCCCTGCACCAAATGCAGATGCTCTGCTCCACGGGTTCCTGATAAACAAGACCATGGTGCATCAGAACAATGCAGTGACACGGGGGAAGTGCTTGTTCCCGAGCTGGGAACAGGGCCCTGGCCCTGGAAAGGTTTGATTTGACCTAATGAGGTGGGAGATGAACATGAAAGCTATCTCTCTGCTGAGGCTCCTGCAGCAGCTCAGGGAGAAATCGACAACAGCCTGAAGAATGTCTGCCGGTTGCTACCCCATCAGCCTTGAAATTGCTCACAGCCAGAGGGCGTGAACTGCAGAGATAAAGCTATCTGGAAACGGGTGCCCGCCCACGGATGCCAGCTTATTTAAGCTCTTTTCAATTCGCAGTTCTTTTCTTTGTGCCGTGTGTTTTTTTCTAGCTAAGTGATCTGGATGGACTCCAAATGCAGCCAGGCTCTTGGGGAGCAGGAAAAGCCATGAACTAAATGCCAGCTGTGGTCAGAGGACTGGCTGTGACCCACTGTGTGGCTGCTGGGTGACTGTAGACTGAGGCCAGATGAAGGAGTGAACCAAGCCGGCCTTGGCATAGTGGAGAGCTGGGAAATGTGACGGGTGGGCACACAGAGATGGGCAGAACTATGGCCGGACGTGGTGGGTTCAGGCAGTAGCCAAAGGCATCGTGCCAGTGACGTGGGTCGTTGGACCATTCTTCAGGTTGACCTTGCAAATTGGTACTTCAGTCCTCAGCAGATCCAATCCTGCAGAGCTGAGAGGGTGTCCAACCCCTGAGGTTGCGTCCTCACTTCCCACCCCTCCCTCCAGCCCCTAACCCAGATTGCTTTCCTCTTTCTTTCCTGCTGTGTTTATGGTGTCTCCCCTGCTCGCTGGCAAGCTCCGCGAGGAGGGTTCCATGTTTGGTTCATCCAGCGGACCTGGGACATGCACACAAGGTTGAGTGAACAGTGCTCCTTGGCTGCTTCCTTGTCCGGGTCACAGAGGTTCCCTGTCTTCACCCCCCCGCGCCTGTGTGGCCGCACAGGTGGAGGCAGTACGACCTGGCGGCACCGAGTTCCAGGGCGTGGGACAGCTGGTGTCTGAAAAGAGCATTTATTCCCTTTTATTTCCCTCCTTATTTTGCTTATTTCCCAAGTAATTTCTCTGTCGTTTATAGTGGATGCACCATAAGTCCAGGTCTCTTAACCTGAAAGGCCAGGAGAGGATTTCTCCCCAGGACCAGGTGGGTTGGTGTTGGTCCAGCCTGAAGCGTGTGACCTCAAGCACTGCCCAAGGCTGGAGTGGGCCCCTCCCGGACAGAGGCGGAGGAGCCCTATGGTCACTCTGGTGAGGGTTTCTCAGCCGCAGCACCATGGCCATCTCGGGCTGGATAAATCTCTGCCGCAGGGTCAGTCTTGTGTGTTGTAGGGTGTTCAGCAGTGTCCCTGGCCTCCAACAGCACATGCCACTAGGAGCCCCCGCCAAAGCCAATGCCTATCAAAATGCCTCTGGATATTACCCAGTGTTCCCTGGGGGGGACATAATGGCCAGCTGGGAGCCAGTGCTTTAATTACACGTGTAGGTTAATGTTGATTGTGGGGTGGAGCCTCGAGCACCCCTCTTCCCACAAACACCCCTTGTTTCCATGGGTTCAGCTGATGCTTTTCTCCAGAGCCCTCCCGCCAATGGGACTTTAAGAGCGACACAGATTATCTTTGATGATTTAAAAATATTGAACGGATAATTGTGATTCATGATTTTTTGTGTTTTCCAGACTTTTTACAGTTTTACGGCTATTGTCCGAGCAAATTCCCCAGCCCAGCTGGAGTCTGAGACGTTTATCACGAATGTGTCCATCATATGGATGGAAAAGCCAAGTCCTGGAAGGGTCAGGAAGCAGTACCGGGGCAGAGACCAGCTAAGGCACTGACGCAGACCTAGATCCCAAGCTCCACAAAGCCACTAGACTTGTCTGTTCATTTGTTTATTCCTTTAACATTTTTTTTTTAACATCTAGATTATTTCATTGGAATCTCCTGCCGGAGATTTAATTATTCCCTTGTTGCTTCTACAGATTGGCTATCTAATAGCTTGTGTTAGAGAATGCTGTCCCCTGAACAGTGTGCACCGAATCCTGGGCTTTGCTGCAGGTTTGAGTTGGGTATTTTTATCCTTGAAAATAAACAACTGGATTCAACACACTTTAATCTCAGAATCAGCTTTTGCAAAGAAGAGGTATCATTTTGGGGAAGGCTGCAGATGCAAATGAGGACTTGGCAGGCGGAGGTGGACGGGCTAGGGACACGGGACAGTGGACAGAAAGTCACCATGGGGCCCTGCGAGATGTTCCAGCTGTCGCGCGTTTGTGCAGATTCACAGCCAGCAGTGGGCTGGGAAGCAGGGCCACCATGGGGCTCCCCCAGAAGTGTGATGACTCCCCTGCTCAGCTTGTGGCTGTACCTGCATCTGTTCAGTGGGATGCGTGGGCAATGCAGTTGCCAGGGAAAACAGTGACAAGAAAATGCATCCCCGAAGAGAGGGCGGTGGCTTGACTTGGGAGCCGTGGGGTCTTGGCAGCAGAGAAAACAAGAAGAGAGTGAACTGAGGACAGGGTGATGGAGTGATGGAGTGATGGATAGCCTGTTAATACACACACTAAACCCAAATTAAAGTCATTTGAGGGGAGCCTGCAGAGGCTTTGTTCTGACTGCCTGATTGAGATTCCCCTCTTCCAGCTATGCTGCTGGTACTTCTGCCTCCAAATGCACCAATGCCCACGTGACCTGGGAGGAGCCCCACACCTGGGTTCTCACTACCTTGAATTAAGACGGCAGGAGGGTCAGCTGCAGTGCTGGGTGATTTCTCAGAGATTGCTTCTGTTATAATGCATTTCATAAGCGTATCAGCTGTCACCTGCTTTTAGGTTAGGCTGCATCATCTGGGTCCCAAAACGGGCCCTACTGGGGAGCTGCTCTCAGACCATTTCCTCTTGAGCAATGTATTGGTCTCTGGATGCTGCCTTAACAAATTACCATAAACTTGTAGTTTCAACTAACAAAAATTCTCTCCCAGGTCTGGAGGCCACAAGCCCACAGCTAAGATGTCAGCAGGGCTGCACTCCCTCCAGGGCCTCCAGGGGAGGATCCTTCCTGGCCTCTTCAAGCTCCTGGTGGCCCTTGTGTCCCTTGTGGCCAAGACCCTCCAACCTCTGTCTCTGTCTGCACACGGATTCTCCTCTTCTCTGTGTCTCCTCTGTGTGTCTCTCTTAGGACACTTGTCCTTGGATTTAGGGCCACCAGGATAATCTGGGATGAGGTTCCAATCTTGAGATCCATAACTGGAGTGTATCAATGCCCTTTCCTCAAATAAGGTCACAGTCACATGTTCCCAGGGTTAAGATGTGGACATATCTTTGGGGGCCACCAGTCAGCCCACAACCTGCAGTGATGCACCGAAAGGGCTTCAGCAAGGATGGCAGGGTGTCTGCAGAGTTTCACTGCACACTGTGCTCTCAGCCCAGACAGTCTTTACTCCCAGGAGGACCTGATGGCCTCCTCTGACTTCCTGTCTTAGTGGAAAGGCCTCCGTGTCTCTGAGGAAACTTGTGTCTGGAGGGGCTGAGCCAGAGCTGCTGTCTGGACAAGTGGGAAGGAGAGCAGAGGGAAGGTGGGGTGTGAACTGACTGTGGGCAGCTGGCCTCACCCACATCTAGGACTTCCTGCAGGTGGGGCTGTGTATCAGGAGCTGTGGCCTCGGCTCAGGAAGGTGAACAAACGTTCATGTCACCTGCTGATGAAGGAGGTGGCAGTGTGGTCGTCAGAGAAGACAGGCCCTGCAGATGCAGAATGAGGTTGCCACCCACACGGTCCAACCCCCTGGTTCCTCCAGCCCGGTTCTGCTGAGGCCTGGAGGTGGGGAAGAGGGATGCAGAAGGTATGAAACTGTCCCCACGTGGGCCTGTCCACTCTGTCTGTCTGTGGGCTTTCTTGATTCATGGGGGATGGCTCAGAACAGAGCAGAGCCTCAGTAATGGGATAGCCTGGCAGTCCCAGGTCCAGGTCCTCCTGCTCAGTCCCTCTAGGGGCCCACACTTTCCTCCTGGTCTTGAGGTTGACTTTCTATGGTGATTACCGAGTCTGTGTTACTTGCTGGGGAATTTGCGAAGCCCGTGGGTCAATGTTGCATCTTGACCTCTGCAGCATGGGCTCCACTCACAACTGTCTTCTTACTTCCATTGCCCCATTTGATGGGTAAAAAAACTGAGGCCCAGAGGGCACAAGAAGCTTGCTCCTAAATGCTGAGGTAGTGAGTTGAAGAGCCAGGATGCAACCCCAGATGATCACCCCTGAAGTTCACACTTCTGCGCTCTACACGCAGCCTCAGGGCCACGTGCTCCCAACAAGTCTGTGTGCGAACTCACCGCAGGGCCTTCAGTTCTCCCTTGTGAGTTTGAGATCATCTGTGAGTGAGTGAGTGCCTGTTCCGAGAGCCTCTCCATTCCTTCTGAATTCTCTGTGCCTTCTTTACTAGCAGACTGCATTTCCCATGAAAGTACACAGTGAATGCTGAATCAAAATTAATTCATTGCAGTGTAAAAGAGGCTAATTCTATAATTTATCACAGCCATAGAGTTTCTATATTTCAAATGAAGATTATAATACTTGCCGCCTTGTAGCCTTAAATATGACACAAGAAATGTAAATCCCAGCTCAAGTGAACTGCACTTGATGAAGAACCCAGGTGGGAGAAGATGAAACTGCCATTTGTAACTCTGTCATCGGGAAAATTCAGCTGAATTCCAGGGATAAACACAGTTCTATTTGGGGGTCTGGCTAGAAGTCCAGAAAGAGGATAATTTTGAGCCTTCATATCTGGGTTACCTCCTCACTTCTCACTGCAGCATCAGCTCCAGGGTAACGTGGTCCCAGATCATGAAGATGTCAGCTCTAGAGCATGAATGGAGCTCATCAGTGGGGTCACCAGTTCCACTGCAAACCCTGCCCCCAGATCCCTTTTAGCGAGTGTCTGACTGCTGCCTCTCTCTCTCTCCACTCACACCCCCACCCTCTTTCCCTAAGTGCATTTCTGTCAAAGAACTTTCTATGTGATATGTTCACAACATAGAAAGCAATAAATCAGAATCGGACTACGGCTTTTGTCCGAGAGATTAGTCTTTAAGTATTGGCATTTGTAACCTTAAGGGAGAGGCAAAACTTGTGAAGAGTCCAGAAAGCATGGTTCCTATGTGGACTGAAATTTTAACAAAGACCACTGCAGCAGGGTGGTCCATGTGGTGGGAAAGTACATACGGTGGGGTGGTCCATGTGGTGGGAAGGTCCATGTTGTAGGGAGGTCCATGTGCGGAGAGGTCCATGGATGGGTGGTCCACGTGGTGGGGGGCCCATGGGATGGGGTGATCCTTTGCTGACACTCTCTGATTCCTGGTGTTCCCTAAAGCTCCAGGGAAGGAGCCTTGGAGGAACGAAGGGTGTTCTGGCAGGTGCTGGCTGGTGTATAGAAGGAGGGAGAGCTCTGTTGCCATTAGGCTGGTCACTATGGGACATAGTTGTTGGCAGAGAAAGATGGTTGGGGAAAATAAGAGCTTTCTTATTCACGCTCTATCCAAATATAGTTTATTAGAATTTATGATAAATTGAAAATCATAACAATCCTTAAGGTTAAATTTTGATTATTCATATAGTATAGAATCATTCTGGAAATCTAAAAAGAAAACCACATGTCTATCCAAAAACCCCTGCAAGACAGAACCCAAGAACAAACCAACGAAAACCACTGCTGGCAGTCTGAAGTTTATACTCTAGACTCTTTTAAATGTAATAAAAAAAAGATCAAATTCCACCTGTAGTTTAGCTTCGTGGAGGTGTATATATTGACATCACCAGAGCTGAGTGTACAAATTGGTGAGTTTTGATGAAAGTACGTAGCATTTGGCCATAATCATGGTACAGAATATTTTTTCACCCCCAAATGTTTCTCTGTTCTCCCTAGTGATCAATCTCCCTCCTCAACCTCAACACCTAGCAAACACTGGTATGTTTTTTATCTCTCTAGTTTTGCCTTTTCTAGATTGTTATGTGAATGGAATCACATGTGGTCTTCAGTACCTGTATCTGTCGTTTTTCACTTAGCATTAGACTTGGGAGATTCAATCATGTTGGAGCACGTATCAACAATTTATTCATTTCTGTTAGTGAGTAGTACCTCCTTGTATGGGTGGTCCACAGTATGTTTATCCATTCACTGGCTAATGGACATTTGGAGTCTTTCCAGATTTTCACTGTGAATAAAGATACTAGGAAAACACACAAAAACAAAGTTTTAAGTGGACATATGCGCTTATTTCTTTCGGGGAACTATGTAGGAGTGGAATTTCTTTCTTATGATAAGTGCATATTTAACTTGGCAAGGTATGCTGCCCCACTGTCTACCAAAATGGCTGTGCCATTTTCCATCCCACCAGCATTGTAGGAGAGTTCCAATTGCTCCAAATCCTTGAAACCACTTGGCATTGTCACTGTTTTAAAAATTAACCATTCTTTGGTTTAATTTACATCTTTCTAATGACTCAAAATGATAAGCATCTTTTCACGTATATTTTTGCTATTTGTTTCTATTCTTTGGGAAAAAAGTTTGCCATTTTTAAAGATTATGTTTTTTTCCTAATTATTGAATTGTGTATGTGTGATATTGGAATGAAAATAATTTACTGAATATATGTGTTACAAACATTTTCTCTCTGTCTAGCTTACCTTGTCGTTTTCTTACTGGTGTATTTTGAAGTGCAGAAGTTTTTAATTTTGATAAAGTCTATGATGTGTCATTATTTTTCTTCTACAGGTTGTGCTCTCTGTGCCCTATTTAAAATCCTTGCCTCACCCAAAGTTACAAAGAGTTTCTCCCCTAGTTTCTTCCACAGGTTTTACACTTACAGCTGTTATAATCAAGGGCCAGGTTTACTTACTGTGCATCCACATGGATGTCCAAGTGTTCTAGCACTATTCATTGAAAAGTTTTTCTTCTCCTCCGCTGAATAACCCTAGTATCTTTTTGAAAATTGATTGACCATATATGTGTAATCTATTTCTTGACTGTATCCTCTGCTCATTGTCATATATGTCTAGATTTATGCTAATATGCTCTTGACCACTGTAAATTCATAGTAAGTCTTTAAATCAAGTGGGGAATTCAATTTCTTCTTTTTCAAAATTGCTTCAGCTCTTCTAGATTATTTGCATTTTCATATAAATTTTAGAATCAGCTTGTCAACTTTACAAAATATCTTATTGTATTTTGATTGGAGTAACACTGAACGTATACATCAATTTCTGGAAAATTGACTTCTTAACATTTTGAGTCTTCTGATCTATGAACATGGTATATATATCTTCACTTCTAGAGTTATTTACCTCAGTGATATTTTGTTCTTTTCAGTGCACAGATCTTGTATATGTTTTATTAAATTTATCTTAGTGATTTCACATTTTATGACCTTGTAAATTGTATTATTGTATTAAGTTCTATATCGAAGTTTTACACAATTCAATTGATTTTTTTAAACATTATTATTATATCCTGCAGCCTTAGTATGCAGACTTATTAAGATTTTTTGAATACAAGATTATTTTATGTTGTTGGGTGATGAATTTTTTGCCAGTTTGTTAGTTTTTTGTCTTTTCCTTTAATAAAAATCTTTGCTTTAGGATACCCAACCTTAGCGTTCTTGAGAAGGCGGAAGTGAGCTCTGTTCCTTCTCTGGACGTAGAAGGAACGGACTTAAATAGCATTCTGCTAACAAGTCTCAGTGATTGCTTGTTCAGATTAGAGCAAAGTTTCTTGAAAGAGAAGTCTCTCCTTTGTTCATTTGTTTTATACCCAGTTGTCATGAGTGGAGTGAACAGGGAGATGGGAGAAGAACAGTGATAGTCCACAGAAAGTAATCCAACTCGGATTCTGCATTCATCCTGATTCTCAAAGCCAGGAAGCTTCAGGTGTTTCCCAAGACACCTTCGGAGGCAACGTGTGAGGCGCACACCCTGCCCACCTTTCCCATCTCAGTCCCAGTGCCTGGAGCCAGACAGGTGCAGGGAGGGAATGCGATCAGCTTACCTGGAACAAAGCCTACACAACAGGCTGAACATTATGATGTCAACAGAGAAGGGATTTAGAAAAAAGGAATAAAAATGTCAAACTCTGTCAGTTTTTATGAAGCTAAAGAAAGAGAGAGTACTTGCGGCATTAACGAGTGTCTTAGCCACTTGAAATGTGAACAGTGCCTGACTGTGGAGCAGGCATAATCCTCCGTCTGGGGCAGGTCTCCAAAGGGGGGACGCTCAGCAATACCGCAGGTGTGGGGAGAAAGCACAGGAACTTCTGTGGACATTCCTCTTGGTAGATTTTATTTTAGTATTTGTCTTGCTGTGTATGCAGCACATGAATACAACAGAGTAGACGCAAGTGCAACGCACACGTACACGTGAATGATACACAGTCAAAGATGTCACGGCAACATGGAATGTGACCAAAAAGCTGCAGGTGGACCATCTTGGGAAAACTTTCAATTGTGTCATTCAATCTGCTTTCTGATCCTGTTTTCGCCAGTACATTTGGGATTTTTACGCAGGTCAGTGTCAGGAAGAAAGCCCATTGAAAGCTGAGGACCACACTTTGGGCTTTAGTGGTCCTGCTGAGGGACCTGCCCTGAGAGAGATGTGCTTGAGAGAACCTCTCACCTCCACAGCACCTGTTTATGGAGACACTTTATCTCACCTTTAGTCATTGTTCATTAAATACTCTTCTTAACTTACTCCTTCCAGGCAGAAGACAGTCTGCAATTAGCATTCCTATGCTATCCTGGAGCATTTCAAAGGCATTCCTTTCTAGAGAATCCAAAATAAAATATTCCATCAGGTGCAGGCCCATGGTTGCACCGCTGTGGTCAGCTGTTGCTGTTTTGGCCATGCATTGCTGGGTAACAAACTTGTAGTGCAAAACACTAAAACTACAGCTATTTTATTATCTCTTATGGTTCTACATGTTGGCTAGACTAGTGAGTGGGTCTGCTGGTCTTACTTTCAAGTAGTTGCAGTTTGATAGTGGCTGGGGCTGGAGTTAGAGGGAGGCTGACCTCAGATGCTGGGGCTGATGGGCCTCTTTACCTCTCCATGCAGCCCCTAAGTATCTCCGTGCAGCCCCAGGGTCCCGCCTTGCAGCCCCAGGGTGTCTCCTAGTAGCTCCTGGGTCTCTCCAGCCACGTAGCTGAACTTGCCATATGGCTTCTCAAGGCTTCCAAGAGCACCAAAGCAGAAGCTGCCAGGCCCCCCTGAGGTTTTGACATGGAATTGGTACAGTGTAACTTCCAAAAAATTATTTTGGATAAAATGAATGGTAGACGAGCTCTGATTCATGGTGGAAGGACTACATAGAGGTGTAAATATCAGGAAAGCAGCTTATGTGGGGCCAGCTTTGGAGATTAGCTATCACGACTTGTTATCACTTGGATTTAGGAAAACAGTGATGGATCCAGCCTCTGGGACAGACGCGGGTGTTTCACGGGAGGTAGAATGCCATGTGCTCGCTCTGCAGCACATGTGCTACAATTGGAGGTAAAATGACGGGCAGGTTTTCTGTCTACACAGTCACTTCATGTGTGACTTCCGAGACGAGGCACAATAATTTGTAACTAAACACCATGTTCCTGTGATTGAAACAGAAAATGACTTCAGGAGACCCAAGTGTGTCTTGGAGTATCTGCTGTCACTTGCAGAAGCTTTTAGTGTTTAGGTCACAAATGGTAGGAAACGGATAATTCTTGTTAGCATCATCTGTGGCTGGGTTAATCCTTTCCTCCCACTGGTTTGTGAAGGCTTTGAAAGGTGCCGGTCAAAGCGGTTTGTTGTTATTTTGCTCCCATTTTGGGCTTGTTCTGATTGCTAGCTTATAGTTCACCTGCAGGTTGTAGGTAAGGTTGGGGTGGATAAGCATCAAATTCAGCTTTATTTGTGTGGGCGGCAGTCCTCTTTGGGCAGATACAGGACTCTACGCAGCATTCTTCTCAGGGCCAGATCTGCTGAGACAGAGGCTGAGTATGTGCGTCCTGAGGAACGTCCTAGAAGCCCCAGCTGTGCCCTCCTCCTGTCTAGCTGAGGGGCACGCCATTCATGCACACGTGCGTCAGCGTCGTCCACGTATACAATGCTGGCAGTCATGCACTGAGTGACCAGCCTTCCTGTTTAAGGAAGAGTTGGCATACTGCAGTTCTTTTAAATTGCTGGTGAGACGCTGAGTGGAACTAGATCACCAATAACAGTGCTGTTACCTTTCAGAAAGTCCCACCTGAATGAAGATCTAAACTAATCACCCCAAGGTGTTACATTCATTTACGATTCTTACTGCAACCTGGCAGAGGTCAGGCAGTCCCTGTGCTGGGTACGAAGGGGAGTGGAGCAGGGCAGGTTCCAGGGAGCAGGGGGCTGTTGCCTGTGCCCTGAAGGGCCCACACCGCTGGGCAGGCAGACAGGGAGCGGAGTGTCCGGGGAGGCCTGGGGCCCACAGGCGTTGCAGAGTTATTGCACGTCTGGCTTCTGGTGCCCTGGTCCCTTCCTCTCTCTCTGCACACTACAGCCTTTCCTCGCTGGCTTTCTTATCCAGCATGGCTGAAATGACCTCTGACTGGTGGCATAGCCTGCCAGTTATGTGTGAGTGGGTTGAACAATGTCCCTTCCCCTCTGGGGTCTGAACTTATTAAGAAATAGTCATATGAGCCAGACAGGAATCCAACATGCTATTATTAAGATACTAGTAATTGCAAACCCCTATGCAATGTTTGTGAAGGCCAAGCGTTCTTACAGACTCATGTCACATCCCAGCAATTTCAGGAATTAGATGTGGTCGCTGTCCCCGGTCACCCTGGGACCACAAGTCACGGGGAAGTCACTGACTCTCTGGAAGAGATACCGCTAGGCAACCCGCTTTGCCAGGAATGGATACCCAGGTATGGACAGGTGCGTGGCTCATGCAAGGCCACACAGGTAGAGCTGGGCAAGCTGCAGGGCAGGGCGACGCTGGGCCTCAGAGTCTGCTCCCTTCCCCTTCGCACCGATTCCTCTGGCCCAGGCAGCTTGGAGCAGAGCAGCGGGAGGAGGCAGGGCTCCCGCACCGGGCATGGCAGGCCTCGCGGTCGCTGAAGAACAGAGGACAATGCCGGCCTCTCCTGGGCAGGCAGCTCGAAAAGGGCCTGTGCTGATGTGACGGGCCAGGCATTGCAGGGGCTACTCCCAACTAGCCACTTGCTTTCTGGGGACAAGTGAGGAGGGAATGGAGAGTGAGAAAGAAGAGTAAGTTCTCTCCATCCGTACCTGGAAGGCAGGGGGGCGACCAGCATTTTGTTAGTGGTTCTCCATCGTTGACGGTTCCCACCAGAGCCTAGCTTCTTGGGAGAGACCTCTCCTTGCTTCACTCCACACCCAGTCGGGGAGGTGAGAGCAGAGCGCAGTCAACTGTAACAGCAGGTGGAATAAAGCCCAGCGCCTGAGCAAGGGCCCCGTCTCTGAGACGTCACTTTCTGTGATCGGACAGCTGCAGTCACGGCAGGAGATGCTCAGGGTTCCAGGCACGGAGGCAGAAGGGTTGGTGGGGGGGGGGTTCCAAATTTAAGCTCCCACTTGTGATTTCTGAACTCCGAGCTGGGCTGCAGAAATGGCTCCCAAGTATTCTCTTCGTCTTTTACTTTCTTGCAGATTGTGCAGCCCGTACCCGGGAAGTGCCTGCTCTGTCTTAGTCGCAATAGGATATTTCCATAGACACCAGCTCTTTTTTTTTTCAAGTTAAATGCCTTTTAGCATCAAACACTTCATAAAGCTGGCATCGGGGAACAGGATCAAGGCAAACAGTGTTATAGAAGGTTTTAATTATTATGCTATGAGGTCACAGGTGGACTCAGAGAATAGCTGATTCCATGTGGAAATGGGCTACTTTTGGAATTCTCCTGTATATTCAAGAGTCATCCTTGTGACTTAAAACTTACTCACTGTAACCCTTTTGTAATGTAGTTCAAAAAAATCATGAACTAAAAGGCATTTGGTATTTAAAAATGCTGAGTCTGACCTGGGAGACATGCATGAGGGCTCTTTCTGCACAGCCATTGCTTCTAAGGATTTCAGAGACGAAGCTGCTGGTTCTCCTGATGTGATGGATTATGAGAAATTACTCCTGGGGCAGCCCTGGCCCGAGCACGCTCTGCAGGACTCTTCCAGCTGCCCTCCCCGCCGTGACTGTCCTAGTGGAGCCGTGAGCTCGTCCAGACTGTTCGTGCTGTGCTGGCCCACCTGCGTCTCATTTTGGAGGTGGTGAATGGTAGCCCCCCCAACCCCATGAAGGTCTCAGCCCCTGGGATTCTCAGCTTGGGACACCTTTTCTGGATGGATTCCCCGTGGCCTTTCCAGTGCCCCCTCTGCCCTCCAAACGATCGTCCTTTCTTGGCAGAAGGTTTGTGTTGAGCTTCCCTCTGTTAACTCCTGGGTTTGTCTGAGTTGGCTTTCTCCTCTCCACTAAGTCTTGTGCTGAGTCCCCGTTGCTCTGCCGTGGTGCTGTCATGGCCATAGTTCTCTTCAAAGTCACGCCCACTGTCCTGGAGAGGCTCAGTGTAAGCAGCCAGTCTCAGCTGGCTCATTTATTGAGAACACAGGTTCATGGGACCAGGGTGTGTGCAGGGATTGCCCAGGTGGAGAGAAAACAGGGGGAGAAGAGTGGAATGTATGAAGGACTTTGCACAAGGAGAGAGATATTTCATAATTTCTCAATAACTGAGATCTAGAGCTAAAAATAACACAACATATTAAAATGCCATTAATATAAATGATTATAAATGAAATAACATAATACATTAAAATAATGATTTTTTTTTAACGTTATGTGATTCTAACAGAAAGATCTTGCAGTAGTAAAGAAAGTGAAGAAAGGGTCCCATCTGACTTTGGTCTATAGGGTCCCATCAGATCTGTGAAAGCAGATCCCCTCACCCACTAAAAGGTTACGAGGGCAAGTATTCTGGTTGTTTTGGTATATTTATTTTTATTTGCTTACTTTGTTTTGTTAAATGTGATGCAGAACTTCTAAGTGTTTTGAGGATTGTGTCTTACCTGGGACTTAGCTAGAGCAAGCTCAGACTGCCTAGGTTTACCCAGGAGAACGAGGAAGAAGCCAGGAGACCCACGGAGGGCGGGGAGCCCTGATGTGCAGAAGTGTGGGGATGCAGGCCACAGAGCAGGTCAGCCGAGAGCGTCTGAGATGGGGGATGCTGCCACTGGCAAAGTGAGGAGGGGAGACTGAGCTGCTGGGTCCTGGGCTTTCTGTGAGGTTTACATTCTGTTTGATTAACATTCAGTGCAAACCTACTAGATGGTGTAGAACTCTAGAGTTGAATTTTAAGAGATTGCCTAATATGTATACTCTCTTTTTACCTGAAGCAATAAATAAGCCATGATCTCGGATGTGCCTGAAAAAAAAATACAATATAATAAAGTTGTTTTTTAATCAGATCACAAGGCTCCTGCCCAACATGGAGCTCTCAGAGTCCAGGTGGTTCAAGGTCTGTCCTGAAAGTCCTCTGACTTTCTGATTTCTTTAAAAGAAACACACAAAAACCAAGTCCCTTCCACCGCCAGCTGGTTGGAATGCCTGTGCAGCGCGCTGAGCATCAGGTCCTCCACAAATGCCTGGTGTGGGGTGTAGGGTGAACGTAGTCCCAGGGGCTGGGCGTGCCCACGTCCAGTCACCTTCCCAACTGACAGGGCTCACGGCTCAGCAGAAGCTGAGATTCCATCTCTCCTTGGGAGAGGGGTTCGAAGCTAGGAAATATGGACGTTCTCGTTGCTGTGAAGACATCTGTCTGCAGCCTGCAGAACTGACTGCATCTTGAAAGGGTAGCAGCTCTAGTTTCACTGAAGGAAAACTGCATAGTTTAGACTTCAATGTCATTTTCAGATGGGTGCGTTTCTCCCCAGTTCTTTGGACGGCACGTAGCACAGGATCGATTATACCACAATGCCAGCAATCTTGTGGAGATGTGGGGAGATAATTTTTTAAAGTCTCCCATGACATGAGCAAGATGATCTGTCAGCAGAACTTGCCAGTTACTTTGCAGCGTCTTTCCTTCCTCGACAGAGCTTTGACACCAGTCATGCCCTCGCTGGGTTTTAGGCATGTACTACAGTAAATCGAGGCCACTTCCCTGGAGAAAGTGCTTTAATTAAACTTGGAAGCAAAGAAAATATAAAATTTGTAAGCTGTGGTAGAAGTGCATGCCTTTCAGGTCACCAGGTGGTACTTGCAACTATTTCCCCACCCGGAGCCGGAAAGCACACGTGCAAATGTGGGTAATTCATCTAGGAGAGCAGTTCTGCTAGAACAAGGCTGTGCGTTTCAAAGGAGCCTGTGCTGCTGGGAGAAGACGTTCTGAAATGAATGCTAGCCCACTTGCTCCCCCAAATTAGCCTCCTGCCTCTGCCTGGAAGCCCTCTGATGGGCGCTATACAATAATGAAATTACAGCTGCCCAGCTTAACAAAGCAGCCCCGTCCCAGCTCCGGGCGATGGCTTCTCACAGGCGTGGCGCCAGGTACTGTTTTCACCCTTTTCACCAGGGCTCTTTGTTTCTCACGGGCGCCCGCTTACGCACGCCCGTCACGGGCTTTCAGGCCGCTTGCCTGCGCGCACGTCCCCTGACTGTTCCCGTCTCCTGTGCCGTTTAGCTCCATCTGCTCTAGCTAGACTCTCTCTCAGCAAATTGAAAGCCCCTCCAAATTATTTCCTAACATTTCCCCTAATTGCCAGTCTTTTGAAAGCTGACTACCCATTTGAAGTCTCTTTTTATCCTGGCTATCTGCAGAAAATATCTTTTTCTGACGTTACAGAAATAACCAGTGTTAGTGCTAATCTCTGGGGCTGCCTAAGGTAGCTCCAGGCTGGAAACGAGAATCAGCTTCTCTCTCTCTTCCTCCTCTCTCCTTCCCTGCTATCCTTTCTTCCTCCTTCCCATTCTCTCCTTCCCTCCTATCCTTTCTTCCTTCTTCCCATTCTCTCCTTCCCTCCTATCCTTTCTTCCTTCTTCCCATTCTCTCCTTCCCTCTTATCCTTTCTTCCTTCTTCTCATTCCCTCCTTCTTTCTTCAAACATTGACTGAGGGTCTGCCATGTCTCAGAATCTATCATAAGCACTGAAAATACAACAGTGAACCAAACAAAAAAGAAGTTTCTTCATAGATCTTGCATTTTAAAGGAGGGAAAAGAGCAATAACCAAAAAACATGGACATATAACATATAACATACATGTATCGGTGTGTATTGTAGAGTGAATGTACGTATATGCATATAGATGACACACACACATAACATGCAGGCATATGTAGTGTAGTGAACATGCATGTGTGTGTAGGTGACATAAATTACATATAACACATGGGTGTGCGTAGTATAGTACATGCACATGTATGTGTACAGATGACATGGAGACATGGGTGGAGGGACACATAGATACCCACGAAGTGGCCTGTCTGGAGCGGGGACGTGTGTTGTGCTCTGAGCAAGGCTGGGTTGGAGGCGCAGGAAGTGCAGGTGGAGATGATCATGTCCTGGGTTGCTCCTGATAAACCCAGAGGATGGGGAGGGATGAGCTATGGGTTTGGGTGTGGGAAGAGCACTCCGGGCAGTGCCACAGAAGGTGACAGGAGGTGCTGGTCACTTTTGAGGATGGAG
Source organism: Camelus ferus (assembly GCF_009834535.1). Taxonomy (NCBI): domain Eukaryota; kingdom Metazoa; phylum Chordata; class Mammalia; order Artiodactyla; family Camelidae; genus Camelus; species Camelus ferus. The sequence goes on along the minus strand of NC_045698.1, from coordinate 4,140,724 downwards.
TGAGCCAGGGGGCAAATGAAGGGGAAGTTGGGAAGGTGGGGGCATGTGCTGCAGGGATTTGGTCCTCAAGACAAGACCGTAGCTTTTCCTGGGAGGGAGGCAGGAAGCCCCGGGAGTGAGTGGATTTGACTCCACGGTAAAGGGTGACACAGTGGCCGTGTGAAGAATGGACTCAGGGGTCAGCGACAAACGGGGGGAACCAAGTGCGAGACTGAGGCAGCACTGCAGATGGGAATGGGTGTGGGCTGGACCAGGACGCGAGTGATGGAGGGGCCGTACCAGACACACGATATGTTCGAAAGGAAAGGCTTGGAGTGGGTGAGGAGGGTGGGAGAGGAGGGAGAGAAGTCAAAGACAACTGCAGGGTTTGTGAATGCACCAGGGAATTAGAGCCACTGACTGGGGGAAAACTGCAGGAAGACCAGCTTAGGTTGAACGAGTGGGCCAAGGGGAACGCAGGCATTTGTTCTGGGACATTTTAAGTTTGCGTGTTCACTAGGCAGCTGCACATAGAGACTGAGGTTCAGAGGAAGACGGGCCTGATGGTTAGATGTATTTCAGCATGCACTTAATGGCGAGGGTAGACAGATTCTTTTCGGCAGCAACCTGTAAACATTTTCTGCTACAGCAAGGTTACAAGAAGACCTAGAAAGGATTTCCTCCAGTGTTAGTTCTTTGCATATTAAATCCAAATTCTGTGCCCAGCAAAGAAACATGAGATGTAAGCTGTGGATTCAGGAAGTTTTTGTATACGAAGGGAACACCTGGCCAACGATACAAATCAACGAAGAAATAAACTATTTTTGGCCTAACCTACTGGTATTTTAGGAGTGGGATTTAAGATTATTCACAGAGGGACAGTTTCATGGGAGAAAGCCCAGAGCTGGGACTCTGAGGGCAGGAAGATACGGCTCTTAGAAAGAGAAGTCCTCCCTGAGCTGGACATGGAAGGGGACTGAGGGCTGCAGGTGGGCTTCAGATGGGCTGCAGGTGGACCATGGGTGGGCTGCAGGGAAAGCCCATGGCCTGACTATAGTAGAGGGGAGATATTTAATCAGGTGAGAGGCCCCAAAGTTCAGTTCATGGATACCAACAGCTGACTCCCCAGCTGAGGGCTGTCTTGCCTTGATAAGCAGGTGCTGAGAGGGCCTCGGCATGATCTGTTAGTCATAGCGGATGGAGATGGAGAAGCACTGGAGGAGTTTTCATGGCAGTCAAGGTAGGAGAAGTCTGCAGGGAGATGGGAACAGAGCAGGTGAGCCATCATTTCCCTGGCTTTAGCACTATTAGGAAAAAGAGAACCAGCGTGGGCAGATCACACCTGAGTACAAATCTACATTCCTTTTAATCTTGTTAATCATGGTTTTTGCTCTTTATCTATGGTTTTCTAAATACCTTTAATTGCTTCCTCATCAGTACATTGGAGATACTAATCGGCCCTAACTTATTAAGCCTCTGTGAGGATTAAACATATAAATCATGCTGAGGTCAGTGTACCTGGCACCAGTAACCATTTAATGATGGTGATGATGGTATTTGTAATAATATATAACTTATTTTTACATCAATGGGAAAATTTTCAAAATGAGATTTGTTTTGGTTCAATGGCCTATGTTAAAATTGATAGCACATTCTGGGGCATGGAGAAAACACTAAATGAAGCACTTAATATATCACTCCGGACGTGGTCCCGTAATGGAAATTCAGCCTTAGGTGCTGAAAGCGGCTGTCTTCGATGGCCCCCAGACAAACCTCCTGGAGCCAACTGGCGGCTGCCCTTCGTGTTTTCATCTTGCCTCTGCTCACTTGAGGGACAAAAAGGACTCCTCATTTCAGAGTCGGGGGAAGTATGGTCTGTTGCATCTCAGTGGGCATAAGAATGACCATGAGCCACTTGGGTGATCTGTTCTAGGGTTGAAAATGGAAGAGATGCACATTTCTTAGTTACTTTTTTTGATAACAAATGTATCTATCGTACATTTCAAATGTTTGAAATTTGACATCTATTTTTCCAAACCTCTGGGTGATGCCTTACCTCAATCCATTGTAGCTCAGAGATGCCCCAAAGAGTTTTCTGTAACAATGGTGAATCTGCCAGCTGCCCAGGCAATCTGCTCAGTTCAGGGGCGCCCACAGCCTTGCCGTCCCCCATCGCAGCACACTCTGCGCAGGTGTGGGCTGTGTGACTGTCTTCCTGGGTAGGGAAACTTCCTGCACTTATCTCTATGATGTTACATTGTCACGAAGGGCAAGTTTCTAGGAGGTTCACTGGAGTGCTCTCCGTGTAATGAAACCTTAGTACGTGAGTCTCTGATTAGGATTTGGGGCCACAGCACAGTCTATCTGGGCAGGCCAGCAGGTTCCTGCTTTGGCCCACCCTCCCCAGGCTGAGTCCGCTCACGGGCAGCCCCAGGTGCTGGACATCAGCCACAGTAAGTGTCTTGTGCATCTGAGTTAAATGGGCAAAGAGCTTAGACAGCCCATCATCTCACCAGTCTCGGAAACTCTGCTCTGGGAGAAGCATGCAAAGTGACAAATAATTAAAACAAAGCAAAACTGAAATCTAGCTAACAGTGTGAGTTATCATTAATCAGTTTTTATTTGTTTTTTTTGAAAACAAAATATTAATTTTCAGTTTTTAAAGCCGTACCCTAAATAAATTCCATCACCTCCATGGATCTTCTGGGATTGAATCAGGTCAGCTCTAGGTCCTTTCCAGCTCCTCAGGCACTAATGCTTCCTGCCACTCTGAGTCTGCAAAGGAGAGCAAAGGTGGGAGAACTGCCTCCACCCAGCATTGGGTCTGAAAGAGCTGCTGGCAGGCGGGGCACAGAGTGATGACAGGAGAGGTTCACGGAAGGAAGAGTGGCACCAGTGGGAGAGGAGGGGCAGCTGTGCAGGTGTGCTGTGAGCTGTGGGGGAAAGGGGGGCTCCCGGAAAGGAACAGGGGAGGGAAGTAAGCCAGAAGGGTAGGGACAGGAATTGGAGACATGGAGAGGGATGAGTGTGGAGAGAGGCTGACACTGAGCAAGGAGCAGGAAAGGGGAAGCTTGTAGGAGCAGGTGAGAGAAAAATGATGCTCAGCATTCAGTTACTGTGTGTGTGGTTTACATGGTTTTATTTTACAGATAAGGAGTCGGGGGCCCAGTGGGGTGTGACTGCCTGTCCAAGGTCACATAGGTGATGGAGGCTGTGCCCTGTTGTTGAATTCAGGTCTCCTGCCTCCAAATCCCATGCCCCTCTCCCTTGGAAACCCACTCCTGGCCCCTCTAGGGAAATCTGACTAACAAAATCCCTAAGATGCAACATTGTGCCACCACCCTTAGGGCTGGACTTATTCACTGCTCCAGGATCTGCTGTGTGACTCTCAGTGCCCAGAGGTTCCCTTTGGTCACTGCCCAAAGGGGTGTCCATAAGGCCCAGGTTGTGGCCTTTGGCCTGAAGAGACTGATTTCCAATAAACTTGCTAAGTTAACAACATGTATTAAAATGCTATTGCCCAATTATGCTGTTTCTATAGTTCATTAAAAGAAGAAATACATTTTAATCAAGCTGTAAAGTGTTGGAATCCAACTTAGAACAAGACTGAAACTCAATCCTTTACCTATATTTTGGCATATTTCAAAATTTCCCACTATTTCTGTTACCCAACGAAACTTGGGCCCACTTGCCTGACACAAAGCAAAGCCAGTCTACCAGGTTGTGGTGAAGGAAAGCGCAGCATTTATTCCAAGGCTCCAAGCTTAGAGAACAGGCAGCTTATGCTCAAAAGACCTGAACTCCTCAGTGGCTTTCAACAAAGGGTATTTAAAGAGGGTTGAGGGGTGCGCAATGAGCTCCTGCACAGTTCCCTGATTGGCTGGTGGTGAGATAACAGAGAGCTATTTCAGGGAATCTCAATGATGAATTTCTGGCTCCAGCTGGCCTGGAGTCTGTGCTGGTGGTCAGCATGCCGTTAACTCCCTCCACCTGGAGGGGCATTTTAGTATCTGCAACATAACTCAAGGATACAGATCAGGACATTACCTATAGCCCTTGAGGAGGAACTAAATGTCTCTGACTTGGTTTTATGGCTGAACTATTATAATATTGTCCTGCTTGACTGCTTTTCTTGTTTCTGCATTTTTCTCTTCTCTGATTAAATTTGCTCTTTGGAACTTGGGGAAGGCCTAGGAGGCTAAAACTTTTTTTTTTTTTTTTTTTTACAAACAAGAGGTGGGAGACACAGGTGGGGTTGATCTGTCTCTGGAAAGATCCTGCACTGTCCTGCTTGCTTTCATTTCCTCTATGTGGTTCATTCTGGACTTCCTTCCATTTCCAGCAGAAAAAAACCTTCTAGGTCCCTGTGAGTCTCTAAGAATCAAAATTCTAGGCATATCCACCCAATCAGCCTGGCAGCCCTGCTGTTCATCACTCAGGGATGCTCCCTTGGGGACTTCTGCCTGGAGTGGTCTTTTCAGACATGTTCATATGGTTCACCCCCTCACCCCTTAGGGTTTGCCCAAACTCAGCTTTTAGAGATGCTTTTCTCTGACCACCGATTTAAAAATATCACCTTCACCAACATTCCTTGTCTGCCTGTCAGGATTTATTTTTCTCCATAGTCTTAATATCATCAGATATGACAAATGTTTTCCATATTTAAAATAATCTATTATAATTCACATAATAAAATTAATCATTTAAAAATGAAAAACTCACTGGCACTTAGTATATTCATGATATTTTGCAACTATCACCTCTATCTAGTTCCAAAGCATTCCCACCAGTCCAAAGTAAGACCTTTTCTCTATTAAGGAGGTGCCCCCCCTTCCTCCTCCTCTCCCTGCCCCTGGCACCATCCAGTCTGCATTTTATCTCTGTGAATTTACCTATTCTGGATATTTCATAAATGGAAACACAGTAAGAATATGGCTTTTGGTTCTAACTTCTTTCAGTTAACATAATGATTCTGAGGTCTGTCTACGTTGCACAATGTATTAGCACTTAATTATTTTTTAAGGCTGAATAACACTCCATTGTGTGGATAGGCCACAATTTGTTTATTCATTCATCCACTGCTGGGCATACGGGTTGTTTCTACCTCTTGGCTACTGTGGATAGTGCTGTTACAAACATGTGTGTCCATGTGCTTGCTGGGGTTTTCAGGTCTTTGGGGTATGTACCTAGGAGTGGAATTGTGGGGTCTCTGTCCATCAGCACTCCACTTCTCCCAGAATACTCTTGTTCCTTTAGCACCAAACAAGCAAATATTGCTCTTGTTTTGCCAAGGCACTGGTAATTGAAGGCCCTGGCCGCTGATTGGTGACTCATCCTTTTGTTCTAATCGCTTTCTCATTTATGTTGCATTTCACTTTAATGGGAACCTGGCTAGACTTACGAAGATGGCAGGGATCAATACACTTAGTCATCTATTGAAATCTCTCCTGGGACCATTTAGAGAAGCTCTTTGACATATAAACTCAAGCCTATTACCAACATAGCTTCTTTTAAAATAAGTGCCTCTTTTCTGAGGAGAGGAGAGAATATGCAACTAATGTTAAGATGTAGAGAATTACAAGATTAAAATAAAGATAAAAGCCGACAAGTTGCAATTCAATTCAGTTCTTTCTGTCCAACTCTATAGTGGTGAAACTACGTGTTGGGAGGCAAACTTCCCTTGTTCAACTCTCAGTGGGAGCAGAATTTTTGGAAAGAGTGCCTATTTGGAATTTTAAAGAAAGGCTTACCAGTTACTAGGTGTTTTTGGTAACTAACACTGGGAAGTTACTTTGGCTTTAACAGCTCATGTGGACTGTGTAGTAAGTAGCAATACCTACCATGCAGAGCCAGAGGTTAAAAGTTGCGGAGCACAACCTCAACTTCACGGGGAAGATACCCAAGGGGCTTCTGCCCAGGTAAAGCCTACGCCCCACCCCGAGATAATCTGGTTTAATTCGTCTAGGGATACAACTAAGCCATTTGTATTTTTTAAAGTCTCTTTTTATGCAGCTAACATTGAGCACCACTGTCCTAGGATATCGAAGAAAAAGAAAAAAGGGAAAAAATAGATGGCTTATTTGATGGTAAATTTGCAGTGTGAAGGTCAAATTTTATAGAAACATATTTGGCATCCCTTAGAAACACTATTCAAGGGCCTTTGTTGTGAATGCATATTTCACTTTATACAGGCAGATTGGAGCATCTGGAACCTTGCTACTCAATCTGTGGTCCACTGCCCAGCAGCACAGCCATCACCTGGGAGCTTATCAGAAATGCAGAATCTGATCAAATAGGTAAACTCAGTGGTAGTAATGTGGTCACTCACAGACAGCATGGAGAGTCTCATCTACAATGCTGTCTGGGGCACAAGTCGGTGGGACTTGTCTAGGAGAATGTTGAGGGGACTCTGTCCTTGGACTTTGTTTCCAAGGTCATTCCAAGAATGTTGCCCAGTACAGCAAACAAATAGAAAGTGTGGCTAGTGGTTTCAAAACACAGATGCAAGACTTTGGTAGACCAACACCAAGTGCTCACTGTGTGGGACCAGGCAGAAACCCAGGACTTGGAGGGAGTTCAGCCCGGCTCTCACATCGCAGACTGGGTCACATTCTGTCCTGCCTGTATCCTCAATTCCCTGCAAGTGTAGCTTGAGAAAATTGACAATGTTAAAGAAACATGTTCCTAAATCTTCACCTTCAGAAATAAGACTTGATAGCATCCCAAGCTGGGCTGCATTTTACAGAATAATTTATTTCCTTGCTTTATTCATTGCCTAATAAATGTGGAGAAGGACTTCAGGGTGACCCTAGTAAATACTGAAGGACTTGGCAAGTGGTAGAAATTAAGTAAATTTGAAAAACTTGCATTTTACCTTTTCCTCATGTAGAATGATGCCAATGAGCCAGTGACCCTTAGCACACCCAGGGAGCCTTCTTCTGCCGTGTGGGGGGTTTGAGGCAGGTACCAGAATTCCATGCAGACTTACGTGGAGCTTAGATATCTTACATGCTGGATTCTAAGTCAATTATCTTTGCGAAAAGGGAAGACAGAGAGGACTCATTAGCTTGTTATGTGTGTCTTGGACACAAATTTGATAAATAATTGGCAAAAGTAATCTCAATAGAAATTGATGCTCCAGGTAATTATCCACAGCTCCTCAAAAAGACCCACTCCCACTTCAGCACACGGGATTTAGAAGATCTATAAAAATGATTTATTGACATATGTAGTTATAAGATATTAGCATGAACCATTTATTATCATTAATCAAACGTTTCTTCAAGTCTTTAAAGGGAAATAAGTTTTAATTTGTCTGGAACATTTTATTGGGATTCTTCCCCAAGGCACCAAGGTGGTGGCGATTTATGGTCAAGCATACTTGTACCCTGTAGCTTCTGGAATTTTATTTATGAAGCTGAATGGCAGGAAGGCTGTGTACACACAAATAGGACACATAAAGGAAAGGCAAGTGGGACATCTCAGTAGCCATGTGGCTTTCGTTGGGAGGGTATGATGTGGGGTAGACTCATGAAGGACAACACCAAGTCACTATACGATTCCTAACAGTGGTTATTGCAAACCTCTTCCTTTCTGTGCAAGGGAAGAAGGAAGAAAAGAAGGAAGGAAGAAGATAGGAAGGGGGAGCAAATGAATGTAGGAAGAAGGAAAGAAGGAAAGAAATGAAGATGGGTGGAGAGATAGAAACCAATATTTACTTTCACTCTCTAGCAAACGTGTTAGTGTTTGTTATCTCTCAGCTCTCATGGGATATGTATTTTTGTTATTTGAGTTACTTTCCCCATTAACCAGATGAGCAAATAGAGAGTCATGCTCAAGATTACATGGTGGATGGTAGAAGCATCAGTAATTGAAGGTAGGTGTGTCTGACCTCGGAGTCTATTTCCTCTCCCATGCACCACGTGGCTAACTTCACTCTGCTACTCGATGCCATATCCCAGGATGCCTCTTCTCTCTATTTCATGAAGAGGGGAGAACAATTCCATGTGACCTTCAGCAGCACCCCGGTCAGCATCTCCATCTGACTCCTCCCTTTTCTCTCTCCTTACTGTCAAGGCAATCATTCTGGTGTGCCTCCATTCTTTTCCCTCCAACCCTCTCTGATATTTCTCAGTCCTCCAGCTCCCTCCCTTCTCTCTCTTTACCTCTAGTCAGTACTTTATCTTCATCTACTTCTCCCATCCCCCTTTTCTTAAATAGGTTTTCCCTTGATGTCTTTTTCCCACGATGTCTTTTTCCCACAAATGTCCAGGAATTCATGTCCTTGATTTCATTGTTAAATTTATAAAAGTATTAGTCAGACCCTAGACTCCCAGATTTACTTCCTCGCACTCACCCCCTGTGCTCCCTCCCCATGCTCACCAGCCTGATGGAATTCCTCTCCAGGAGTCACTGAAGGACGTTCTTTTGGTCCTTGTCCACCTTGTTCTTTCTCCTCCCCTTTTGACGTGGTTGACCGCCTTCTCCTTGGACTGTCCCTCTTGGCTCAGGTAACCATGGTCTTCATGTCTCTCCTCATCCTTCTTTGGCCAAGTTTGCCTTCCCCCACTTAGAGATGTGTATTCCCAAAGCCCTTCCTATCTTGGCAGCCCATTTACCTTTTTTCCTACCTTCTTCTAGTGATCACATGTAATCTTGTGGTTTTCACAATCATCTCTAGACAGATAAAAAAACGGAATCCCCCTAAAACTGAGTTCCCCTCCTGAGTTTATGATTAATCTCTCTATCCAAAAGTTTATTTCCTTTCTTATCTGTTCCCCTCAAGATTGAGGAGTATCAAAGAAAGGGGAGGATTGAAGCTGAGCACGACCCCATGGGGTCCTCCTGGGTACAAAACCACTCTGTGTTCACCATTTCTTTTTGTAGAAAAAGGCTTTAATCTCCTAGGCTTTCCCTGAGTCCCAGAGAGCAGACTCAAGCAGTTACTAATTAGGGAAGTGAGGGAATGCAGAGACAAAGGGAAAGCAATCAAGCAAGAAAAATAATGACAGCTTAACACCAGTTCAGTGATAAATCAGAGTCCTAGTTTCTACTCAGGGGCTGTACATAACAATCTAATGCATATCTTCTAGTTGTTCTGCAGAAACTAAGACCCCCCCCACCCCCACAGCCTCCCTGATGACAACATGCTGACCACAAGTAAACCTCAGACTGGTTGAAGCCGGAAGGTTGATGATTAAGAGTCCCAAAATGTTACCCGGTTACCTCACCATCAATCTATCAGAAGAAAGTCAGGAAGCTACAACCTTCACCCCAAATGTTGCCTTTTAAACCTCCCCCCACCGAAAGCCATCAGGGACTTCTGGTCTTTTGGGCATGAGCTGCCTGTCCTCCTTGCTTGACACCCTGCAAATAAATGCTGTATTTTCCTTTACCACGATCTGGTGTCAGTAGACTGGCCTTTCTGTGAATGGACCTAAGTTAGGTTTGATAACAATAATAGTTGAATCTGTGGTTGTTAATAGTTGAATTCCTCATGGTTTTCCTCCAAAAGCCAGTCGGGAACGTCAGAATGCCTGGTAAATTGCCTCTGAGTCAGTACAGCTGAATCTAAAATAATCTCCTGAAATATGCTCCTCTTCCCATTCTCAGTCCTCCAGGCTGAGCGTCTCATTGCCTGGATCACTCTCTCCCCTTGTCCTTCAAATCTGATCTTGATATGTTCCTTTCTGGCTCAAATGAGATGTTTTTAGTTCAGACTTTCATTGCCCTCTGTCTGAAGTTTTGTAGTTACCTCCTGTCTGGCCAGGGTGCCCACAGTTTCTGTTCTGCTGATGCTTTAGGTCAGTCATTTCTCCCATTTAAATGAGAAACATCAATGGCCGTGTGTGACCTGCTGAAACATATCACATATCTGCACGTTACTCAAGTTGGCTTCTCAGAGTGTTGTTCTAAGTAATGCAACAGTCAGACCACAAAATGGTTGTTTCATGAGCAAAGACACTTGAGAAATGCTGGGTTAAGCAAAGGTCAATAAGCTATTCCTTTAGTCCAGGATTTCTCAGAGTATTTACTGTATTGATGCACACTATGAATTTCCAGGACTTAAAGATTTCCCAAATTATATGGTTATATGCTTCTAGTGTGTCTTAGTGGATACATGCATTTATATGCCCAGAATGCATACTCCTCTGACCCAAACATTTTCTTATTTCCAGTTTTTTCTCAAGTTATTTCTTTTCACCCATACTTTTTGTATCCAATTCTCTAGCCTTTAAAGACTCTATTTATATGTTCCTTTTTCCATGCAGTCTTTATTATTTATGAAGAACTTTTAGGTTGTAAATAATAGAAAACACGATTTCCCCTCAAATTGGAAAAACATAAATTTATTGGTTTAAATCAAGGGTCAGCAAACTATGGTCTTCAGGATGAATCTGGCCTATGGTTTGTCTTGTGAGCTCAGGAACTAAGGCTGGGTTTTACATTTTTCAGGTTGTTGAAAAAAATCAAAAGGAGAATATTTTGTGATTCATGAAAATTATTTGAAATTCCAATTTTGGTGTTCATCAATAAAGTTTTATTGAGACCCAGAGAAGTGCATCCCTTTATATGTTTTCTATGCCTGCTTTCCCAGCACAGCAGAAGAACTGAGTAGCTGTGACGCATACCATGTGACACACAAAGTATTTATTCCCTGGAGCTTTGTAGAAAAGGCTTTCCTGGCCCTGGCTTAAATAGCTGAGCAGGTGAGCAGCCCAGGAGACAAGTGGCGCCATTAGCAACCTCAGCCAGGGCTCCACGGACGGCAAAGGACTCAGTTTCTTTCTTTGTTTCTATTATCACTTTCTCAGTAAGGTCCGTATTCCTGAGATAACTGCAACAGATTTGGAAATACCTGTCCTTCGTTTCAAATGTGCATAAAATAAATGGGCTTGTCTCAATATTCCCAGAAATATTCTGAGATTTTCTCAAACTAGCCAGCCTTGGAGAGAGAACTTCCACTGTCCCCCAGCACACCTGCACCTGAGCCACTCCTGTGTCCGCAGGGAAGAGCAGCACGGCTTGGCCTGGACATGTCCTTTATGATTGGATTACTGCATTCTGTTGATTCTTATTTTGTAGTTGGCTTTATTCCTTTGATAACTGTGTAAATTTAAAAAGCTAAATCTCTAATATGTTCTTAGAAGCAATGATCAGTACATATACGTAAACTAAAAAACAGAGCAGTATACTGTGTATATCTATTTACATGCAGTGTAATGTGTATGTGCAGTTGAACTGTAATAATTCTACCAAATAAAACTGAAAAAGGAAGAAAAAAAAGAGAAAGTCTGATAACCCTTTTTCCTTCCTCTGAAATACCCCTTATCTACCTATCAGAGTTCAGATATCTCTATTGGAGTTCCAGAGTATTCCTTATGGTTTTCTTCTTTTAGTTTCCAAGTTCTATATTAAGGCAGTCAGTCCTTCACATGTCAAACCCCAAATTCTCACTTATCAAGAAGGAAATACATTTATTATTGGGGGACAGGATAGGAAATATCAATTTTGAAATATGAAAAATATTAACAAAGGTTGATATATAAGACTATGGAAGTAGAAATAGTAAATTAAAAAGATACTTCTAAAGAAATTCAGTATTATTAATTTTTTATTGAAGTATAGTCAGTTTACAATGCATCAATTATTTCTGGTGTACAGCATAATGCTTCAGTCATACATATACACATATATATTTGTTTTCATATTCTTTCTCATTATAGGTTACTACAAGATGTTGAATATTGTTCCCTGTGCTCTACAGTATAAACTTACTGTTTATCTATTTTACGTATACAAGTTAATATTTGCAAATCTTGAACTCCCAATTTATCCCTTCCCACCCCCTTTCCCCCTGGTAACCATGATTGTTTTCTTATGTCTGTGAGTCTGTTTCTGTTTTGTAGATAAGCTCATTTGTGACTTCTTTTTTTTTTTTTTTTGATGCCACATATGAGTGATATCATATGGTATTTTTATTTCTATTTCTGGCTTAGTTCACTTAGAATGATGATCTCCAGGTCCATCCATGTTGCTGCAAATGGAATTATTTCATTCTTTTTTATGGCTGAGTAGTATTCCATTGTATAAATATACCACAGCTTCTTTATCCAATCATCTGTCCATGGACATTTAGGTTGGTTATTATATACAGTGCTGCTATGAAAATTTTACCTTACATCAAATTACTTAGGTAAAGGTCAAGGAGTACCCAAATCCTGATCATCATGGTGTCTATAATTTACTTTATTTCATCACAGACTGTGTAGTATTGTCTCCTTCACAATTCTGACTTATTCCCTTGCACCCTGGACAGGCGACATTCTCTCTTCCAATGAGGAGGCTCATGTCCCTGGGATGTAGGAGAGCTGAGCCACCAGTCCAGGAATTAGCACATTGCAAGGTTCCTGATCTCACCTCTCTTAGCAATTCTAGCATTTCCTTTCATTCAAATTAAATGTTTGGAAAAGTGTAGCAGCAAGTACTACAAAATAACATTATTTGGATTTCAGCAACATCTTTTGTTATCAGTAATATAATAAAACACCCAGAGAAAATAATGAAAGTATTGCTGCTTATAAAATGTTGGTTTTTCTCTTTCTCCCTTGGGAAAAATATTTTATTTTAATTTCCCCAAAGCAGTTCCTGTTTTATTCAAAGACAACTGGAAATTGCATCTATATACACATTTCCACAAAGCATGAACAAGTATAAGCATCCTCACAAATCACATTTTACTAAAGACCAGTGGTTACACCAGGAATGACACCAATTATCTCTCTCTCAGAGATAAGTAGTCTAAAATACTGTTTTGAGTTTTGATCCTAAAATGAAATAAATTCGATACTATTTGATCTCATAACATCTTTGTGGGATTATAGTTTATAAAGTAACAGAAACTCTTGCAAATGCAGCATCTGCAATGAGAATATTTGCAGTGCAAATTTTTGTACGTTTTGCATTTGTGACTGTGAATTTGTTAAATACAGAGTTCTCCGTGCTATTCGCACGTGCACATCGAAGGAAGGAGGGTTGCTGTGATCTTGTGTTTGGAGCCCTCACCCTCATTGTGCATAGCCTGTTGGCAAAGCACCCAGACTTGATTCTGTGAGACAAACATTTCCAGGTAAGTTTCAGAATAATTTCCAGAACACTTCCAGGTAAGTTTCCCCTCTTATTCCTGAACCTGCAGCATCTTCTCTCAATGCCTCCATTCGGTCTTGTCTATAGCAGATGCTCTGTAAAGAAGTGTGTCTCATGCACATTTAAGATGTAAATTCTGAGGGTTTGAAGCCTTGCCTACTGCATTAGTTTTTAGGGCTACCATAACAAAGTCCTACAACTGAGTTGCCTAAACAGCACACATTTATCATCTCAGTTCTGGAGACTAGAAGTCCAAGATCAAGGTGTCGGCAGGGCTGACTTCTCCTGAGGCTGTGAGGGAAAATCTGCTCCAAGCCCCTCACCTGGGCTCTAGGGTCTGCTGGCCATCCTTGGCCTTTCTTATCTTCTGGAAGCATCACCCTGATCTCTGCTTTCATCTCCAGGTTGCATTCTCCATGGAAGTCTCTGTGTCCAAATTTCTCCTTCTTATAAAATCACCAAATTTCTCCTTTTTATAAAATCTAATAGTTATTAACTACCTCCACAACAGCTCTGTTTCCACATAAGGTCACCTTCTGAGCCATTAGGGGGTTAGGATTTGTACATATGAATTTTGGTGGGGAGAACATGGTTCAATTTGTAAGACGCGTGAAGAAGAACCGCTACCCCAGACCAAAGTGACCCTTATCGGCAAAAGCTTTTCAACATGTTTCAGCACCAAGGTTCTCAAAGTTGACTGCATGTTGTATTTTCTGTAGGCTTTAAAAAGCCCTGATGCTCAGCTTGCATCTTGAACCAATTAAATTATGATCACACAAGGGGGAACCAGGCACCAGTATTTCTTAAAACTTCTCAGATGTATAGTCAAGGTTGATGGCCAGTAGTTTAGAGTAACCCTGTCAATTGGAGGTCCTCCCAGCCTCCTTACTCAGAAAATAATCAAAGAGACCTCTGGTCTCTCTGAAACAGCTCCCCAGAAGCCCGAGCGCTCACCCAGGTTCTAGTCAAATCCTGCTTAGTAAGCCATGCTTAACCTGCAGCGAGGTCTGGAACCTTGGCTCAAAGCCGGCCGGAAGCACCGAGCCAGTGGTAACTGGGCGGCTACTAGAGGGCGGCGTGTTGAAAGGCGGGGAAGGGATAACAGACAACCTGACAGAGGATGAGAGGCTGGGGGGGCCAGACAGCAGTCATGGCTCCGAATGACTTCGAACATAAAAGCCAGTTCAACAGCTTCTGTCTAAGACACAGGAAAATGCATATTGCATTTTTGGAGATAAATATTCAAAAAACATGAAAAGAAATATTTGTTTAAGAAGAGATGCACTTCAGTTAACTGAAGAATGAAATTTTTCATTTCCTGATAATACTGGGTGAATCTGGTATTTTTCTGGAATAAATCTGTTATTTTATTTGCAAAATTGGATAAAATTCATTTACGCAATTGGCAGAAGACATCAATTATCTTACCCCTGGTCTCAAGTTGGTGAGATTCGACACATGTCCTGATCTCAGTGATTGGCTATTCATTCTACTTCCAACTTGATGGCGTAAAATTGCAAAGGAGGGTCCTCAGCTTTTAGGAGCGCTAAGCTGGCAGCGCTGGAATAAACATGGACAGTCACGTGCCTTTTCTTACAGCAGCTGAGGGGTGTATTTGGGTTCTTGCTGTGCGTGGATGGATCCTCCCCTCTGGAATTCTCGGGCTTTCCTGAGGGGGTCTGATGGGACTTGTGATCAGCTGATCTTGGAGTTGTGTCTGTGGAGGTTATTCAATCGGGCAATCTCTGCACGTAGCCACCTGTGTGGCCACGTGCGATCGGAACTCCCCTGGGTAATCAACACGCAGGGGAGCTGCTGAGAGCATGTGTGCACCCCAGGAGCAACCACACTGTGTACACGCAGACATCACATTAGGTCAGAATGATGTCTGGTAAAACACATCATCTCCTTCGAATTATTGCAACATGTAAGCTGAGTTTATTTGGATTGCATTATTTTCAAGTAATCCAAAGACAAGCACCAAAATGATGTTAAATGCTGGCGGCTAAATGAACTTGAAGAACTCATAAGAGAGAAAGAGATAAATGTAGCTTGACATTTTCAGCTCAGAGAAGATCTTAATGTTTTGACAGTGTTTGTTAGCCTAATGCAGAATTTTAAAATGGTTTAGTCAAAACTTTTTTTTCTTACACATTTGAGGAGCACCAAGCCTGTGATAAACACTGTAGGGCAAAGGTGTGCAGTGAAGGAAGAATATTTTAGTTCTCTTTTCTTTCTTTCAGATACTTGGCCACATAAGAAGGGCTCGTTTGTGCAACAGCAGACAATCCAGGGTAACTGGTTTCTGCAATTTAACAGGCGTAAACAGACAAACTCCACAAGGACAGTTTGGGAAAAGCTGTCTTGATGATCACATGGAAAAGAGGAAAATGAGCAAAGGGCTTAACTGGCCATGAGCACAATGAGAATCCAGAGGGAAGTGCATGTCTTTAAAATTAATACGCAATTCTGAGCCACCTTCACCTAAATCTGTGACACCCAAATCTAGGGGAGACACGGCTGTGCTCTGCTCTGCACTGTCTGTTTCCTGTCTGGACGCTTCAGGGTCTGAGCCGTCAGACACTCCTTGCTACGTGATTTATGTAAAAAGTGACTGTTTATGAGCCTCATGCTATCAGCGCTTGTCACCATGATAGAAAGTTAAGTGCAAGACTTTTTAGTGACTAGGAAGAGGTTTGTGATAAAACAATCTTGCTATGAATCTCTTGGAGGTAAGACTCTGCCAAGTACGCAGGTAGTGCTGACACCGCTGCCCACTTTGATGCTTCCAGCTCACGCCCGGGAGGCACAGCCAGGGGCTTAAAGCAGTGCCACTAACAAGGGACTGGAGGGAGGGCTACGGGGCGCGAGGCAGGGCTGCGTGGACGCTGCTACTCCATGTCCAGGGCTTCTGTCAGTCATGAATCTCCAAGACTCTGCCCCAGAGGAGGGCGTTCAGCTGCCCACCTCACACAGTCTTCCCACTGGGAACTTCAGGTGGTACTTGGCAGGGGCCGCAGTGCCTCCAGGGAAAGTGCCGGGGCAGGCAGGGGTCAGGGGCTGTGCATGGGGGGAGTGGGAACAGGCTGAAGAAAGGGGCCTCCAGGCTGCCCCTGGGGCAGACTGGCAGCAAACCACACAGCCTTGGTCGCTGCCTCGCTGGCTGGAAGCAGCCAAGACCAGGTGATGCTGAGGGGAGCCGCCGCGCCGTGCTGGATCCCTGGTTCTCCTACCCAGACCGGACACTGCGAGGGACGTTTGCAGAAGGTAAACCTCCTCAGGGTGTGGCCTTGGGAGTCCAGTCTGAACCCCATCAAGCCTGCCCTTCCCACCACGAGAGAAGGCACTTTGTCACCAGCTTCCTCCCTCTCATCTTTCTACAGCTCCAGAAAGACTTCCCCTGAAAATATTTAAAAGGAGCCAAAGAATAAAGTAGCATGTGAGGGATTAGAAAGGCTGCCCGCTGCCTTTTCAGGGGAGCAGGAAGTGCTTGAAGAGAGAAGGAGAGACTGCAGCTGGTAACGGTGACGGTGACGTGACGTGACGTGTTGGGAGCTGGCGGTGACGCAGAGCCCCGCCACCACCATAAACACTTCTCCCCACGACTGCGGGTCATTTACCTCTTCCTGGTTTTCCCCGACTCAGTGTGTGGAGTCACACCCACAGTCACTTCTCATGTGGATTCCGCTTTTGACCAACACGTTTCCCAGTTGTCTCCATCCCAAAGCACTGTCCACCTCCCAGCCAGGAGCTCTTCTGGATTTAAACAGGGATCAAAAAATATTCTCTCTAATCGGGCTTTTCCAGAGGTACAGCCTTGGTTTGTCCAAATGATCATTTACTAAGAACGAAAAAGCAAGGCTGAATGTGGCCCAGACAAGCCTGAGCAGCCGGGCGTTGACGCAGCAAAGGTCTGAGTGGAAGAAATAAACTCTTGAAAACTGAGTTTACGTATTTTCTAAGACTCTTGAGAAAAGTGCAGAAGATGTGGCTGTTATGAATAGTCTGGAAACAGCGGACCAAGAGCGCATGGAGAGCTGTGTACTTTTCTTCATCAACTGTTTATAAAACTGAAAGAACTCTTGTTGACAGAGTCTCTATTATTTCTTTTTATTATTGTGGTAAAAGTTGTTCTGCCTCTGTGTGTATGCGAATATAAATAGAACCATTTGCAATTCTGTCTTCAAATGTATGAACAATCATGGTCCTCAGATGAGTGAAGGGCAAGGGGATATGTCCCCCCAATGTGGCCTCTGCCATGGCAGGGTGTGACTGCAGACAAAACCCCCCATCGTTCTGAAGTTCACCTGCCAAGGCCCAGGTGCAATGGACGAAAAGGCACAGAAGTGAGCGAGAGCAATGGGAGAGGCGTGTACGACATCCAGGTGTAAACATGGGCCTTTCATGAGAAGGAGGAAGCAGAGGTACAGAAAAAGAAGGAAAGAAGCGCCTGTGCCTGCCGGGCTCCCAGGGAACCACCTGCAGCCTGTCCGAGAAACCCCCCAAGGGTTTCCAGTCTTTATTTCCGGTTATTTCTGTGACCCACGTGCACGGAAACACAGCTCACACTGACGAGAAGTGGCTGTGAATGTCTGCCAGCCATTTTGCAGCATCTCTACGTGCACCTCGCTGTCCTGGGGGATGTCCTGCGTGGGGCCTGCACTGACATGACCCCAGGCTGCAGGGAGCACCAGCCTGGGGAGCAAACACTCACGGGGGATCGTCGTGACCTGAGTGTGCTGAATGTGTCCAAAGGTGGGATGTTGAGAGCAGTAGTCTTGAGAGGTACCCAGTGGCCCAGGGCCATTTCTTCTGTCTGCACCAGGGTTCGCTTTGATGTTCCCAGATCCTGGTGCTAAGGCAGGGCTTCTGCAGGCCACACATTTGCCAGGGCAGCCTGATGGGGCCAGGGAACGTGGGTGACCTGGAGTAGGTCAGGTCTTCTCTGGAGCAGAGTTGCTGGGGCTTCTGGGCCAGGGCGACCTCCCCTGCCCTCACAGTAAGACAGAGGAGACGAACCTGGGACTCCAGGCCTGACTTCTGGGAGCTCCCCGTGGAGGGATGGCTCTGTGTCCAAAAGGGCTTTGTAGGAGCAGCAGAATGATGCTCAGAGTAGCAGCTGCTGCCCCGGCAGACCTCCAATCACTGTGTGTCTGTGGGAACCCACACACACCCCAGGGCAGCCTCACGGGCATCTTTGCTGCAGAGAAGAAAGCTGTTCTGGATGCCAGCTTTGAACAGGTCACCTCCCACCTACAGAGCCAGGAAAACTCTGGGACCTGTGTGGAGAGCATGGTGCTGCCTTTCCACGGCTCTGAGCTGCTGTGGACGTGGCTTTGCTTCAACCTCCCCTGAGCCAGAGGAAGCACACAGACATGTTCTTAGCGATGAGATGCTAAGATCTGTCTGTTCCCCAGGGGATGTGCAGACCTCAGAAGGATGAAACATGAGCAGGAAGGGCTTCTCCAGGGGAGCACAGTCTCCCTGATGTCTGGCACTTCACTTTCTTCATTTAAAACTCTCTTCAAAATGGTTCTGTGACACCAGGTGGTTATAACATAACCGAGCAGTCTGGCTGCTGCGCTGCAGTTGCAGTTGGCCTCCC
This sequence comes from Camelus ferus, assembly GCF_009834535.1. Classification (NCBI taxonomy): domain Eukaryota; kingdom Metazoa; phylum Chordata; class Mammalia; order Artiodactyla; family Camelidae; genus Camelus; species Camelus ferus. Next base: position 4,121,994 of record NC_045698.1, on the reverse strand, counting down.
AGTCCAGGAGGCTGACCTGCCAGTGCTTTTAGCTGCTCAGGAGCAGAGGTACACATTGTCGTTCTTCTTCCTTAATGAGGGAGGATCTGGAGGGGTCAGCTCACTTCCCCAGGTCACCCCTTGCATCAGGGACTCGAGACACTCCTGTCGCGCCCTGCGCTGCTGCCCTGAGGGGCCTTCCTGGCTGGACTGGAAAGGGAATCGGAAACGCTTCACTCAGCAGCACGTTGGCATCAAGCTGTGAGCTAAGTGAGAAGCCGCGGGGAGATTCATCCTCAGATCTGTTTCGCTCCGGGCTGGAGGCTGCCGCCGCCACCATGCAGAGCCACCCGGGGCTGCGCTCAGGGCTCTCCAAGAAGAAACCAAGCCTCGGAGTTTAGGACAAGATGGGCAGGACGGTGGGGCCAGAATCCAAGCTGGGAAAGTGAGTCTCCGTTCTCTCTTTCTTCAGGAGCTCAAACAGAAATGAGCCCCAGTCATCTCTGGGCACCCAGACGAGCCTGGCGACGTGGAGGCACCAGGACGTGTCAGGCTGGACAAGAGGAGACAAGGGGGAGTGTGTGTGTGTGTATGCGTGCGCGCATGTGAGAGGATGACTTTGAAAATGGAGGAGCAGAGAATGAGAAGTGCAGCAGAGAAATCAGGAAATGAAACAAAAAGAGTGTTTATTCTGACTCCGTCTTAGGTGTTTTACAGTCGGCAGCCTAGAGAGTTGGCAACGTTAATGGTCTCACTTCTTCAGAAAACAAAAATGTTACCATTCTCAATTTTTTTTTCTCATGTTGTTCAAACAGGTACATGACACACTTGGAAAGATAAAGATACAAAGACCTACAAAAATCTAGAACTCAGAATGAGCTACCGCTTGTAGCGTACAGGCAAGCACACCTCCCTGGGACTCAAAGGAGTCATCTCCTGCCATGTGTCTCGGGTCCTTTCTGAGGCTGAGGGGTCAGTGTTCCCGTGAGTGCTGGGGACCTGGGACCCTGTGCGTCCTGTTAGAGAGAGTGGAGGGGCTGGGCCCAGCGCTTCCTACCTGCTCCCCAGCTCCCTCCCGCTTCTGTTCTCCCACTGTCCTTTCTCCTCCTCCTCCTTGTCTTGCTCACCTAAGACCCCCGGAGCCAGGGTGCAGCTCAGCACCTGCTGCTGTAAAGAACGGCAGCCCCTAAGGATGCACGCTCCCCACAGCTCCACCGCCGGAAGCCTGCCATGCGTTGCAGCTCGTCATTAAACGTCCACCATGGTTATCTTGGCATTTCAGCATTTGGCGGCTGGGGGTTAATTTCTGGGTGTGCTGTAGCTTGAAGAAATACAGTATCTTTGCTTTGGTTCATAAACTCAGATTTTCCTTAAAATTTCGTTCTGTCAGACCCTTTGCATTCACACTGCTTGCAGATGGCAAACGTACCGTCCCCCCCGTGTGCCATCGCATCACAGCCCCTGGGAATCCTCGCCCAGCCCCTCCTCTGGCCTTTCACGGAGACATGTCCACCCATACGACGCACCGCATTCACTGTCACACCATCCAGATATTGTTTCGAGGTCACATCATAACATGCGCTGTGGATAAACCATTTCAACTCAGACATAATGGCCTGCACATCAACGCAGTGACACACAGCCTAGTTCCTGACAACGCCGCCCGCGCTGGGGAGAGCCACTGCATTTCTAATGAAGCCCGGCAGAAAGGGAGGGTCGCCAAAAGCAGATGTTACAAAAATAGCCTCTGCCATTAAGGCAGCAAAACAATATGAAAATGGGAGGCACTTGAGGCCAGTGTGCATTTCCATAATTTATGGAAATGGCTTTTTCCTACATTTAATGGGCATCCGGAGCTCCATTAAGAACCTGCCCCCTCTCCTTCTTCTTTTGTATCCTCAAATTATAAATCACTACATCATTCTGCGGGGTTTTTGGTTTTAATCTCATTTAACTTATTGAAACGCGATCTGCTGTTTTCTTTGATTTGGGTTTGATGGACACCCCAGGACGTACAGCAAGCTTGGCAAGTCCTGGGCTGGAATCAGCAGCAAACTGCTGTTGGCGTGTTGTGTTCATAATCATCATACCGCAGGCTGCCCCCATCCGGGGGTCTTCCCCAGAGCTCTCTTTCTCCCCCTGGTGGGGGCAACCTGGCAGAATCAGCCAGCCTGGGGTCTCTTCCCGCTCCCTCGTCCCCCAGCCTGACGTGGCAGCCCTGCCAGTTGCCGTGAGCCCGGTTTCATCCCCTTCCTCAGGCGACTGTTGTGAAAGGAGGACAAACACTGTGGCTACCAAGAAGGCAGCCCTCTGGGCCCCGCTGTCGCTGTGAATGAAATGGGAGGAGGCAAGAGGAGGCACTTCCTGAGGGCTGCCTGGAAGGTGAGGGCAGGCTCTAGGGGAGCCCACGAGCACCCCAGCTGACGCCGCCTCCCACGGGAGCACTGCGAGGCCAGTGCCCCCCGAGTCTGCCCCGCAGCGCTCCCGGTGCGCCTGCTCCTGCCTGTGGTCACTGACCACTCCCTGTCTCCTGAGGCAGCCGGGAAGCCGAGGCTAATGGGACATGCTCTCTGCTGCGAGGAGCCCACATCACTGCAATTCCAGATGACGAACGGTACACATAAGAGTGGGCACAGAAGTGACCACTCTGCGGGGGACACCCAGGGAGAGCTCCCCGGGGGTGGGGGGTAGTTGACTGAGACACTGCAGGGTAAAGAGGGGCTGAAAGATAGAGAAGTGGAGGACGGAATTTCCAACAAGCACACCAGCTGACTTTGAAGAATAGGAGGCTCTGGGAGCACCAGGGTCGTGGGGCCCAGAGCAGCAGGACCTCGAGCCACAGCAGGAGGGGGTGGCCCGCATGACCTATGGACGGTGCATTGAATTTAAGTTTTTATTTTTCATTGAAGTATAGTCAGTTTACAATGTTGTGTTAGTCTCTTGTGCGCCACATAGTGATTCAGTTATACATACATATTCTTTTCCACTATAGGTTACTACCAGATATTGAATATAGTTCCCTGTGCTCTACAGTAAGAACCTGTCATTTATCTATTTTGTATATAGTAGTGAGTATCTGCAAATCCCAAACTCCCAATTTATCCCTCCCACCTCACTTCCCCACTGATAACCATAAGTTTGTTTTCTATGTTTGAGTCTGTTTTTCTTTTGTAAATAAGTTCATTTGTGTCATTTCTTTTTTTAGATTCCACATATAAGCAATAGCATATGGTACGTGTCTTTCTGGCTTACTTCACTTGGAATGATAATCTCTAGGTCCATCCATGTTGCTGAAAATGGCATTATTTCATTTTTTATGACTGGGTAGTATTCCTATCTATCTATCTATCTATCTATCTATCTATCTATCTATCTGTCTGTCTATTCTATCTATCTATCTATCTATCTATCTATCTATCTATCTATGCCACAACTTCTTTATCCGTTGGATGATCTGTTGGCCATTTAGGTTGTTTCCATGTCTTGGCTATTGTAAACAGTGCTGCTATGAATATTGGGGTGCATGTATATTTTCAAATTAGAGTTTCCTCTGATAAATGCCCAGGAGTGGGATTACTGGACCCACTGATGTTTAAAGTCAGGCAGTGGCATGGGCAGATAGTCACTGACAGGTCCTAACTGGGACCACATGGAGCATGGACTGGAAGGAACAGGTCAGAATGTTGGGACAGCAGTGAGGGCCTGAATGAGGGCTTGGCCCCGGAAGGGAAGAAAAGTGGTTTTTGCTGAGTGATACTGAGGTGGAATTTGCAGAACATGGTGTTGAACAGCTGAGGGGAGAAGTGCAGGTGAGGACGATGAGGAGACCCCCAGCTCAGTGCCTGGGAGCAGAGGTGACCTTGATTAGGACGAGAAACACAAGGTTAGGAACAGGAGGTAAATGTGGTCTCTAAGTCTCCGGCGGTGGGTGGAGAAGGACACCACTCACTGTGCCTCAGGTGGACAGATAGGTGGTCTGTTGCTCTCACTAATCACGCAGGATTACAGGGAAGTAGAAGTTGTCCAGCGGTAGAAATGGGAAACACACAGATGCAACCAAATAACCAAGATGAAAAGGGAAGCTGTGGCCAGTTGACTCAAACAACAAAAATGCAGAAAAGAAAAAAGGAAAACAGCACATAAAGCTCTAAACTTAGGTGAGATGGAGGGAATAAAATCAAGTAAATCCATTAGAATGCGTAAATTTTTCTCTTTTTCAGTAAGCTTTTTATTGGGTAAAATTTCAACCTCCAAAGGATGTAAGCGTTATAAAGAACTTCCTGTATAACCTTCATCAGGACCACCAACTGTTATGACTTTGTCGCATGCATTTTATCATCCTCTCTCTAATAGCTGTAATATTTTTCTGAACTATTTGAGGGTACGTTACACACATGGTGACCCTTTACTCTTAAATAGTTCAGTATGAATTCCCTAAGAAGAGGGGTAGTCTCTAAAAAACCACAGTAAAAGTGTCAAAATCAGGAAATTCACACCTTGTTTTATATATAAGCTGTATTTCACATCATATCTCATCAGTTGTCTCTGTAATATAATTTATAGCAAATTTTTCCTGTTCAGGATCCAATTTGGGATCACACATTCCATTCCGTTGTCATATATAATCTGGAAGGACTCCTCGCCCTTCCTTTGGCTTTCAGGACACTGACATTTTTAAGGAATCCAGGTCAGTTATTTTGTAGGGTGACCTTCAGTTTGGTTTTGCATAACGTGTCACCATTATGAGACTTAGCTGATTCTGCATTTTGCATCCATATTGCAGAAGCAATGCTGTATCGTTCCCTGTGCATTTTATCAAGACCACAGGATGTCCCCTAATCTCTTTGTTTGTAAAAATATCCTTGATGATGCCATTAAAGTGGTGTCCACCAGAGTTTTCCATCATGAAGTTATTGTTTTTCACACTTGTAATTTGTCATTTGTGGAGAGATGCTTTGAGACCATGAACATATCCTGTTTTTTGTCAAACTCTTACCCACTGATATTAGCAACCAATGATGTGAGGACTGAGAACAAGAAACAAGAAAGCTACAGAGGCAATATTAACATCAGATAGGGCAGAATTTAATATTGAAGACTCTAAACAATATGGAGGGATATTGTACCAGTGGCAAAAGTCCCAATTTGTGAATAAAATATATCAATAATAAACCTTAATACCCCAAACAACATAGAAAAAAAATAGACGTATAAACATAATAACATGATGAAAGGCTTTTATAAACATCACTCAATCAGATTTTCCCCTAGGAAAATAATAAGGACATAGATTAATTTTAAAAGTTAATTAAAACTTATAAATGTGTAAATAAATAGTAAGTGTATAGAGATAAACACATTCTTTGGGGAGTGTTCTGTATGTTTATATATGGATTATTTATAAAATTGTTATGTACTTAGCTACAAAAGCCATAGCTTATATATTTTAAAAGTAGAGGCTCTTTTTTTAGTTCACATTCTCTGATTATAAGCTAATGAAAGTCAGAAATAAGTGATAAATGATAAGGAAAAAAATTTGACTCTTCAGATATTGAGAACGGCCATGTTAGATACCTTATGGATTAAAGAGAAAATTAAAACTGAAATTAAAATTATTTAGAAAGCAATAAAAAAGCATTTTATACCAAAACCTATGGTGCAAACATAAATGCTATATATACTGATTGCTACCATTATTTAAGAAGAGGAACTATGTATAAAAAATACTTGTGTTCATCTCAATAAATTAGGAAATAAGCCAAAAAATACAAACAAGAATCAAGGAGAAATAAATAAAAGGGTATTAGAAACAATGCAATTTGAAACAATGAAAGCAATAACTGAAATGAAACTATAAATCCAAATCTGGTTTTTAAAACAATCAATATGATCAATGAACCTTTCACAGGCTTCATTAAGCACATTGCTGGAGTCATAAACACGAGCCCATCAGGGAAACGTATCCATCACACAAAAAAGCATAAGCAAGAAGGTTAGGCAGCTAAATATATGTCATCTTGGAGCATCTCCTACTCTCAAAATACCTAAGAAGCTACGCCACACTTTTTAGATGACCTGACTCCAAAAAGATGGAATCACGCTGGAGGCTGGTAGACCACTGTTTCAAAAGCAGTGTTGGGGGATCTTTACATTGTGAAACAAAGAAGCTTCCTCTCGCTGCTTTTACCCTTCAAAGATTCGGCCCCAACCTCGGTTCTCCTCATGCTTTCTCCGCATCCCTCACATGTTCACACGTGCCCTCCTTCCCCTTCTTGGCCAACGTTTCACAGCCAGACCAGGTGGGGTGGACCAGGAGGGGGCGCGCCTCTGTTTCGGTGAATCCGCTCCAGTGTTCTGAGCCTTGGGCTTAGGGCTGCATGAAAGAATTCAGATGTGATATTTCCATAATATTATCATTTAAGGAAGCTCTTCTTTATACCTCAGGAACTGATATCACACTTTCACTTAGCACAGGCATTTAGTTTTGCTATGCTCTCGGAGTTGAAATATGGTACATGCAAATTAAACATGAACAAAACACAACCTTCTCGTTCCTGCGTGTAAAATGCAGGACTCTCACCGGCTGGATCTCGTAGACACTGCCAGGGAGCAAACCAGCACAGAGATGGGAGCTGGCCGAGGGCAGGGGTGGGGGCAGCGCAGCGACGTGCTGGGGGGTCTGGACTGCGCCTTCCTGAGTCACAGTTTCAGGAGCTCAAGGGGTAAAGAGGTCAGTGCTGTAAAGCGTGGGTTTGGGAATCCAGGTGTTTGGGTTTGAATCCTGCTTTTATTGCTCATTAGTTGTATAACTTTAGTTAAATTAATGTTAATATTTATGCTTCAGTTTCCCATGTGTAAAAAGGTAACAATAGCGTTTTTTCTTATATGGTTTCCTTACATGGGGATTAAGTGGGATATGAAATAAATTGCTTATAACACTGACTGACACAGAAGAAGTGCTATGTTTAGCTATAATTATTTTAAGCTAGATCAATAGTTTGGGGGAGACTCATTTTATTACACACTTTAATTTCATTTTTGTGATGAAAAATAAGATACAGAACACACCAGTAGCGAAAGCCCCAATTTGCAAATAAAATGCATCAGAGCCTGGGTGCAGGTCCTCGCTCACATTTGTGTTTGTGTGTGCCCATGCCTGTGTGTGTGCGTGCGTGCACCGTCACGGTAGCTACGAACTCCCCAGTCACTTAAATGCACGAGCTCCTTGAGCTGCGAAGCCTTCATCCTTACAGGATTCTATGCTCTAAAAATACTGTAAAATGTCAGGTGGCGTTGTGTGTACTTGACAAACACCCACTGAAGGAAGAAAGGCAGCAGTCACGGTGTCATTTAGACCAAGTACCCGAAGGATGAGGCTGACTGTCCAGAAGGTCCACTTTCACTTGCTGTCTGCGGAACGGCTCGTGAGCATTAAGAATAGTATTTGAATGTGCCTATTATTTTTGCATGAACTAAATATTTCCTTAATATCACTTCTGGGGCTATTGACAGTAGTCTTTAGAAGAAAGTTGTCTTTCCGTGTACCTGACAGGCGGCTTGTCCTGTGGGCCTGTGGCAGGGTCCCCGCTCAGCTCTGCTTTAGGACGTCACAAGGCTGCCCTGGCTCCCCTTCCTTGACTCACTATTTCATCTCTCTGTATCTTGAACCTCCCAAGAACATACTCCCTTTGATTGTGTGATTTAGGGCATCTCTTCGCGGGAAGGAAAAATCAAGGAAGAGTGTTTTCCCAGTTTCCTGTATGTCAGATAGGGGCGAGAGCCTCTTTTTTAACAATTAGTCCAGATATTTTCTTCCATGTCTGTCCTGGGGCAGGAGCCAACTTCTATTTGTCTTGTTTTCAGGGACAGACTGATTTCCAAGTCTGGGGCATAGCCCCCCGTCTGCACATCGCTGGGGGCAGTGAGTCTGTGGGTGACACCTTCTGCCCGTTGTAATTGAAAACAGTTTTGTGTCTTTCTCTGGCGTCCAATAGAGACTCATTCTGAGTGATGGGATTAGGGAGAGTGGCTTTAATTTTCTTCTTCTCATTCCCCCCCAATTTCTATAATGAACACGTTTAACTTTTATGAACAGAAGAGAGAGGAAAACTGTGATGAGGTGTGGGCATTGATCACCGACGCATTAATTGGAGAATCAGAATAGGTTGAAATTGTGCCTCCGCAGCGAGTCAGGCAAAGTAAGTAAAGGCACATTAAAGGCAGTTTTGGTTTCTAAGCACCTCAGAAGTATAAATAAAAGACACAAAACAGCAGTTATAGCATTTCAGAAAATTAGTAAGCTCAGGGACAAGGGAGGTATATCGTTATTCTATAAATAAATAGCACAGCTTTAAGCTTATATTGCTTTTGTTTGCGGATGAATTTGAGTTTGAATATCATATGCAAATTGAAAATGCAGGTAGCCCAGAGAGACTATACCCTTACGTTTTCATCACATAATAAATCACTTTTGAATCCTTCCAAATGAATTTACTCCTTGTACTGGTATTAAATTTAAATACATTGGCATAGAAGTTTAATTTTATAATTAGTTTGTGCCGTGCAACCCTGTAGGGAGCCAGAGCGGGGGTGGGGCTTGCAGGGAGAGAAGGAGGAGTGGGCTGGGGAGATAGGGGAGGAGTTTGCTGTCTGATCCAGGAAGCGCAGGCTTCAGCTGCTTGAGAGCCCCTTTCAGAAAGAAGATGGTAGAAATCGGGGACTTCTCCAGAGTGCAGGGTCTGAACAGTTTTTTGAATCACCCCGGCCATGCCCTCCTGTCTCCAGCCAGTCACTTTTTGCGCCTCGTAGCTTCCGTGCTGGCAAAGCCCAGTCTGAGGCAGGTGGGAGAGGGCAGGTGGGAGAGGGGGACAGGTGGGCACTCCCAGGCTTGTTGAGTGAGGGGGACGTGGCTGTGGGCGGCTCACCAGGAGCAGCCTCCTTGCCGTCTCTGAACCCCCAGGAGCGTGTCCCAGGCAGCCAGGATGCGGGGTCCCGCACGCCCTGGGTGGAGCCAGGGTGAGCATGTCCTCATCCTGTCTTCCCATTTCCTGCCAGAGAGCGTCTGTGCTGCTCTAAAGCCGTCTAGGACGGTGTGTCTGAGAGCAGCTCATCCGATGTCTACCTAGGTTGTCCAAATGGGAAGAGTAAGCCAGGATCTCTGCGTCAGGATCCGCAAGTTCCTTTAGTTCCTGAGCCTGAATTTCACCTGCCGTGATGGTGTGAAGCATCAAAAAAAGTGGAGTGAGAATAAAGAGGGGTGATTATGAGAGTGTGAAAGGCACGTCCGTGATTATAAACAGAAAAAAGAGCAATTGTCAACTCTGGTTTGGACTCGATGAGACACCAAGGAAGGGTTTCTGTTCATAGAAAACCACTCTCGGCTGAGTTGGAAGCTGACTGTGGGCTGGTGGAGCTGCAGGGATTCTTAAAAAGCTCCAGCCCCCGTGGTCTACTCCCTGGGAAACAGAACTCGTCAGGAGGCTGGGAGGAGAAGGGGAGGGTGAGCGTCGTCGTGCTCGAGGCGACTGGAGGCTGGAGGCATTCAGTGTCAGTTCTCATGGCTGCTGTTCATTTTCGGGTTGTGTAGTTGGCTTCATCAATAAGTTTGGTTGCTTTTTATCCCTTTTTGAATAGCTATCTGGGAATGATTAGTTCTAAATCTAATTTGCATTAGTTCTAAATCTATAACGCAAGTGATTTGTCCGGTTTGCTCATTTTCTCAGTTTTAAATGCTCTTGGCAAGGAAGCCATCTATCTTTTCCAGCAAAGCCTTTGTAAGCCCTCCCCCAGTGAAAGGGCCTCTGCAGGGGCAGCTGGAGAGGGGGTGGCCCGAGGGACCCCTGCCCTCTACGTGGGTGGGGGGAGCCCCGGGAGGGGAGGGAGGAGCCTGGCTGCACGGGGGGTTGTCTTGTCATCTTGTTGCCGTCTCTGTCCTTTCCACCCTCTGGACCTTGGGAATTCTCATGGGGAAAGGTGTTAGATCCAGGAGCTGATCCTCAGGGCGCAAACCACACTGCCCAGGGGACCAGGGGACAATTGGAAGAGAGTCTTGGGTCCTTTATCTGCTCCTCCCTTGAGGGCTCAGGGAAGACGGGACACTCTGGAGTTGTCCGGAAATTCCTTTAGTGGTAAACAGGGCTGGGAAAGTGCTTGGGATCCTTGCAAAGGAAGGTGTTGGCTAAGCTAGATGGAGGTGTAATGTTATTCCAGAGAACCAGGGTTTGCAGCTGATAAAGGAAACTCCGAGGGTGGAGTGTCAGGCTGAGTGTGTTTTGCGTCTCTCCCCTCAGTGCACAGAGAGGACAAATCTGCCTTTGAAAACAACAGGAACCACATTAGCTCCCAGAGCTTTAAGCGAGAACAAGCAGAAGCTCTGAGACAGCCGGTGGAGGGGATCAGAAGCTCAGAGCAGGCAGCCAGCTGGGAAATCAGAGTGTGACCAGGGCTGGTCGTGGCCGCGTGGGCTCCCGGCCTGCCCTGCTGAACCCTCTGGGGGCGTCTCACTCTGGGGAACATGCTCTCCTGCAGGGAAGGCTGCCCCGGTGGGGTGGGGTGGGAGGGAGGAGTGGGGGCGGCAGAACAGAGGACTCGTGAACTTGTGTCCACAATTTGTGGTGAGGACTGAGGGGGAGGGGGACCCTGGGAAACACTGGAGAATTTTATTCCCCTGCCCACTGGGCAGGCCCGCCTGCAGGTTCTAACTCAGATCAAATGGAGAACGTCCGGGCAGCCCTTCCTCCCCATCAGCCTGCTCCGGGTGCGTTTTCACTAACTCAGGGTCTCAGTCTGCTGGGGCGCCTGTAACGTAACACCACAGGCAGGGCGTCTTAAACAACACACGTGTATTTCTCACAGTGCTGGAGGCTGGAAGCCCAGATCAAGGTGGTGACAGATTTGGGTTCGGGTGACGGCCCAGTTCCTGGCGTGTAGACCACCACCTTCTTCCTGTGCCTTCCAGTGGCCTCTCCTTGGTGCCTGGGAGCAGAGAGACCAGGCTCTGGGGTGTCTCCCGGTAAGGGCACTAATCCCATCGGGGCCCCGCCTTCATGATCTCATCTACCCTAAGCACCTCCAAACCCTGTCACATTGTGGGGTGGGGGCTTCAACACGGGCATCCAGCAGATCACATTCAGAGAACAGACACGATTTCCAGGCAAACCCGAGGACCCGAGGCATGTGATCACTCACACTGAGCTCCTTGCTCACCTGCATGCCAAACCCTATGGTCCCCAGGTCTCCACCTCAGGGCAGCACCGCTCACTCCCCTGCTGCCCCTGCTGCTGGAGCTGCATCTCCCTCCCACCTCGTGCAATGCCAGGCTCCTCACCTGGTCTCAGCCCTGCCCTCCACCACTGGTCGGGAGTGGCTGCCTCCCTGCGGGTGGAAGAATAAAGCTGGGGCTCCTGAAAATGGATGAGACAGCTGCCCCTGCTCTCAGCACACGTTGCCTCCACAATCCCATTACATCTTCAGGCCCCAGGCGCCCTTCCCTCCCCTCCAATAAGGCACGTGTCCCATCTGGTAATTGCTTCCTTACCTGTGCTCCTCCTCTTCCACCAGACTCCCCGTTCCTGCAGGGCTGAGCCCTGTCTTTGCTAACTCACCACCACAGGGCGCTCAGCGCTGGCCCTGGCTCAGGAAAGGATCCTGAATGGGATGATTGACAGATATCCAAACACTCTTCATTCTCACATCTGAATCCCAACCCTCCAGTGAGCGATCTGTCTTAAAGAGTTTTCCACCCACAGCCTGAGTGGCATCCGTCCCTGGCGATCAGCGTGCAAGGCTATATCTAGACAGCCTCTCCGACTGCTGTTCCCATAGCTCAGCACCCTGATAGCATCGCCTCATCTACAAAAATTAATAGCACATTTCCGCCTCCCAAGAGTCGGAGATGGGAATCCTCAGAGCTTCCGACTCGTTGTTAGGTGGTCCAGCCTTGGTTTTGGAGCTCACACTGTAAATGACAGGCGGGCAGCTTCTCTTGGTCTCCTCCTCTCTTGGGAGTGCAGGGCTGCAGACGGGCTCAGGGCAGAAATACTGACGCCAAGGGCAGCTGGCTGGCAGTGGGGATGGGGATTTTTATCTCAAACCCTAATAAAAAGGGAAGAGGCTACTGAGATGAGGGAATCTAGGCCGTCCAGAGTGACATCACGACATGGACTTCCTCTTGACAGATGGAATTTGCATTCCTTTCACAGATGTCTATTTCTTAGTCCCCCAGGAATGCAGAAGATAAATATATTAAGAAAAGAAAAATAGGCTTTTTCCAAAGAGCACGTTTTCCAAGGAAACTCCCAACTAGATTCTATTTTCAATTTTAGCTCTTCTGGTACGACTGTTGTGCTAACACGTGTCAAGCACACCTGAAAGCGAAGCCCCAGGGTACCTGGACCCCCGCCATTCTCACGAGGACACGGACTTGGATGCGCAGTAGAAGCAGCTCACGGGTGCTTGGTGCCAAGGTCACAGTGGCTGTGAGGCTGGGGCTGGGGGCCAAGAGCATCTCCAGGCCAAGCGCATTCCCAGGAGATCTGCCATGTCAGGTCACAGGTCAGGGCACTGAGCTGCTGCTCTTCAGATGAGCTGGGGTGCCAGAGGGCTCTGTGTCACACTCATGCCCACCCCCGGTTGGTTTTCTCTAGAAGGACATTATAAGGATATGAGCTGCGTATCTTTTGTGTACGTGTTTTTTCTTTCTCTCCCCGCCAAACCCAGCTCCAGGTACTGTGGCAAACAATTGGTAAATTGTAAGCTCAAAATCACTTACGACTTCAGAAGGGAGAAGGGTACATAAACATGAGGGTTTTTTCCAGCCGTTGCAGCTAAATTTTAATTTGCTCCTAAATTAAATTTAAGTAAAGGAAAAAAATGACAGGTTATAGATTTACACAAGTTCTAATCCTGAAACAGTATTAAATGAAAGCAATCTTTCAAAGCTTTGATTTCAAGGGGCTGGGGTGATGGGGGCAGGGGCGCAAAGTCTCAAGCTGTGCCTTCCAGGGTGAGTCCTGGGCCTCAGGGATGGCTGGTGAGGCAGCCTCTTGGGGTCCAGCAGGCAGCTTCTGTCGGCATGCAGAGCACAGTGTATCAATCAGCGTGGTGCTGTTTGCATGTCTAAACTCTGCACTTCAGTTTGAAGCAGCTGAAATTCACTTGACTCGAGGTGGCAGAACAGCAGAAGGGAGCCAGGTGGTACAGGAGAGGTGAGCCTGGAAGAGTCAGAAGCCAGGACAGACCCCCTGTGCTCCCCATACCCACCGCAACCCGCTTGCTGCTGTGAATCAACAAAGGCACTGGAGAGAGGGAGGAGAGGTCTAGCAGCCCCTTTTATCTCCTCTATTTAATTGCCCTCCACCCGCATTCAAATCCCCATGCACCAGTCTCCAGCATTTTCCACAAAGCAGTGTCTCTTGTGACAGAGCCCGATACTTCCTATCAGTCTCTGTGTGTCTTGTTCAGTCTCTATTCAGGAAGGAAACCATGGCAGACAGCGTCTCAGCAAGAGCCTCAGCTTGCAGCATTGCAGGACGGTGGAAATGAGCTTGGAGCCTAATGTGTCTAGACAGCATATTTAAATGGCCAGGAAGGAAGCGCAAGGACCTCTGGCTCCAGGGTCAGGGCTGCACGATTTTGTGCTCTCTCCTCCCTTTTCCTTCTCGATTTCCTCCAAAGAGAACCGTGGTGCCAAGTGCATGCGTCTGAAGGCTCTTGTTTTCTCTGCTTTTTAGTGCTGGTTCTCATCAATTCACTGCCGCATAAGAATCAGCACGTCTATGAGTTAATGTTGTACCAAAAATGTGCAAACAATCTCTTCTTTCTGGACTTTCCTTGCCAGTGATGGCTGCCTTCCCTTGCCTCTGGACAGTTGCCCTGAAGTGAAGCAGCATGGGAGGAGAGCTGCAAAGAGGGGCAGACACTGGAGAATGACCAAGTGGGTCCAAGCATGGGACGGAAAATAACCATCTCATGGCAAACAGAGTGAGCTAGCGGGGCGCGTTTGGCGAGGACAGCGAGGCGTGAAGGGCTAGGAGGCTTGGACCTGCTGGGCTGATCTCCCTGGAAAGGCTCTGGGTACGGATGTTCATGGACCAGCAAGGAGATGAGATCAGGGTCTGTGCACAGAGGGCCCTGCTGACCTCCTTCCTGAATATTTTTATTATAAAGAATAAGTTTTCTCTAAGAAAGGCACTGAGGACAAAACGCAAACCCCACGAACGGTCTCCAGTCTTAACCACCATCGCCCCCCTTCGGCCACATGCGGGTTCCCATCTGCCCCTTTGCTGGCCCCCAACACCCCAGCAGTGGGACACCGTCACACCTCAGCAGTCGACCAGAACCCCGGATTCTTGACTCTGAGAGGGAACTGAACCAATCTGGCTGAAGCTTTTCAGCAGCTGGGGACAGAGGGCAACACCAGAACTTTCGGGGAATAAAGGGGGCAGAACGCAGGTATCTGTCAGTCCCGTGATTAATCCCTAATGAACCTTCACGTTTCCACAAACAAAACTGGATCAATTGTATTTCTTCACGAAAGAGACACAGGAGTTCAAGGGAAAATACTCGGTTGCGTTTTGATCTTAGAACAATGCAGAGCAAAACAAACATTAATGCCACCAGTGCTAACTCCCAAACAGACTGAACTCCCAAAGTTTATTTGAAGACATGTGTGGAGCATTTTGATCACATATTCTAAAATAAAGGAACTCTACACATCACAGCCGAGTGAGGGGAAACAGCGGTTCACGTCTCATTCTGTAATTGTGTTTGAAATGCTTTGTGCACCCGCCCAGCAGCTCACTCACCATTTCTTTGTGGGGGAAACCCTGAAGTTCCAGTTCCAGTGGCCACAGATTCATTTTCAAATTGAGGAAAAATCATCTCAAAGTGGTGCCGAAGATGAAATACTGTGCCACCATATTGTCACAATTCTCCCCTTAAAGGTATTCTGAATTGGGATGAGGGGCAGGGTGTGGGAGGTTAGATTGAGTTTTCCTGATGACTATGGAACAAACATTGGTCTTTTGCTGAATTAAATGCTGGCGAGGCAAGACAAGCTGCAGGGCAGTGTGATCACAGACAGTGTGGGACAAACTCTACTTCTGCCCGGATTTTTCTCCATTATGGTCACACCTGAAACCATAGCCTAGGCTACGTAGTGAACTGTAGGACTGCTCTAGGGATACACTCAGTATTATTTCAAGGATCGCTTTAAGGACTAAATGAAATGGTATTTATGAAATGCTTAGGAAACAGTGAGTGACTTGTTAAATTAAAAAATTTAAAACATACACACATACATATGACAATTGAACATTATATGAACATTTATATACATAATAAATATATATACACACACACACACAACACATACATATATATACACACATGCATACACACATGAAAGGCAAAATTATTGTCCAACATAGATTTAATGAGGGTTCCAAAAGAGGAAAATAGAAAGAACGAGAGAGAAGAAATATCCAAATTAAAGGCTAGACATTTTTAGAGTTTAAGGAAAAATCTGAATTCTCTTAAGCAGAAAAATCAGTGAATCCAATGGAATAAATAATATATACAACTAGACACATCATAAAGTGACTACAAAATCAAAAAAGAAAAAAAATCTTAAGTTTATCCAGTGAAAAAACCAGATTGACTTACTTATTAAAAATTTACCTTACAAAAGGCTTCTCAATGTTAACAATAGAAATGATATAACAATAGAATAATTTTCAAAGTATTAAAAGAAAATAAACTTCTGCTTGGAATTCTACATCTAACTAAGCTATTATTTAATAATGAATTTTAAATAATGCTATTTTCAGGCAAAGATTGAGGAATTTCACCACTATTTAAAACTTTATAAAAGAATAAGAGAAATTACTCTAGAAAGAAGAAAACTGAAGCTAGAATAAACTGCAAGCGAGAATAGTTGGGCTCAAACAAAATAAGAAATGAAAGAGAAAAATAACAACAGATATCACAGAGATACAAAGAAATCATGAGAGACTACCACGGACAGCTATATGTCAACAAACTGGACTCTCTGAAAGAAATGAACGTACTTCTAGAAACACAGAACCTTCCGAGTCTGTATCAAGAGGAAACAGACAATCTGAGTAGACCAGTCACTAGTGGTGAAATTGAATTTGTAACAAATAGTCCCAGCAAACAAAAGTCCAGGCCCAGATGGCCAGAGAAATCACAAACCACAACGAGCTGTCAGGTCTGCCAGAAAGGCTATTATTAAAAAGTCTACAAATAGCAAATGTTGGTGAGGCTGTGGGGAAAGGGGATCCTAGCACAATTTCGGTGGGAATGTGAATTGGTGCAGGCACTGTGGAAACTGTAGAAAGGTTTCTCACAAAACTAAAAGTAGAACTACCATATGATCCAGCAGTTCCACTCCTGGGTATGTGTCTGAAAAAAAATAAAAACACTAATTCCAAAAGATACATGTAACCCAATGTTCATAGTAGCATTAGTCACAGTAGCCAAGATATGGAAGCAACTTAAGTGTCCACCAACAGACGAACAGATAGAGAAGACGTGGTTATGTGTACACAGTGGCTTATTACTCATCCGCTAAAAGAACTGAATTCTGCCATTTGAAACTACATAGATGGATCTGGAGGGGATTATGCTCAGAGAAAAAAGTCAGAAGGAGAAAGATTAGTGCTGTGTGTCATCGCTTACATGTGGAACCTAAAAAAATAAAACAAACAAATGACTATAACAAAACAGAAATAGATTCACAGATATAGAGAACAAATTGTTGGTTACCAGTGGGGAGAGGGAAGGGGGAGGGGCACAATAGGGGTAGGGGATTAAGAGATACAAACTACTAAGTATAAAATAAATAAGCTATAACCATACAGTGTACAGCACAAGGGAATGTAGTCATTATTTTATAATTACTTTAAATGTAATATAATCTACAAAAATACTGATTCACTATATTATACACCTGAAACTAATATAATGTATAATTTTATTATTTGTTTGCTCTGATAAAAAAAACTGAAAAATTGGACATTAGTAACATACCAGAATGTAGTGATTTAATAAATTATTACTATTATAAACTATTATTAGATCACGGATAAAGAAGGATAAAGATCATGATTAGCTCCATTTTTTCATGTTAAGTCACATGTATATGTTAAAATCTTGAGAAACAAGATCATAGATCTTAAGAAAGACTTTTAAGGGAATGTGTAAATAATTAAAGAAATAATTCCATAGTGGCTGCACCAGTTTACATGCCAAATAATTAAGGAAATAAAATCGAGTGAAGAATATTTGATCTGTGTAATAGCAAAAAAAAAAAAAAAAAAGAGAAAAGAGAACAAATTTACAGACATACTAGGAGGTTTTAACACTATTCTCGATTATAAGCATATGTTAAATACATTTTACTTGACTAGTTTAATTGAATAAAACATACATAGAATTTTGTCCTCAATTATAATTATTTTAGAGCACATATAGAGCCATTATAAAAACTGACCTCCTAATGTTAAAGTGGATCCCATCGAATACTAAAGAACAGGTATCGTAAAAATAATGACATCGTAGAGTAACAAGTCTGAGAAGGAACGTTCTAGAACATTTAGGGAGATGTATAGAGAGGCAAGGAGGGAGACTCCGTGGAGAGACTGAGGTTGCTGACCCAGGAATGAAGATTAGTCAGCACCATGCTTCTCACGTGCAGTGATGGATGCTACGTAACAAGCTTTCGAAGTCCTTGGGAAAAATCAGTTTAATCTCAGAATGCCGCATCCTGTGAAAGTCACATTCAAGGATAAAAGTTAAGTACTTCTGAGTGTAAGGCAAACCTAAACACTCTCTCTGGAAGCATTACTCAAAGTTTGCTACAGCAAAATTCAGAATGAATACAATGAAAAAAGAGAATGTCAGACACATGAAACAGTGATGTGCAAAATAATACTGCCCGGTAAAACTTGTGGTTGACTCTGAAAAATGTGGTTAAAAAATAAGACAATTAATACACATCTGGACATGAGTTCACAGAGGATAACGATGGCAGAGATGCTGGCAAGCAGAGAAGAAACAGATGCACGAAATCTCCTTGCCTTGTTGGAGGGAGGGGGTGAAATCTAGACATTAATCAAATTGTCTTTATACAAAGTTTCAGGGCTTTGTAAGCCTATTTAGTAAAATGAAACAAACCTCCAAACTCATTTCAGAGGCTGCAGCCGAGAGGAGTCCCCAGCGGTGAAATGGAGAAGGAGCCATGGGACAGTCCCAGCAGCATCCATCTCCCTTCTCACCAACGTTAGTCCTCCAGGGCTCCCTTAACATTCGTGAGAATAAAGGCACTGGTTTCGAGAGCCCAGGTAACTCCATGACACTCCTCTTCTCCTGGGCGCCTTACATCATACATCGTTCCCTCAGCCACCCCGTCAAACACCTTCACAAAGCAACGTCATCTAACCCTGCTTTTGAGGCTTGGATAAAACATGTATTCATCACAACTTCCCTAGTTTCAAAAGATTACTAAACACTTTTACTCCTACAAGGAAGAACTGTAGACATTGATTAACATTTATTAAAAAGGACAGTTTTGATATGGACTAGAAAGTTAGATAACGCTGTCTATCTGGTAGGAGGGAGCTGGTGAGTGTAGGAGTTGGCAGAGAATATATGCAGGTGACTGCTGCTTTCTCTTCATCTTCTTTTCTGTTTATATTTAATTTCTATGATGCCATAGAGAGATTTAGGCTTGGACGCACGCATGTGCACGCGCACGCGCGCGCACACACACTTACTTATATTGAGAAAAGAAAATGCATTCATGTGATGGAAGTTTCACTTTCTCACAAACGCAGTGATGTCTTGGTCACTGTATGCTAATTTACAAGTTTTGATTATTCAACAGCATTAATCTAGACACTGCCCGAGAAGAAAGATATGGTTAGCAAGATAACTATGCATATAAATTTGCAATCCTAAGATAGCAATTTTTTTTACACTCCCTCAAGTGTATTCAAATTACCCAACTGCTTGTCAACAATTGATATATGCTAGTTAAAAGAATAAAAGAATAAATCAAGGCCCTCTGTTAAAGTATGAACCAACGTAATTTACATTTCTTTAACAATATTCATTAGTTCAAACTCTCCATTAATTTCTCTGATGAGATCCCGCTGACAATGATGACTGGTGCACACGCACACACACTCACACCTGCACACAGGTGTGCAATCTACCTGAAGGATGACTTCTCAAACCTCTAACGTGGTTCTTAACTGGTCTCAAGTTGAACCATCTATCATAATTATGTTATTATTTATTTTCAGTCTTATTCTGAAATTCCTCTGTCTTTTTGCTTTAAGCAGAATATCCTACATCTATTATTTGATTATAGAATATGAGTGCTCTTTTCTTTTTCTCACCTACCAAAGAGGTGGATCTCTGCTTAACTCTATACGTCAATATATTTTGGAGATTTGGACTTGACATAGTGATAAGTCAGGAATACTATTTGAAAAAAATGCCAATAAAAGACAAAATCACTTGGAAGTCCTATATGTGGTTTCCAACTGATGTAGGTAAGCTCTCCGTGTAAAAAGTGCATCACTTAAATAAAACATAATCAGAAGGCGAGCACTCAGCTTTGCAAAGGGAAATACACTTCTCACTTAAACCTGATGCCAATTCATGGAGAAACAGTTCCCTGGCCTTCAGCTGGACTGCTGAGGAATCTGCCGTGGCTGGGAACGACCACCCTGCTTTTCCCACTTGCCTTTTTAAGAGAGCTAAATGTTTTTGAGGGATTCTCAAGGTTAAGGAAGCCCGCTGAGGCTTGACTGTCACAGAAGGAGAAAGCCAACAGTTTCCCACTAGTTAAACACAGAAATGAGTTTCAGGAGACACTGCATGGTGATTTGAAGACTAACTAGCTGTGACTCAGATGCTTAAGGCTGAGACCCAAGAAAAGCTTAAAAGCTAAGGGTGCACACGACAGACATAAAGAGCAGAAGACAGCTGGCAGCAGGACCCTGGAGAAGCAAACACTATAAAAAAAGGAGAAGTTTTCCATAACTGAATGGGCTTCAGGGGAGCAGCTGGTGTTTTTCTTGGCTACTCAGAGAGGGATGGATCCCTGAGAGCGTGAGCAGTACAGCACAGAGGAAAAGTCTGCAGAGAAGTGTGTGCACAGTAAGGTTCAAACTTCCCCAGCATTTCTCAGTAGTATTGTTGCAGAAAAATGTGTTACAGCTCAGTTGTGACAGCAACCTGAATCCGTGCGAGAGACCAAGCAGAACTCGGAGAGTCGGAGAAGTCATGTTTATTACGCCAGCGGGCCCAAAGGAGTTAACACTTCAAGCTCTGGACCCCAGCTGTAGGTTTACACAGGCCTTTATAGGCTGCCAGTTTTACACTTTGCAACATCATATGCAAATACAGTATAACAGAAGTTGACCAACCAGGAACAAGCTTTGCAGAAATAAACCAATCAGGAGTGATAGAAATAACCAATCAGGAGTGAGGGGAATGGACCAATCAAGAGTGAGAGAAATAACCAATCAGGAGTGAACTCCACACACATGAAGTACTACAAATGGACCAATCAGAAGTTAGGGAAGTGGGCCAATCAGAAGTGAGAGTAATAACCAATCAGGAGTGAAGGAAATAACCAATCAGAATTGAGCTCAGGGAACCAATAGCATTTTAGGGGTAAGTAAGCCATTTCAGAGGCAAAAAGTGAGACGGAGGCTCTGGGCCAGGGAACCGGATGGTGCTGGCAGGAGAGTAGTGGCCCTGCTTGGGGGTCCTGCTGGTCTTTTTATGGGGCTTCCCCCCCTCAGTATGTCTGTTTGTATGTTGGGAGTTAAGACGAAATGTCTATGTCATTCAAAAACTTGACACCGTTACTTGCTTTGCTCTTTGAATGATTTGTTTTAACCTCCTGGTAAAGCTCAGTGAACTCTGGCTAAACCCGGAATGCAGAGTGGGGCTGAGGAACAAAACAGGAGGAACCCTGTGCATCCGCGTTTGTTCTGTTTCGGCTGTGTTTTCTCGGCAGGTCTGGTTTCTCCTTCCGCGGAGTGGCGGTCCCGCCCTCTCCTGTGTCATGAGCCCCTGCTTTGTCTCAGCCCTGATCAGTACCAGAGTTCTGTGCTCTGATATGCCCCTCTCCCACGTTCTTTTAGGTCCCAGCAACGAGGTCCCTTCAGCACATCCTGGATCCTTCCCCTCCAGCCTCTGCCACCTCCAGGCCCTCTCAATGCCACCTGTCTCCAAGCTCCCTCAGCACTGAGAGCCCCCCACTTGCTCCGTGGAAAGCTGTGCTCTGCTGCTCCATGGCACACTTTCCTCCTTGTGCTCCTTCCTCTGGGGCTGCTGCTCAGCCTCTGGGGTGGGTCCCCTTCCTCTGTCATCCTACAAATTCCAAATTCCGCCCTTGCCTCTCCTCACCTCTCTTTCCTTATTTGACCATCATCTCCTCACATGGCCAGTCATCAAGGATAATATTTGTGGTTCCTGAGCCTGAGTCTGGCCCCATTACCCACGTCTCACCCGGAGCTGACTCCAGCATCCAGCTGCCTTTGGAGAGTCTCCACGTGGACATCCTACAAGTATAGGAAATTAAACAGTCCACAGCTGGAGGAGGCATCTCCCATCCTCAGATGTCAGGTAACCTCCTCTTGATACATCATGCCCTCTGCTGCATTTGCACCAGCCAGGAACCAGGAATCTTTCCTGACCCACCGCCTTCCCCACCATCCACATGCATTAGTGATGGGAGATAGTACCCAGACTACATCATTACTCTCTTCTTCATCTCAGTTCAGGTCCACACATTCTCACCCTGAATATTGCAAAAGCCCCTTAACTGGCCTCTCTGCCTCCACCTGGCCATCCTCCACCCTCTCTAACGTAACCTGTGCATTCCATCGAAAAAACAAAGCAGACAATTTCACACCTCAGAAGCCCTTCGCAGGTCCCCCAGGGCCTTCCAGGTCCGGCTCTTTCCCTCCCAGCCTCTCCTCTCCACCTGCCCCATTTGGATCCTCCTTCCCGTAATCAAATTCTAGATTTTGCTGAAATATCTCCCTTCTTTTGTTAACCTTCAGAATTTTCCACACGTGACATCAGACTCTACCATTCCCTGGCTTGACCATTACCTAACTCTATCAGGTGCCCCCTTCCCCAACCTGCCCACAGGTGGGCGAGGGGCACCTCCTAGAGCTTGGCAGCCCATGAGGATGAACAGCTCTCTAGCAGCATCCACAAAAACAGAGAATCACCTATTCATTTGTCTGTGCTCATTTGGGATTTCATCCTCTTCATGGGTGCTTACTAATGGATATATTTTTAGGATTTTAAACTCTTAACATATCATTTAATACCTAGATAAAATCCCATCCCATGGATGTATTATGATTTATTAAGTCATTTTAAAAAGTAGAATCTAGTTAGGAAGGTAATGCTCATGTTAGAAGAATTTACAGCAGAGACATATGCTTGAAACCTTGTGCTCTATTTCACACCATTCTGAAATATTTGTATGCTTGCCGTGGAATTTCCTCTTGTGTTTGTTGAATATTTTGGCCACATGCCTAATTTCTTGATAACTATATGGAAAAATGTAAGAAAATATAGTTATCATTCATTGTGTTATTTAAAAAAAATGGTTAAAATTCCAAATCATTTAAAGTCATTCCAGTGGAAGCTGAGTATCGATTCATGGAAGTTATTTTACAATAAGATTTGGGGGTGATAAGACCCAAATCAGTGCTGGTGCTTCCTGGAGGTCCTACTTTCAGGCAGGCACCCTGCCACAGCGGCGATACAGAAGGTAAAAATGTAGAGGGAGATGTGGACACCGTTTCGTAAGAGTGATGGTTGATGAGACTGCACATTAATGGCAAATACTGACATAAGATAAGCATATAGAAAAGGGTGTATGTAAGTGGATGGCTTGATGAATTTCACAGATTAATGCAACCATGTAGCCAGCACCCAGATTAAGGACTGGGATGCTGCCAGCACCCGAAGTCTCTTGCCTACACCCTTGCCTCACTGCGACCCTCCCAAGGCTTCTCAGCTGTAGGGAAGCTGTAAGGTGAGCTCTGCTTTTCCACAGCCAGCCTGCACCCAGTCACTTCACGGGGCACAGAAAGAGGGCAGAGGCGCCTGTCTGTTACGTCCCCCATTCACTGGCCTTCCGTGCTTCTTTACTTGACTTCTTGGATGCTGACATTTGCTCGCAATTCTCAGCTCAGTGTCTGACCCTTTCCTGTGAAGCCCAGCTTCCCACGGGACTGGAAAGTTTCCTGATGCACAGAGGATGTGTGGCCACATTCCCGGACCCAGCCCGTGAAGGTTCTCAGGGGCACCGCAGCCAGGTAGTGGCAAGCACTACATGTCAATGGGGCTTTCTAATCATGATGGTTAGAAGCGTCCAGATTGGCTTTGCCACTTTTTAATGCTTTTATATTCTCAAGTTTGCTTCTGAGCCATAGCTTGTGTGAGACAAGCATGGGAGCAGGGGACACACGTGCTTCTGCTTCTGCACACTGCCTCCCTAGAGGGAGGTCGGTCAGATGCGATGTTTCAACGATGGGCTGTCCCATCCTAAAACCCTGCTAAACTCTCCTTTTAAGGCTTTGCAGGGACAGTGAGGGCTGCCGAGCATCCATGGGTGGACAAAAGATTTCCTGCCTGGGATTGTGCCTGAGAGCCCAGCCCCCTCATCAGAACGGAGATGAGATCAGTGAGCTTGGTGAGCACAGTGATGAAGAGGGGGTGTGGGCAGCTGTGGACCGTGGTCACCCACTGAGACTTCCTCCTGGCTGGGCTCCAGGTTAGAACTGCTCCCACATAAAAGAACCCCCTGGCAGGCTCTTCAAAGCACTGCTTGGCCCTTTCATTTGTGGAGACTGGCTGCAGGTAGGATGCTTCACCTGTGAGCTGCATGGAAACAGAACTGAAATCAAACACAAGGTCTTTGGCCGTGGGGAGTTTCTGGGTGAACGAGGCAGCCGCCCTCTTTGTTTCAAGGATGAGATTTGCTTCCCAACTCCAGTCTCTGCTATTAAATTACAAATAACGGCATTGCTACTGCACACTGGATTTCAGATCTGGAGCAGAGGTATTTTTTTTTCTTTTCCTGAGGAGCCATATGTTCCTGAAATTGTAGGAAAAATATTATATGTTCCCCCACCTTATCCCCATTCCTGGTGAGTTTACATAATTTTCTCAGATACTCAGAGGAGTCTGTGACCCCAAAAAATGAAGAATCACTGATTCAAAAAAAACGACATTGCTTAATCTGACCATGACCTCAGTTCTCCCCTAAACTGAAATTCAGGAGGAACTGTGATAAACTTTATTCTACTGTCAATCTACCTATATGTGAGTAGTGTGTGTGTGTGTGTGTACATATGTATATATAATATATATATATTTTTTAATCAAAACTGAGTTTCTGCAGACTGAGATGACTAAGTCTCCCTTGGGCTTGTGTCTGCCGTGTTACTGACATCCAGAGAAAATTATTTTCCTGTTTTAAATATAAATGCAAAGATTTAAACTTATTCCAGCAGCTAGCTAACTTATTAAAATATCAAAATCAATAAACCCAGGAAGAAAAAAAAAAAGTCCTTGATTCAAGTGTATTTTTCCCCTTTATTAGCAGAAAATGTGTGAGCCGGCAGCACAAGATCCTCTGCAGTGGCGTGTGTAGCGGCCCCCGCGTGAGCACCCTCTTCCTTCGTTCTTTCTCTCTCCCGAGGTCGTGTGCTGCCCGGTACAGTCACTGCGGCAGGCTGAGAATGATGGATGAATAACAGCCCGTGCCGGGGCACTCAGCCAGACTCGATGTTCTCTGCTGTTTCTGCTTCT
This sequence comes from Camelus ferus, assembly GCF_009834535.1. NCBI lineage: Eukaryota > Metazoa > Chordata > Mammalia > Artiodactyla > Camelidae > Camelus > Camelus ferus. Next base: position 4,097,136 of record NC_045698.1, on the reverse strand, counting down.
GCGGCTCAGAGGTGGCTGGGGAAGCTAGCCTACACACACACACACACACACACACACACACACACACACACACACACACACACACACAGCCACCAGGGACACTACATGATGCTTTTAAAACATCAGTGTTGCTCTTCTTCCTTCCCCTTCCTTTCCCATCTCGTAGAAGAGTGTCAAACAAAATATTTGGACAGAAACAAACATGTTAAAATAAATCAGACCAGTCATCCTTCAAACTAGGTTCTCAGCCGTCGTTTGTGGAGGCCAACCTCTGCCTCCTTGAAATGAGGGGAGGTTGTCATCACTCCCCTAGCCTCACACTTGACCTTGACCTAGACCAGTGGTCTGCAGACATCTGCGATCATGCGTCACTATCAATCAGACATTTCTGAATGTATGCCCCTTGTATGTATGTTTATGTACTTAGGGTATATAATCCATTATGTCATCGTGAGTCAATATCTCAAGGCCATACGTACTTTGAGCAAGGTCATTAATTAACAATAGTGGATTATATGTCCCTCCTTAAGATTGACTTCTTGATAAATTCAAGTGTTTTGGCCAACTTTGCAACTGCATTTGTGATAAGGTTACTTATTCCATTCAACATATATTTATTTTATTATTGTCTGTCTTTTCTCAGTATAAGGTAAGTTCTAACAGGGTAAGGAACTGCAGGATTTGCTTTGCAAATTGCACATAATTAACAGATATGTAAAGTGTAAAAAGGAATATGGTGCCTTTTCTGTTAATTGCTTCAGAAAAGGTTTCAATAGGAAAGTGATACTTGTTTGGAATCTTGGAGGATGTGGGGGAAGAAACCATGCAGACAGAGGGGTGAAGGATGTCTCAGGCAGAGAGTAAGCAGCAGGTGCATAAGATTTCTATAGAATAATTTGACAAAATCTTACTCTAGGAATAAATATTAGCTCTGCTAATTTTGTTATTCATTTTTGCTTTCTTTTGGGGAACTACCTAGAAGTGGAATGGCTGAATCACATGAGAAGTGTAAGTTTAACTCTGTAAGAAATTTTCAGTGTGTCTTCCAAAGTGTTTTTGCATTTCCACCAGCACTGCGTTGGAAGTTCCGGTTTCATCACTTACCCTCCAACACTGGTTATGGTCAGCACTGAAGTTCAGGCGTTTTGATAGCAGTGTCTCATTGCGATTTCAGTTCACATTTCCCTAATGAATAATGATGTTGAGCATCTTTGCAGGTGATTTTTGCCATCAGTATATCTTCTTTAGTGAAGTATCTGATCGAGTGCATGTGCAGATCTTCTGCCAACATTTTAATGAGTTTGTGTGTACGTTTATTGCTGAGGTCTAGATGTTTGTGTCTCTGCAAAATTCGTATGTTGAAATCCAAACCCCAAAGGGGATGGTATTAGTCGGTGGAGAGTTTAGGGGGTAGTTAAGTCAAGAGGGTGTTGGGGTTAGTATCCTTATAAAAGAGCTCCAGAGAGACCCCTAGTCCTGTCCTCCATGTAAGGATGCAAGAGGTCTGCAACCTGGAGGAGGGCCCTCACCTGACGATGGGGGTGCCATGATTTTGGACTTCCAACCTCCAGAACTGTGAGAAATAAAGTTCTGTTGTTCATAAACCACCCACTCTGTGGTTTTTGTTATGGCAGCCTGAACAGAATAAGACACTTACCCTTAGTTCTGAGTGTTCTTTTTAAATCTGGGTGCAAGAGACATAGATCCTGTACAGTAAATTACACATATTTCAGATGTACAGTTCGATGAATTTTGATAGATGTATATACCCATGAAACCACCAGAAAGATAGCTAATATTTCCATCATTCCCCAAGAGGTGCAATTTTCGAATTCCCAATCTGTCCCCTTCTGGTGCAAGTCTTTTTTAAGGCAAATGATTTGAGGATAATTTCTCTCAGTCTATGGCTTGTGTCTTCATTCTCTTAACAGTGTTTCCCGGAGCAGATGCATTAATTTTGATGAAGTTCAATTTAGCAATCGTTTCCTCTATGAATTGTGATTTTGACACTGTATTAAAGAAACTCTTGCCTAACTCAAGGTTACAAATGTCAACTCCAACGTTTTAATCTAGAAGATTTCAAGTTTTCGATTTTACATTTAGGTCTATGGTCCATTTTGGATTTATTTCTATATAGGGTGCAAGGTAAGTTTGAATTTCTTTTTTGTTTTGCAACATGTGGATACCCAAATATTCCACCAATATTTGTAAAAAAAAATCCATTGAGCTGCCTTTGCACTATTTTAAAGTCAATTGTATATATACGTGGATGTCTGTTTCTTCTGTTCTACTTCATTGATCTATTTGTCTCTGTTTACAGTACAAACTGTCTTGGGTACTATAGCTTCACAATAAGTCATGAAGTCAGGTAGTATTCATTCTCCTGACTTGTTTTCCTTTTTTAAAGTTGTTTTCTCTACTGCTGGTCATTTGCATTTCCGTATGAGTTTTAGAATCAATTTGTCAATTTCTACCAAAAAAATTGTCATCCATGATTTTGACTGAGGTTGTTTTGGTTCATTTTCAGGCCGATTAACGTCTTAACAACATTGAGTTTTCTGACCCTGGTACAGGGTGTGGCTCTTCATTTATTTAGTTCTCTTCTAATTTCTCTCAGCAATGTTTCATTGTTTTCAGTGTGCAGGTCTTTCATATCTTTAGACAGATTTTCCCCTGATTATTTATTTTTTTTTGGGTGATATTGCCAATGGCATCATTGCTTTAATTTTAAATTTTAACTATTTGTTGCAAATATATAAAAACATGATTGATTTTAGTATATTGATTTGTATCCTGCAGACTTGTTAAACTACTTATTAGTTCCAGTAGGTTTTTTGGGGTTTTTTGTAGGTTCTTTTTCATCTTCTACGTATACTATCATGTCAGTTGTGATGGATGCCTTTTTTTTTTTTTTTTTTTTCCTTGCCTGATTGCATTGGCTAGAACCTCCAGGATAAACAAGAGAAGTGGTGAGAGAGAGATCCTTGTCTTCTTCATGATCTTTGGGGGGAATCAGTCAGTCTTTTACCTTTCAGTGTGATGCTAACTATAGTTTTTCACAGGTGACCTTTATCAGTTTGAGGAAGTTCCCTTTTATTCCTGCTGGGTTGAGAATTTTTATTAGGGAGATTGCTGGAGTTGTCAGTTGTTTTCTTCCATCCGTTTAGATAATCATATGACTGACTCTTCCTTTTCAGCTTGATAATATAGTGAAGTATGTGCATTAATTTCTGAATGTCAAATTAACTCTGCATTTTTGAAATAAACCCGACTTAGCCACGATGAATTTTTAATCTGTAGTTTGGGTTTTGTTTGCTACAGTTCTGTCTAGAATGTTGCCTCTATCTATGTTCATGAGGGATTATTCGTCTGTGGTTTTCCTTTCTGACAATGTCTTTATCTGTGTTTGGTATCAGGGTAATGCTGGCTTCATAAAATGAGTTGGAAACTGCCCTCTCATCTTCAATTTCTGGAAGAGTTTATATGATATTAGTACTTTTTATCCGCTACATTTTTAATGGAATTCACCGATAAAACCATTCACTCAGGCCTAGAATTTTCTTTGTTGAAAAATGTATAACAAATTTAGAAATTTAATGAATATGTAGGGCTATTCAGACTGCCTGTTTTTTCTTGAATGAGCTTCGACAGGCTATGTTTTTCAAGGAATTTGTCCATTCCATCTAGTACAATGTATTGGCATAAAGTCATTCACTGTATTCTCTTGTCACCCTTTAAACGTCCATAGAACCAGTAGTGATGCCGTCTTTTCATTTCTGGTGTTAGTGAAATGTATCATCTCTCATTCTGTAATCAGTCTGGGTACAGGTTTGTCAGCGTTACTGATGGTCTCAAAGACCTAGCTATGGATTTCATTGATTTTCCCTCCATTAAAGTTTCTGTTTCCTTGATTTTTGCTCTGATTTTTATTATTTCTTTCCTTGTACTTTGAATTTCATTTACTCATCTTTTTCTAGTTTCTCAAGTTGAAACTTAAATCATTTACTTGAGGATTTTTCCCCATAATATTGACATACAGAGCTAAGTGTGCCCTCCTCCAGGCACTGCTCTGGCAGTGTTCCACAAGTTTTATTACATAGTGCTTTCATTTCAATCTGGTTCAAATGATATACAGTTTTCTTTTTGATATTTTCTTTGATGCATGGGTATTGTTCACGTTTCAAATATCCAGGGATTTTATAGAGATCAGTCTAGTTTTGATTTCTAAATTAATTCACTGTGGTCAGAGAAAATACTTTGTAGAAATTTAATTCTTTTAAATTTATTGAGACTTTGTTTTATGAAATTGAACATAGTCTATCTTGGTAAAAAAATTTGTGGGCACTTGAAAAGAGCGTGTGTTCTGCTATTTATTGAAAGGGTTTTTCTATAAATTCAGTGAGGTCAAGTTGGTTGATAGTGTTGTTTAAATCTTTTATAACCTCACTGATTTTCTGTCAACTTTATCAGTTATTGAGAGAGAGAGATTGCGACATTCGAGTATAATGGTGGATTTATCTTTTTCTCCTACTGTTCCACAAGGTGGTATTTTTTGATTCATTGCACGCCGGCTAATCTTTACTAGATGGCAGGCATTTTGAATCCAACCTTGCTGGTCCTGGGTATTGTTACATTCTCATAAGCATTCTTGAGCTTTGTTCTGAAGCACAGGTAAGCCACTTGCAAACAGCCTGATCCTTTCGGATCCTGCTCTTAAGAAGTGCTAGGCAGGACTGGAAAAGTGCTCGGTCCAGGAATAATCACTCCCTTCTGTGGAGGCAAGACGGTACTGAACACTCTGCCCAGTGTCCCGTGAACCATGGGGCTCTCCTGTCTGGCTGGCGGGAACAGGCACCACCCTGGTCCCATCTGAGCAGCGGGCACTGACTCTAGTCCTGTTGGGCGGTTCTTTCCTGGCCTTGGTAGTTTCCTCAGACTCATGAGTTGGTCAGTACACAGCTGGGCGTTTGAGGGAGGCCTTCTGCACATGTCTCCACACAGCTCGCCCCTCGCCCCTCCTCTGTCACACACTCAGATGACCTTGATCTCCAGACTCCCAGCTCCGAGTTTCACCTCAGGCAGTCTGCTCTGCTCCACCTTTTTCTCTCCCATGTAGAAAGCTGTGGTTACTGTGATCAATTCTTTCCTCCCTATCAAGGATCACTGACTTCTAGGGTCTTGAAAAACCATCATTTGCTGAAGTTTTGTCCCTTTTTTTTTGGTTGTTTCAAGGGAAACAGTGTATCCAGTCCCTGGAATTCATTCCACATTGGCCAGAAATGGATGGAGAACCTGTGTCCTCCTGGGGGTGTGGGTGGAAAGGATCTTCAGAATCTCTGGGGATCCCTGGTTTGCCCACTGGGCTGTGCTAGGGAGTCACTGGACCAGACCACTCTGCTCTCTAGATGAGTGACCACTGAGATACAACTGGCATCTCTGTGTGTGTACATTTGAAGCAAATTTTCTATCTTGTAAAAGATAGCTAAGTAAAATTAGGCAATGAAGTCTAAATCTACTTGTTTTGGCCCATTTAAGCTGCAAACATGGCAATAAAGCCAACGGCTAAGTGAGGTGGCCCTGCCAACGTCTCCTTTCTGGAGAGCCATCTGTCAGCAGTGACATGCAGACAGATCCAAGGCTCAGTTAGAGACCTGTTATTGAACATTAAGGATGCCTACTTCCTTTCTAATTATAATTTAATACAAAGAGAAGCTCTTAAATTTCATTTTCATGGCAAGTAGCTCATGATGTTCACCCCCACCGGGGACCCCACATCTGACTTTGAAAGCATGTATGTGGATAATCCCAGACTGAGAGCTTTTTCCCTTATTGGTGCCCTAATCAGATTCCCTGACTTACTAACACATCACTGATGAAACCAATTGGAAATTAGATAAAAGGATTCACAGGAACCACTGGCACCTCTTCAATATTCCAGGTGATATTTTGTCCACTTCCTTGCTCTGAAGTACAGAGAACTGACTGTTCTGTTTCAAATCTGATTGGACAAAAGGAGATGGCAGTGCAATTGCTTAGCTTCTCCCAGGAGCAAGACACAAACATTTCACCACTTTGCTGGGCAGAGAGACACGTTGCCTCTATACAAAAGCTTTTCTTCATTATTCCTCATTTTCAAAGCTCAGAATGGCAGACTACAGGGTTCATTTTCACTCAGGATCCTCCCCTGGACTCAGAGCTGAATATAAACTCCCCACAAGAGCCCCACTACACAACTAAGATATTATTATTTTTCTTTATCTATTAGAACTGCTTTTTGGGGCCTTGAATGCAAATACTGATTGTGTTAATATAGCCTTTTGACCAAAATTATTTCCTACCGCTTGTCAGAAGCAGGTTGGCTCAGTAGTAAGTCCAATAAATTCATACAAGAACATTAGTAGCAGGAGTGCTCATTTTCATCTCCTAGAATTTTTAATGCTTGAGTTTCTATCTTCAGACCCCATTTTTCACCAACTAGTTAACTTTATTTGTTGTCATCTTCTGCCCCCAAGAATTTATGAGAATTGATGAATTGATGAGCCCTCCTTCATGGAAAACGACCTTCAGCAAGTATGGTTTCTCATCTTCCATCCTCTAACAGTTTAGTAGAAAGTGTCCTCTGTGATGCTGTTAAATGTGCCTGGCTGGACTAAGAGAGCAAAAGTATTTTAGAAGATGGTTGCAGGTTTTAAAAATTGAGATGTAGTTACTATACAATAAAATACACATATTTTAAGTGTTCAGTTCGATGAAATTTGACAATTGTACACACCTGTGCCACCATACCCAAAACAAGACAAGCAACATTTCCATCCTCCCAGAAAATTCCATTGCACTCCTTTCTAGTCAATGTCCACTCTCACCCGGCCCCGTAACCACAATCTGATCACCACATTTTAGTTTTAACTGTGCCTGGATGTTAGCATAACTGAAGACATCTTGGGCCCATTCAGTTCCTCCTGTCCTTCCACTGATGCAACCTGGGGATGTACCACGTAGTAAATTTCTTCTCTGTCGTCAAAACTTTGTAGTTAATAGATATTGTTTAATAATCTTTAGGACCAGGTGGCCTCTATGCTCTGTTAGTCCCTAAACAATGATGAAGACCTTCTCTGACCTATTCCTGCACCCACAAGAATAGTTACCCATTCCTAAATCTTGGTTTAGGAATGCATATCCAGTTTCCAAGCACTTACCTCCATACCCTGGGTTAACTCAACCTGTCCCAGTGGCCTTTTGGAGGTGCCAAGGGCAGCTGCAAATGCCTCCAGATCATTGTCCACTGGAGCCCACCCTGTAAGTTACCGTATAATAAAAAACTGATTCATTGATTACATGGAGCTGCCTGCCTCATTTTTCAGTCTCGAGATACCTAGTTCAGTGGGTGCTTTTTGTTCCCACTGCCCTCCAACAAACTGTATTAGTATTTCATGCAAATGAATCACACAGCGTGTTCTCTTCTGTGAGACTGATCAGTACTGTTGCGAATGTAAGTCGTGTGCTCCTTTTAATTGCTGCACCCTCATTTTAGGAGGATAGCACAATTGTTTATCTGGTTTTCTGTCAATAGATATATGGATTTTTCTCCAGTTTTTGGTAGTTATTCACTTTCTTATATGAGTATTTTGTTGACATAGGTTTTCATTTTTCTTGAGTCAGTACACTGGAGTGAAATAACCAGTTACATTTTGCTTATGAATCTCCATTTTGGACCACGTTCGATGGGCAGCTCATCTCTGCTCCATGCAGTGTCAGCTGGGCATTGAGGCCTGGAGTGCCTTGTCTCTGAAGTTATCAGAAGGCTCACTCACTTACTGTCTGGTGGCTGATGCTGGCTGGTGGCCAGGACCTTAGCTGGGGCTGACATCCAGAACACCTACATGTGGTCTCTCCTTGAGGACTGTTGGCTTCCTTGCAGCATGGTAGCTGGTTCCAAGAGCAAGTGTTCCAGGAGGACAAAGCAGAAGTGCATGACATTTTAATTACCTACTCAGAAGTTACACAGTGTCATTTCTACCATATTCTATTGGTTGAGACAGTCACAAAGTTTCACCCAGGTTCAGGGGTGGGGGAGTAGGACTTAGACCCTAATACTCAATGGGTATATTGTTAACATCACATTGTAAGAATAATATGTAGAATGTAGTGATTTTGTTGGTCATCTTTGGGAAATACAATCCGCCACAGAGGCTCAAGAGATGCCCTCCTTCTAAAGGGTGATATGTACCCCAAACCTCAAAGATATTTATATACTTTATCCTAGTCCCAGTTGGATATTATTCTAAGGGAATTATAATAAAAAAATCTCATAGATGTATGTATGAAGCTGCTTATAACAACATTGTTAAACAATGAAGTCAATTAGAAAACATACAAATGTAAATATAGAAATAGCATTATTTCATGTTGTGATTTGAAAGTACTCCTGCAGCCTCCCTGATGCGCTTCCTTGCAAGAGATGGGACCTAACTGCCCTCCCCTTGAGGGTGCCATGGGCCTCATGAGTCACTTATATCCAGCATAATAAACAGGAAGTGGTCTGTTTGACCTTGGAAACTGTGTCATGAGAGTCACTGAGGCTTGCTCCTTGCTTTTTCTATTTTACACCTGTCACCTGCCTTTGTTATGAGGAGAGCTCCATAGTATAAGACCTCCAGCCAAAAGCCATGTGAGGGGGCTATCTTAGAAACAGATCCTCCCGCCGCAGTCAAGCCTTCAGATGACCATGCCCTGCCCACCACCTGAACTGCATCATGACTGTGGTTCTTCACCTCCCAGGTGGAGGCTGTGAGCCAGAGTAGCTCAGCTGGGCTGCTCTCAGACTCCTGGAAACCATGAGACAGTCAACGTTTGTTGTTTTAAGTGTTTACATTTTTAGAATAATTTGTGATACACCAGTAGATAACAGACTGCAGTAAATTTTACAATATTCCCCTCAACAGAATTTCAATAGCCATGGGCTGCTGAAAATAATGTTGTATAATACAAATCTATGATATGGAGATATATTCAATTTACCAGCAACAAAAGCTGACCAATTCAATATATATAGTATAATCTCAATTTATTTTTAGAATATAGATCTATACGAAGACAGACTGAAGGAAATGAATGTTTAATACTTGATGGTCAGATTATTACAATGGTAAAAATTTATTCTTTATGACTTGGTCTGAGGTCAAATCCCACCTACTAGCTGTGAAATCACATTATGGTTGTATGAATAACTGCTAAGTCTCTAATCTTCATTTATTTATTTCTATAATATAACTAATGTAATTTTACCTATTTCATGAGGCTTGGGGAGAAACAAATAAATATGAAGTATTTAGTTCTGAGATTTTTACGAGTGCTTAACAAATATTAGATAATTTAGACGATTATCACAAGGTTTGTTTTCCTGTAACGCACAAATTTCCTAAAATAAATTTGCATTACCTTTATGACTATTAAAAATGCTCTTTAGAAATGTTTTCTATAATTCTAATTTCTGTGACTTTGTGTTGGAGATTCTCTGGTTCTTTGCCTAAGATGGCTGGAGCATCTGAAGCGACAGCAGAAGCTCCGACGATTAGGATTGGACGGAGCTTAGCTGTGCTTTAACCCAAGTCCTGGATGTGCAAGTGAGAAACTGGGACGTCAGCCACAGTTAGAGTGTGAGCAGTGGCAGCCTTGGAGAGAAGTCAGCCTGTGCACAGAACAGTCCCGTCTGTGTTCTTTGGATAACAAGACCCAGCAGCTATTCCTGGAAAGTGAAGGCAGCACACTTGATGAGACCTCTCAGAGCCAGTCTCCTGGGCTGGTGGGCACATTTTCACACGAGTGAGGCATCCATCCTTCACGTGCGCTGCATCAGCTCTAATGAACTTTGTGTGAATATTCTTGTAGCCTTACATGAGTCTTTATCCCAACCTTTTATTCTTCCATTTACAAGGGCACTCACGTCCGTTCAGTATTGCTGTATAAAAGGGACATAGCGTTAACCCTTCCTGTTTGTCTTTTAACCAGAGCTAAGACATCATGAATGTGTGGATCACACACACTCGCCCCCTAATTCTATATATCCAACTTTTCATCATTATTTTTAAAAGTAAAAAAGCAAACAAACAGAAAATGAGCCTCATATTAGAGATGTGAAAATATTCTACTCAGGTTTCCTGTGGAAATACAATTTTAAAAACAAAAATAAATGAGCATGGAATATGCACATTGTTTATTGTTGTCATTTTTTTCACTCAAAGCAGCTGTGACAAAACACATTTAAAACAGCTTCCCCTGTGCACTCTCGGGTTCCATGTGAGCTCTTTGGGATGACACTGAATACACGCTTCAGCAATAATGGGAACATGCTAGAATTGCTTCTTCCCCACCAGAGAATAGCACAGTGCTCCAAGCAGAGTCTCCTAGGTGCATGCAAATTTAGATTTATTCCTGCTTCATCCTTTTTTTTTCTTTTTTAATCCACTGAGTTCAAGATGTCTTGCTGAAATCAAGATACTCTATTGACAGCTCTCTCAAGATACTCAGTTGCAGTAAGCCTGTCCAAAAACTAAAGATCTGGCAGGCTAACAATGTAATTTTTCTACATTACGTGTACCTATTCTTAGCAATATTTCAAAGATTACTTTTTGTGATCTGTGTCATGTTGTAAGTCTCTTTCCATGGACCAGACTGCAGCTAAGCATCCTCAGACGTCTGCGTGTTACCTTGGCACACACTCTTCTATTTGCAGATGCTCCTCCAGTGATGTTTGGGTCTGCCTTTCCAATTTGAAGTGAAACATATAAATGTGGATTTCACTAAGTGTGGTTTTCTTTGTTTGAGTCAAATCCCCTCTAGTTATTTACACCAACTTTTGGTCACTTTCTAGTGCCTTCAGAAATGTTTATTATATTTTATGCAAGGTTTATAATTATTATTGGCTGGAGAGGTGGTCCACTATAGGAGTTCCTCTAAGAAGGAGATGAATATGATCAGAATTCTGTGCTTCCCATTTTTAAAAACATTGTTTTATATCTTTTGTAGAGTTCTTATTTCCAGGTGTTTATGATGGGTGAGCAGATCCCACAGCAGTTACTTTCACATGGGCATAAGCATAATCACTTTAGTAGATTTTAAAAATCTTATTTCTCATCTTTAGATTTTATCCCACTTAGCATTGTTTTTATCTAAGGTATAATGTAGCACTTAAATATATGTTTATATGTATGAAATACATATATTTGGGGGATAACTAACTTTTCCCACACTCCTCACTAAATATGCCCACATTTCTCCACTGACTGGCAAAACTGCCTCTGACATATACCAATTCTCTGTAACGATGTGTGTGGTGGGTCTCTGTCATGCTCTATCCGTTTGTTTTTCTATCCTAGTGTTAACATTATACTCGGTCTCTTTTATTTTATAAAAACTTGATATCTGAATCTTCCTAGTCATGATCTGTTAAATCTCTTCATTTAGCAAGTACTTATTTTACGACTTTTAATAATGTTTCATATTTTTACCCATAAAGTTATTGCCTACCTCTTGCTAGATTTAATCCTCAATAATATATTTGTTGTTTGGTAAACGGTATTTTTATAATTAGATTTTCCACCTGTTTGTCGATGGTTATTGGAATCTAATCCGTTCTCATACATTGATTTTGCATCTAGCAACCTTCTGACTTTTCTTATTAACTCCAGTAATTTAGTTCTAGGTTCTCTGGGGTTTTCTGTGCACAGAAACACATTGACTGTTCTACTGTTAATATTTACTTCTTTATTCTTCCTTAATAGTGTTGTCTTGGACACCAAGAAAAAAAATTGAAAAGAAGCAGTGAGAGTAGGCATTCTGCTCTTGTTCCTGATGTTAAGGAAAATTCTTTTGTCATTTCACAGTTAAATATCAGGTTCATTGTAGCTTCTTGTAAATACCTCTTATTATAATAAAGGCAATTTTTGCTCTTTCTAGATTTGGAAAAGCTTAATTTTGAATATTTTTTTAGTTTAACTAATTACGATCACTGTATGTCAATCTGATTGGTTTCAACCTGCATTTTGAGTCATAGTAGTAGATTTTATAATGTTTATCATCTTTGTGTTATTGGTATAAAGCCACTGTGTTCATGATGTATTATCTTCTGAGTGTGTCACTGGATTCAGCTTGCCAATGTATTTAATACTGTTGCTTCTGTGGTCAGCAGTGAGATTGGTCTTGTCTCTGCTTTGAACAAACTTGCTACCAGATTTGAGACCAGCTCGTACATTCCTAGTCCTCAGAACAATGTCTATAATGTTAGAATTTGTGTCTTTGAATTTTGGTAGAATTTTAGTTAGCGTTAGTACAGTCAGTATAATTCTAAATACGGTTCTTTTTGTGACAAGCGATATTTTTAGTATCATTCATTTCTAGATACAGTCTAATTTTTATTATACTTTACTCTTTGAGTTATGGGTTCTACACAAGTTTGTTTTGAAATTTCCTAGCATGCACACTTTTTTAAAAAATAAATTTTAATTTGCTTGCACCAGGGTCAGAAGAAATAGTCTGTGGAATTTATTGTAATTTGTTTTATGGTCTAAATAACATAATCAATATTAATAAAGATTCCAATATTAGTCATCGTTTTAAGGTGAAGTGTTCTGGATATGTTTTTTAAAATCAAGATAGTCTATAATTACAACATTAAGCTATTCCATATTCTATTTCTATTCTTTGTAGTATGTCTCAATTACTGAAAGAGATTGTTGTAATAATCTCCCATAATACTAATGATATATTTTTCATTTTCCGCTTGTAATTCTGTCATTTTTTTTTTAATATGTCCTGCAGCTCTGAGATAGGGACATGCACATTCAATTTTATAGGTTTTTCTTTAGAATTTTCCTGGAGAAATTTACCTATTGTCATTATCTTAACATTTTTTTTCTTTGATGATAATTTTTTCTTAAAGTCTACTTTGTCTTAGATTAACACATCTTTTCTTTGATGAATATTTCCTTTGTTTTGGTTAAACTGGCTTAACTTTTTCTATTCTTATAATTTCAACTTCCCTGTTTTGCCTGATTCAAATACCAGCAAAGAACTTGGATAGACATTTCTCCAAAGAAAATACACAAATGTCTAATAAGTACATGAAAAGATGCTCAAAATCACTGATCGTTAGGAAAATGCAAACCCAAACCACAATGAGGTATCACTTCACACACTTAGGACGGCTGCCATCAAGCAAACACACAGCAGCAAGTGCTGGTGAGGGTGTGGACTAGCCAGAACTCTTGTTCACTGCTGGTAGGAGTGTGAAATGGTGCAGTTGCTATGGAAAACAGTATGCCATTTCTTCAAAAAAAATGGAATTGCCATGTGTTCTAGCAATTCCACTAGAATTGAAAGCAGGGTCTCTAAAATGTATACATTTATGTTCGTAGCAACAGTATTGACAACACTCAAAGCATGAGGGAACCCAAGTGCTCACTGAGTGACAAGTGACAAGCAAAATGTGACATATACAGCTGGCCCTCGAACAACACAGGTGTGAGCTGCGAGGGCCCACTTGCTTGTGGATTTTTTCCCACTAAACACATACTACAGTACTACACAATCCGCAGGTTCGGATACTGAGGGCTGACTGTAAATTTATATGGGGATTTTCAGTTGCATGGCTGTTGGACGGCCCTAACCCCCATGATGTTCAAGGGCCAACTGAACATTCACTGGAATATTATTCAGCCTCAGAAGTGAAGGAAATTCTGACACATACCATAACATGAACATTGAGGATGCTATGGTAATTGAACTAAGCCAGTCGCAAAAAGACAAATGCAGTATGATTCCACTTACACAAAGTTAACAGACACATAAAGCAGAATGATGTTCACAGGGCCTGGGGAGAGGAGGAAAGGGTAGTTACTGTTTAATGAGTATGGAGTTTCTGTTTCACAAGATGAAAAGAGTTCTGGAGATGGATGTGGTGATGGTTGTGCATTTCAAATCTGTTAGATACCACTGAACTGTACACTTAAAAATGGTTAATGTGTTGAATTTTACATTCTATGTATTTTACCACAATAAAAAAAATTGGGAGGAAGATGGAACATTTTCCAAATTGATCACAAAATCCCTCAGATCACCACGTCTGCCAGTAGCACCCTAACGACCGTGGAAAACTCTCTCAAGTTTTGGAAATTGGGTTTGGGTGGGAGCACCATTTCCTGATTCCTAAAGTTAGGCCAAAAGGTTTCTCCTCAAGGCCCTTAACTTATGTCTTTATTTCCTTCCAGAGAGTGACAGCAATGGCTTCCCTCCCAAAGGAAGGACAGACGCCTTCTCTAAGGCTAGCTTCTTGGTCTTCAATCAGTTCAGTGGGGAAGACATTCTCCTCCCCAGAGCCCAGAGAGATGGTTTGGAGAAGGCCAATCCTTCCTCAGGAACTTCATCTCCCCAGGCTCCTTAGATAAATAAACATGTGCGCTGTGCTCTTCCACACCTGGGACGCATCCCAGTGAAGAGCTCAATGACAGTACCATGCTGCCCCAGACTGCAATTATGAGCTATTTTGAGGCAAATACTTGGGTATTTATTTGAGTAAAGCCCAAGGATTGGATTTGTAGATCCTTTGGTTTGCTGGACAAAGGACATCTTCCTCCATTTGGGGTAGATGGCTTTCTTGGCAAATGCAAACTTTAAGGCCCCTTGGGCAGACCTGTTTGTCATGTCTTCCTCCTCATCATCCTCTTCTTCATCTGCACACACTGGATGTGCAGAGGACTCTAGAAGGTCTGAGGGAATTGCCACAGGAAAGTGAGGACATGCGTCTCGGTTGAGGGGACCTGATATCCAGAAAACCAAATAGATAAAAAACCAAGTGATGGGAACATGCAAGTCCATAGAAGAAATGCATCAACCACATGCATTTCATGAAAAACAATAACACAGAAGGAAGAAAAAGCAAAGAATGAGCTTGGGAGATGCTTAGGGTAATGGGAACAGAGTTTAGAATAATTGCAATGATCCTACAGGGTGGGCTTGGTCTGTCTTTGAACCTCTGAAGAAAGAAGCGAGTTTTGAAAAGGGGAGGAGCTAGGTTCAGTGGCAAGCCTATTAGGAAACCCGTGGAGGGTGCACATGCTATGCAGATGGAAGAGAGGCCACCCAGAATGGAGGATTACACAGCAGGTCTTTTGTTGGAATCAAGTAATTTTAATTGCATTTAACAGAAGATTTGTTTCGGGTAATGGAGGGTCAGTCAGTAAACCAACTTAGAGCCAAGACTGGGGTTTTATTAAATTTCAGAGGCAGTACTGAGACATTATGAAACCCTGTCTGAAGAAGTCAGGATCAAAATGAGGCCTGTGGAAGGTAATTCTTTCTGTCTTCTGCCATGTTGACTGAACTGCTGAAATATTAAAAACAGTAAAGTGTCTCAGAAGTCACTGTCGTAGCTGGCAGGATCTGGGAGTTGGGGAGAAAGCCGCTGACCATGAAAATGGATACAGATGGAAGATGTTTAAAAACAAACAACCGAAACAGACAAGTGGAGCCAAGTACAGTGAGTTAAGGAGAGAGAGAGAGAGATCACTCAAAGTCCCAAGGGTCCAGGAAGAAAAGAAAGAGTTTCCATTGAGACTGGCAAAGACTGTGCAGGTCTTTGGCTACATGGTACTGAGTGCCAAGCATTGCATTAAGCACTGAGATAAAATATTGTGAAAATCAGCCTGTGTCCTGTAGGTGTTCACCGTGCAGAGAAATACATGGACAGGTGAGTGTACAGGTACACCAGTTGTCTTCAGAGCTATCACACGCTGAACACAAGGTCCCAGGGAGCCTCTAGGACCAGTTCCTGACCAGGTCAGGAATGATGGTGGAAACAGTGGCTCATTTAGGTGCTGAGAACAGGTCAGACCCCAGTCCACCCTTCTCCGGAGCACCTGGTGTCTGAAGTCCTTCCCCTTGCGTGAGGCTCTGAGGCTGGTACCCAGGAAGGGCCATGCTCTGCCTTTATAGTAAAATCCACATCTATACAAAGGGCTCAAACTGACATTTTCCTCAGGATGCATTTTGATAAACGAGTACCATTCATTAGAAAGAAAGACCATTGGGCACAAAGTGGTGAGCTCAGCATGCTGAGAACAGGGGCGCGAATCTGACCACAAGACAGGATGAAGCCAAGAGCTGGGCTTCCATGACTGGGGGGCTGAGATGCAGGAGGACGTTTGTGCCAGCACGTAGGATGGCATTCTGAACTTTGAGGAGTCTCATGCTATCACATGACACACGTGATCTCACGTCAGCCTGGGGGTGACTGAAAGGGTCTGGACTCCTCATCTTCTCTTTTGCTGAGATTTCTATTCACAGAGGGAGACGCCCAGGTCCACAGAGTCTGTGATCCCTCCCTGAGGGGCGAGTGTGGCCAGTTCTGGATGCTGCTCCCTGGCCCCGGAGCTGCTGCTTCCCTTGGTGCTGTGGCCTTTGCACCAAAATAAAACAAAAATGAACGTCTGCTCAGAGTTTCACACATGCTCACCTCACTGCCACACCGCGGGGCCCCCTCCTGGTATCTCCTCCCAGCTTTTTTTCTAGTCCTACGGGCCTGGTTCTGTCCACCAGAATTTATTAGCATGATTTCCCAGCTGTCTCCTTTCAGAAAATCAACCCTTCATTATTTCTGTTTCTTTTCTAACTCATTATGATTTCACTGCAAAATGGCCCAAATTTCTCTTCCTGTTTTGGCTATAAATCCATGGGTTCTTTCCATTCAGTTCTTCACCAAGTCCACAAGTATTCATTCATTCAGTGACCATTACAAAGATAAATGAAGAGGAAGGAATTATTGGCTGAAAGGTGTATCCAGACCTACCTGGAAACAAGTGCTGTATCTGGAAAGGAGCCACACGGTAAGAAAGAATACACAACCTCACTGAAATGGACATTGCCTGTCGTAGCTCCGCCGGGTAAGGTGGTCCCGAAGACGCATGTAGTTGATTTTAGTTCCCCAGAGCAAAGCCTGAGGCAAGGATTTAGGAAGAAGGTTTTTTTTGTTTTGTTTTGGGTTTTTTGTTTTTGTTTTTGTTTTTGTCTTTTGGATGGAACAGGAATCGATGGTGGAGGCTGGGGAATTAGAAGAGGGAAGGCAAGACCGTCACCGTCAGCGGAGTGGCCGTCATCTCTGATGGGTTCGTTGGCTTCCACCAGCCATTTCTGAGAATCTTCCCAAGGAGTGTGAATCCCTTGTCTGTTGCTTTCTGTGTGGAGAGTGATTGTCCTTCACTGTGGACGGAGCTCCGGGTTGACGAGCTGCATATTCCAGGAGTCCAGGGCCAGCTGGAGCAGTCTGGCGAGGTGTGGCCTTGGAGATGCGCTGGCTCTGAGCACGCAGCTGTCGTGCACGGGACCTGGGGGGAAGGCACCCTGCTTCTCCCCTGCTCCTCCACTAGCTGCCGGGGGCTACAGGCAAATCACCCAGACTTCTAGAGCCACAGTTTCTCACGGGAAAAATCACAGGGTTTTTCCACTTCTGAAATTCAGTGAACGCTTCATTTACCATAAAACTGCCAAATAATTCTCCTCTAAAGACACTATAAATTGTACCCCAAAAGTGTATTTCTTCCTGGTTCTTTGAGTTTCCTCTCTAGATCTCCTGGTTCCATGTGGGCCACACTTTCAGATTGTAGAATTTGTATTGCCACTCTTGGAGAATTAAAACATTAAAAAAAAAAACAGAAAAAATTACAAGAAAGTCACTTCGACAGTCAAGCATTACTCAACTTCTCTGTAGAAACATCTGTACACCCCAGTTATCCTGTAATCCCCTAGCTGCCCCACCACACAGTGGTCCTCTTCCAGATCAGTTTACCCTCTGACACTTGCTTTCCTACAGGCTCAACAAGATAAGTAAATAATCTGGTGTTTTTAGAATCCCAGTATCTTTGCTGCTGGCTTGGTGTAGATCTACGCCTCCATCTTTGGGAAACCAAGCAAGCTGTACCTGTTTCATACCACATCCCAAGACCTGCTCTGCTGGATGCAGACACAGCTGCGAAAGGGTATATTGTACATTGGAGCAAAAATACATCTTCTGCACTGATTAAACGGGTCTACAGTCTTGAAACGGGATGGCAGAGGTTGCCTTGTTTCCCCCCAAGCCCATCTCCAGGGCACCAGCTAGACTGTTTCCAGTCTCCTCTGCTTTTAGCTGTGCTCAGGTGACAAAGTCCTGGCCAACAGAATGCCAGAAAGTGATAGATGCCACTTCCAGGGCTGACCCATAAAATCTCCATCCCTAGATGCCCAAGGGTTGGTAGAGCCCTCAGATGGAAGGAGCCTGGGTTCCAGCTCACAGAAACATCTGGTGGTTGGACTTCACACGATTGATTGAGAGTTAACTTCTCTTGGGCTAAACCACCTCGATCTTGGGGCCTTAGCAGTTACTGCATTGGCAAGAGTGCAGGAAACAGGTGGTGTGCTTAAAACCATAAACAGAGTTTGATGAGGGTTATTTACAAGTTAAGACAGGGTTAAGGAAAACTGAGGGTTTAATGGTTGCGTTCCAGGGCTCACAATCCCTGGAAACTGTCATCTCCTCTTGATCTGAAGGGCAAGGGAAGGAGCTGGTCCTGGAACGTGGAGAGGTTTGTGGCTGCAAGAGGAAGCCATCGGGGGGCAGCTGGGCTCATGCAGACAGCAGGACGTTGAGCCGGGACTACCCCACCTCCCCCATCACCCCCACCTCCCCCACTGACAGGTGCCCTGCCCCCCTATTCTATTGACAGACCCAACCTGAAGCTGGAGGACCAGGGAGACCTTTTGATGCAATTTGTAGGGCTTAGCATGGGCATCGCAGAGTGGGCTGAGTGGCTGGGGGAGAGGAAATCTCAAAGGGGAAACAGAATACATTCTCAGCACAGTTATTTCAAACAAGTCAGAGGAATTGTAGTTTGTCAGGGGCTCATGATGAGCTTGGTGCAATCCACAGTCTTGCATTTTAATTCCTTGTTTCTTCTCTAAAATGAGCTCCTGGAGAGAGGCTGGGGTTCGATTACCACTCAGAGGTTCAAATTGTTCCGCGTGTCTATGGCAGACCTTTAGCACTTTATTCCCACTACAACTTTCCTTAATGCCAGGAGACTTGAAAACCATCAGCTTGTTTTCACTTCTCTTGAATAATTTCTAGCTCCTAGTCTTTTTCAGTCTCATTTCAATTAAATTCAACCCTCAGTTATTGTTCCCCACTCTGTGTTTACAGGTCCTGGGCCACCCAGTGAGATGGGTAAGCCTAGATTGCTGACTTCTCCCATTTATTCCCCCGACATTTAGTGAGCATCTGTGCATAGGTGTGAAATAACGCAATTAACAGTCTTCCTATGCCAGGCTCTGTGCTAAGCATCGGGCTGGGTACTTGCAATTAAAATTCAAATAGAACGTAGTCTCTCACCTTCAGGAACTTGCAGTTGATAGTACAGTGGGAAGCCGTCGACGACATCTTTTTAAGTCATTTGCCCTGGGTTCAGACCTATCCCCACCCCTTGTAGCTGTGCAATAGGAAGAGAGTTGCAAACACTACTAGAGTTCTCAACTCTCAAAATAGTGACTAGCCGGAGAGACAGCAATACCCTAATCAATAATTGATTGTAGCATTCAGTGAGATAAAGTGGGCATGTGTCCTCCCACGCAGCACATGCCCACTGCAGGGAGAGTATTATTTTCCGTAGTTGGGAGGTGACGGGTACTAGGTGGTGCTGAGCCTGGTGGAGGGCAAGTAGCCAGCCTGGGGGGTGGTAGTCATCTTGAGAGT
The DNA here is from genome assembly GCF_009834535.1 of Camelus ferus. NCBI lineage: Eukaryota > Metazoa > Chordata > Mammalia > Artiodactyla > Camelidae > Camelus > Camelus ferus. The sequence continues at coordinate 4,077,362 of NC_045698.1, read as the reverse complement.
TTTGGGGGTAAGCATGACTTAGCTTAAGGAAAGAGTGGAGGTGAGAAAGGGTTATGCCTTTATAAAGAGTAAGGGGAGGGCATGAAATGCCAGGCGGTCCTTGTGTGGCTGATCACACCCAGCTTGAGGGAGATCTGAATAGACAGCACCTTAAGGTAGATAGCAGCGCTCGCTAAAATAGAGATGACGGCGAAGGATGCAGAGAGCACGGCGGAAAGCAACTGATGTTACCGTGAGTGCTCCAGCACCTTCAGAGGGGAGCGCTCTCTCTGCGGGTCTGTGTGGCTTATTTTTGCAGTCACCTGCTGTGAAGTGAAGGCTGGACGGGGGCAGACAGACCCTCTCAGAATTCACTCAACTTCCAGAAACTCAAGTCTCCATCAGTAAGATGGACTCATCCACTGTAAGATGGACTCTCTTGCAGTGGGTGGAGTAATGGATACTAAATCATCATCATCATCGTCATCATCAAACCAGCTACCGCCTTTGAGCACATACTATGTGTCGGCTCCACGTCGACTGCTTTATAGGGGTTACCTTATTAAGTCCTATTACGGTCTCTATTTTACAGTTGCACCTTTTACAGATTAAGCTGAAACTTAGCAAATTAAAACAATTATTTTATTGTTAAAAACAATTTGCCTGCCCTCATGCTACTCCTGAAGGTGGAGGCAACAACATTCACACCCAGAACACAGTCCACCAAGCACAGTCGCCCAGCCCTCAGTCTACACCTGTTGTGGGGAGAGGGTTCAGGTACCTTCCCCAGATGTTTCCTGGAAAAGGACCAAGAGGGAGAGAAGATAATCACCAAACTGATGGAGAAGGCACTGAGCCTTAGGAAAATTCTGAAATTTTAGCCAAACTTCCAGCACTTCCAAAAGCTACATCTCCAGGGCAAAACCACTGCTGAGCATGTGTGGATAGAGGTGCACTCATCTAGAAACTCATTTATTAATTCAGCCACTTAGCAAATGTTCCTTGAAAGCTTATGACAGGCTCAGCACTCAGCTGGGGAATCCAGATCCATAAAACTCACCCCTTGTCCTCAAGGGGTTCACAGTGCAGTGAGTCCTATGCTCCAAGACTGCTCCAACCCCGCGGGGGGCAGTGAAGGCTGATGATGGGGGACCGCGTCTGCAGGTAGATAACCACACAGGGGACCGCTTCTGCAGGTAGTTGACCACAGCCTCCCATCCAAGGCAGCTCTCACAGCCCCTCATTACAGAACCCATCCGGGCGTCTCTCCCAGGAATGATCTAAACATCAAAAGAAGCAGATTCGACTGCTAATCCAGAGACAAGCAGAGCGGAGAGCAGAGAAGGGGGCAAAGATAAGGCAGCAGAAACCAGCAATGAACGAAGCAAACGTAGCCTGTGTGTTTTGACCTCCAGGTGTGGGCAGAGGGCTCGGAGTTTAGCTGGGATTGTAGCAGTCCTGCAAGTGGGGCCAGCCTGGGAGAAGAGACCCAAACCAAAAACAGACCCTCCACCGCAGGAGGATGGAACAGGGCTAGAGGCTGGAGGAGAAGAGGTCAGACCTGGAGGAAGGGCCAGACGGCAGTGGAGAAGGGAAAGGGGGTGAGAGTGGAAGTCATCCTGACATCCCTGTGTGTGTGGACCAGTGGATGCAGCTTGGTGAGTGTTTTTTGTTGTTGTTGTTTTGCATTGTTTTGCTTTTTAATCTAGTAACAGAAAATAAAGGGAAATTCCATGAAAGATTTACCTTCAAATCAGTTTGAACCTGGAGATGTTTTTCATGCCGTCTGCACGTGTGAAGATGGGAAGTCCATTCGTTCACCTCACTCCTGTGCTTCCTAGCTAACTGATTGCACTAGCTCCTGGCTTTTGCCTTGGCACATTTGCCAGGGAGGCAGGAAAGCCGGCTTCTGGCTGCCTCCAGCCCTCTCTGGCACCTGCAGCTAAAGGACCTGAATGGAGCTGTGGTCCTTTGAAGCAGCTGCCATTTTTCCTCTCCCTCCTGCAGTCCAGGAAAAGGCATCCCTCCCTATAAAGAAATGCCACGTGTGGGCTCTGGAACTTCTCTCTACAGTGGCTGGAAAGCAGTTTCCAGCCAAACTTGTCTTTTAAAAAAATTACTTTTTTCCTAGAGTCTCTCTGTTAAGCTACTAGGAAAATAAATGCTTGAAATGTGACACTGGTTTTCACGTCTCTCAGTCAGTCTTCCTGCTGCTTCCTCTGAACCCTAGCAGAAGGCACACGACAGGTAATTATGCGCTTGCTGTGAATGGAGTGGGTAAACATTGATGACAAGCCACAGAAAGGGGACGAGTGCCTTTCTAGAAGCTTCTGATTAAATTCTATGTAGAAACAGAATCCTGGAGGCGCTACTCCAGACAGGCTGTAGATAAAACCTTACTGTTTATCTAATTCATTTCCCCACCAAGTTATTTTAGCAACGCATCCATCACCTTTGTTCCACAGTCACCTCTCCATCTATTTTGAAGTGTGGCTAGAAATTGCATGAGGCCAGCCGACAGAAAACACCGCAACGTCTCTCCTCCTGGGCACTCGCAGGGAATGACCTGCCACTTTGTAGCCCTGTGTGCTCCCAGGGCCCTAAGCTGGCATCATTCTGCGTGAGGAGGGCTTGGGGGTGGTCATATAGTGAGAGCTGTTCTCTTTCTCCTCTGCACAGAGGGAAAAAGGGGAAAGAAGACATAAGGGGACAAAACAATGGTGGTCTCAGAAGCAGGACCTCGAGGGGACTTTGAGAATGATAAATCAGAACGTGACCTTCACTGAAAACTCGTCGCAATGCCCAAGGAAGTTAGAAGTAAAATTTGATATAAATAAATGCTTAAAATGAATAATCTGATTGCATAATGCAGATCTAACCCTGTTAATAACACTCTAACAACAGTAAAACCAGTAAGAATAAAATCAATAATAAAAAAATCACTATCAGAACTTTAAGGCATTCTGAACGCCAATATAATGTAGCAGGCTCCCCAGCCCTGCCCCCACCAGGTATTTTTCCCATTATGTGGCTGCCGTGGCATCTCCCAACATCAGGACCTGCGGGACTAAGGTTGGGACTGCAGGCTGTAGACACGCAATGCCACTCGCTAGCTGTGTGACCTCGGGAATGTCACCCAGCCTCAGTTTCTCTGCTGCGCAGTGGGGATGATGGTGTGCATACCTTACAGAGTTGCAAGGATCTTGGGATAATACGCATCAAATAGAGAAGCGATGCTCAGCAAGCATCCGGCAAGTGGTATTTATTCTTCCCTCTCTCCTTCATCCTACTATCTGAGCATTCCCTAGACTCCCGGTCGGACCCAGAGGCTACTGCCTGCCCTCCCTCCTCTGACGTGGCGCTGCCCGAAACGCTGTGCAGGTTGCTGATGCTGACACGTGAGCCACATTCTGTAGCCCATCTCGGAGAGGCTTGTCTTTTGGACTGGCTTCTGGCTGCTGAGATGTTCTAGAAAGGGGGCTCCTTGGAATGCCATGTGGGTCCATGCCACGTTGGTGACCACCTGGGATGTCACCATGCACAGATTCTGTGACAACTCATTCCTGTGGAGGTGACTTTAGGTGCTGTATTAATTTCTATCACTGCTGTAACATATCACTGCACCTCCTGTGACTTAAAACACACATGTGTATCGTCTTGCAGGTCTGGAAGTCAGAATCCGACACAGGTCCAACTGGGCCAACATTAAGGAGTCATCAGCTGCCTTCCTTTCTGTAGGCTCTTGGAGAGAATCCTTTCCTATCTTTTCCAGCATCTAGAGGGCACCCACATTCTTTGGCTTGTGACCTCTTCCCTGTCTTCAAAGCCAGAGATGTCACATCTTCCCTCTGACTGACCACCATAAGAAGGGCTTCTCCACTTTTGAAGGACCCATGCAACTAGACTGGGTCTCCCTGGAGAATCCAGGCTAATCTCTCAAATCAAAATTCTTAACACCATCTGTGAAGTCCCTTTAACCTTGTAAGATCATTCTGGTGGGGCCATCTTTAGGGGCTATGATTCTGTCCCACACAGGTGTAGACACTGATATAGGCATGTTGATGGCAAAGAAAAAAATCTGACTTTATGGTGGATGTTTTGGAATATTGTTGGAGACACTTGAGGTGCCCACGATGCCATGCACCCGGGGGTTGGCCCACCCTTGTCCTTTCTAAGCCCCAGTTGAGATCAGAGCTCTTCTGACCTACGTGTCCTTTTGCTGACCTGGACTGACCAATATATTTGATCAGACACCCTCCCAATCAAGCTGCCGTGGCCCACTTACTGGACTGGCTCTGGTGTGCCCAGCTGAGAGCTCCAGAATGAAATACGGCAAAGGGCTTTCTCACTGTCACCTTCCTCTCTTAGGTCTATTTTCCTAGATTGCGAGCCTTTTAAAAATCTAATCCTGCCTCCTCCTAGAAGTGAAATTCGTCTTCAGGGAGTCATCAATCAGCCTGTTTCTGTCAATGTTTTGATCCACAGGGGCTGTAAGTGTGCAGGCTGCTAGGGCCCTGTGAGGATATAATAGCTTTGGGGCTTCCTTTCACTAAGATGGAAATCACATTATACAACCACGTGTCAGACTTCAATTTTAAACAGAAAGGGACTAGACTGAATAACCAAATATTAAAAAAATAAACATCTCAAAATGTAGCCTATCTTATGAAAAGTCCTGAAGTGCCATCCTCTTTTATGAAACAGACACTCAAAGAATATTTCTGTATTTAAGTCATGGAAATTTTGTCTTCCTGCTTTCTGTACCATATATCACTTCTGGAGCTTAGCAATAGAAAACCATTTCCAGCTTTAAACATAATTTGAAGAGTCATTCTATGCCCCTCACCCCTCACTCCCTTAAAATGAGTTTTAAGAAAATGAGTGTTACTTTTTGTTCAGACAATAGTCAACTTTCTTAGCTATCCATCAATGTCATTCCATGTAGGACTCAGAAGCAGAGACTCAGAACTCAAAGCCATTTTCAATGCATCAAAAGAAAGTGTGAAATCTCCTCTCCCTCTTACCTTGTTACGATCTCTGAATGGCAGAGCACAGAGGCTGTGTTTAACGAAGGATTAGGGGAGAAGTGGGGAAAAGTTTGGGAGGCTGAGGAAATGCCAAAGCAAGCCTGAGACATTTATGGTGGCAAAAGTCTTTTGTTGAAATGCCATGAGTGGTACTTCCAGTACCAAGAAGGTAGTGGGTCACCTGCCACCTGGGGTTGGTGATAAACAACCCTTTCTTCCTGGACAGAAGGTGCTGGACAGTGCAGCCCCTCAGCATGACTATACTGACATTACGTGGAGGGTCCCACACTGAACTATGAAACCCAAGAATTGTATTTTATTTTTGGCTTTGTAGTGTGACCTCATGTACATTCCTGAATTTCTGTGTTTTCATTCCAAACCCATTCTTGATGAACTCTACCCTACTGTGTATTAGAAGAGCTTTGGTCCAGAGGACAACTGGGGACAGCTTCAGCTGTGTGATCAGTTACACCCTGTTGTCTTAAAGAACAACTCATGAGAACTGAAGATTTGTGTCAACCTAACACCTGCAGGGTAGTCTGTCTTGAATTGTGGAGGAATCCAAAGATGAGTTTTCCCATTGTTTTTGATCTCACTCACTATTTATTTCCATTTCTTTAAGGCATATGGTAGCTCTGTTCTTTTTTTTGGGGGGGGGTGTCTTTTTTTTTTTTTACTGAAGTACAGTCAGTTATAATGTGTCAATTTCTGGTGTACAGCATAATATCTCAGTCATGTATATATATATATATACATACATATATTCATTTCATATTCTTTTTCATTAAAGGTTATTACAAGATATTGAACATAGTTCCCTGTGCTACACAGAAGAAATTTGGTTTTTTATCTACTTTTATATATATAGTGGCTAACATTTGCAAATCTCAAACTCCCAAATTTATCCCTTCACACTCCCTTTCCCCCTGGTAACCATACGATTGTTTACTATGCCTGCGAGTCTGTTTCTGTTTTACAGATGAGTTCATTAGTGTTCCGTTTTTTCCTTTCCTTGGATTCCACATGTAAGTGATATCATATGGTATTTTTCTTTCTATTTCTGGCTTACTTCACTTGGAATGACGATCTACTCTAATTCAAAAAGATACATGCACCCCAGTGTTCATAGCAGCACTATATACAATAGCCAAGGCATGGAAACAGCCTAAATGTCCATCAACAGATGACTGGATAAAGAAGTTGTGATATATTTATACAACAGAATACTACTCAGCCATAAAAAAATAAAATAATGCCATCAGCAGCAACATGGATGGACCTAGAGATCATCGTTCCAAGTGAAGCTCTGCTCTTTAATTGAGGTATTCGACTGAATGAGGAGAACAAGGCTCAGTGTCAGGACCCTGGGGCTCTCACTGCAGCCAGCCGCTCCCTGATTGTGTGATTCGAGGTGAATTCTGTGATTTCTAGTTAATCATTTATCAATCGTAAACATATAATACATATGATAGTAGTTGCCTTCAAATGTTGTGTTGAAAATTAATTGTGGTGGTGTCTGTTAAAACAATTGATAATTTCACAGTGATTCAGTGCTAGAATTAACTGATAATTCCCATTTTACCTTTTACCTGATTTTTCAACCTTCATATACAACCCTCCCCTGAATGCAAAGAAGGCACCATCTGTTTTTATGATTGTAAAATTCTTTGCTAAAAAAACACAACTTTGTGTCGAGTTTTGGATGAAGATGTACCTTAATTCTCTCCCGGATTTTGATTAAATGCTAAAGGCTGTACCACCTTCCCTAAACCCACGTTTACTTTTGCAGTGTATCTGGTAAGAAGAGAGCTTTGCTGTGTCTGATGGCTTTCTCCTTTCAGCCTGCACTTTAACAGGCAAGAAAACTTGGCTATTAGGCAGGAGAGTTATAACACATAGGACTTTTTATACTAAAAATTATTTTAAAGGAAATTATGCATCTATGGTGGTTAATGTTATATGTCGATTTGGCTGAGACATGGAGTGCACAGATACTCGGACAAGGGTTATTCTGGGAGTGTCTGAGAGGGTGTTGTGGATAAAATTAACCTTGAAGTCAGTGAACTTGGAGTAAAGTAAGTTGCCCTCTGCAATGTAGGTGGACCTCATCCCATCAGTTGATGGCCTGAATAGGACAGAAGACTGGCCTCCCCTGAACAAGAGGGAACTCTCCAGCAGACAGCTTTCAGATTCCATGTGGAACATTGGTTCTTCCTGGTTCTACAGCCGATGATCTTCAGACTAGAACTGGGAGTCCGGCCCTCTGGGCTCCAGCCTGGGAGCCTTCCGAGTGAAACTGCAGTACCAGCTTTCCTGGGTCCCAGCCTGCTGGCCACCCTGCAGATTGTGGATTTACCGGTCTGCATAGTCCCATGAGCCAATTCCTTATAATAAATGAATAAATATATACATAAATAGCACATGTATACACACACACATCCTACTGATTTTGTTTCTCTGGAGAACGCTGGCTAAGCAGCACCTTAACTCAGGAAAAAAAATCACAAAAGATTGTTATTTTTCATCTGTCAGTAATTTTGCTCTGCTTCATTCTGTGTGATTCAAGAACCTTAGAAAATGCAGCGACAGGCCCTGTGCAATAATGGCTGGGAAGTAACACAGAGCAGCAGTGAGATAAATGTGGGGGGAGCCACATTTCTAAACTCAATGGGTATATTAAAAAAATAGGTCACTGACAATGTTGATTTTATAGATTTCAGTGGCATTCTGTATTTATTTTCTTAAAAAAACTCATACATTTATAAAAGAGTTAATATATTTTAACTTCTAAACACCTAAAGCCATAAACTTTCTCATGCTATGTTTAGAACAAACAAAGAAAACCAAAAACTAGTCTTATTTTGAATGTTTCAAGAGGCTCTTGGCAGATGGGCTTAAGTGAGGATTATCTGTTCAGTGACAAATTCCTGATACAGAACTATAAAAACAGAATAAACTAAATAATGTGAAAAAATGTAAATGTTATTCACTGATACATATACATGCACACATGTGTGACTTTTACATAAATATACAGTATGTGCATGAAACAAACGCCCCTGATTACTGACCTCTCTCTTGGGTGGAATATGTTCGATTCAGCATCAAGTCCTCAGTAGTAGCCAGTGCTTGCAAGGAGAGATGCTCAGTAAATTTTTATCAAGAGGAGTACCTATGTTTTCCCACTGTTTTTCAAGTTTTCTACCATTAAGTATTATGAAATGAAAAGATTTAACCTGTGTTGTGCAAACATGTTAAAATGCTATAAAACCCATTTTGGGTTTGCTTAGCACAGCTGGATTTAGTAAGGGCACCAGGCTGTCTCAGGAGGAGCCCTTGAGTCCTGGCGGTGCTCCTGGCTCCGGCTGCACAACAAGCAGAGAGATGAAGCGGGAGGCTCACAGGGAGCCTGGCCCCAGGACCAGGATGCTCCTTGGTGCTGGGGGGATGGCCATGCCGCTTTTGTTATCTGAAGCACAGGATTTGCTAGGGCTTGGGTAGAGCTGTGCTGGCTGCCAGAGAGTGCAGCCTGAGCTGGGCGAATTCTCCTCCCCCAGGACAACCAAACCCCTGTTCACAGGAGAGATTGAGAAGGGGTCTCAGGGATCCAAGGGCTGGAAGGGAGAGGAAGGCATTCATTGCTGACTGCATTTCTTTTTCATTAATGCAAACCAGGGAGGACCCAGAGAGACCCACCAGGGACCCCCAGAGACCCACCGGGGCAGTAGCTGATTCCAGGCTGGTCCTCTGTGCTGCCTCAGCTGCTGGGTCACAAAGAATGGGTCAGTTTACACACAAAACATCTTGTCTGGAAGATTTGGATTGGGGGAGCATTACATGTATAGATCAATTTGGGGAAACTGTCATTTTTCTAATACTGAATTTTCAAATGCACTAATCTGACATACCTCTCCATGTATTTATATCTAACTGGTTAATATGTTATTTAGGGTTTTCCACTGGTGTTCATGAAACAGTCCGTAAGTTTCCTTTCTTGCCATGTCCTTTTTAGGTTTTGGTATCAAGTTTAGGCTAGCCTCCTAGATTGATTGGAAATTGTTTCCTCTTTTTCTCTTCTTTTCTTCTTTTCAAAATCTCTTACACACGATTTGTGCAAAGTTGGTATTACCACTTTTTAAATGCTTTTAGAATTTACCAGTGGAGCCAGTCAGTCGGGTCTAGAGTTCTTTTGGAGGTTTTAATTATGGATTATGTGGTATAGGACTATTCTTATTTCCATTTCTTCTTGGGTTAATTTTTATAAATTGTGTATTTTAAAAAAATTATACCAATATATTTGAAAATGTATCTCAAATGGGAAAGATGTTACAATAATTTCCTGTTGCTGTTCGACCTTAAGGTATGTCAGGTTTTCCTCCTTGATCCCAGTTTGCTGTCTTGAATGGAGTGTATTCAGAGCCAGCTTCAGCCTTTGGAAATGTTGGTCTGTCTGGCTTTGCCCTCATCCTTGGCCGTTTGCTTCTGAGACCCTGACTGAAGACCTGTGCTATTTGCCGAGGACACTCCTTCTGACAAGCCCTCCCCTCTGACTGGAGCTTCTCCAGCCCAGCGGGGCTGCCGAAGCTCTGCTGGCCTTGGAACCTCTCTGCTCCTTCTGCCTCTTGGTCTCTGTTCCTTGAGTTCAAGGTCACAGGACACCCTTACTAACTAGCAAGTGTCTCAATGCAAAGTGAGGTGCTCAGCATTGGGGTTGCTCCTGTGTTTTCCTTCTTTCTCTGATACTGTCTTCTAATGTCCTCAAAGTCCAGGAAGCTCTCCAATGTCTTTTAGGAGACTCAGAAGCATCCTCAATTTATTAATGAAAATGAAAAAGAACCTTCAAATGATTCAGCTATCTCACTCTGTGAGTAATACACCATCTGAATAGTTTACCATCTTTGGAGTCAATCTATACAACGACCACTATGTCATTTGCTTTTCTCACAGTAAGAAGAAATAAATATGTCTGTATTCTGCCATCAAAGAATTCAGGGTAAATTAATTTTTTTTGTTTGTTTCAAATATATGTACTTAGTGGAGGTTACGGATAGGTAGAGGTTAGGAAGAATTTGGAACACAGTTGGGAGGCAAAACATAAAAGATTATTTTCACATAGAAAATTCTGTGGTTTGGAGCGTGGAGATGGGATTAGGGGAAGTCTGTGTTAGTCGGGAGAGTCCTTTTCGCTAATTTGTATTTGGCAGGGTTAACGATCTGAAAAGTGTTCCGATAATTATGAAAGCAAGAAAGAGAAAGGCTTAAGAGGATGCAGATTGCCTTAATCACACAATCACACAGCACTGACTCACAACGCCGATTATTCACATTTTTATACTTTTGCCCATTTTCCCTGTTTCAAAGTGGCAATTTACTTCTCTGGCAAGATGAGTGTTTTGGTTCGTGTAAATGGTAATGTAAGATGGGGATAAAGAAAAACTGCCAATCATGAGCTCCCAGAACTTAAAATATAGAGGCGGCCTCTTACACGGATGACAAAGCTTTTTAAGGAATTTCCAGCACATAATTGTTGTTTTGATGGAATACGTTGGTTAATCACCAATGAACCAGAAAGCAAACTCTTCAGAGCAAGTGCTCCTTAATTCTATTCCTTTCTCAACTCCTGGTCACTCCAACTTATTTCAAATAGGTTCCCTCTCAACCTCTCCAGGATTCAAGGTCAGCAAGGATCTCCGTGTCACAAGCTTCACCCATACTATCTGACCCTGTCACGCTGAGCGGGAGTGACCAGTGTCTTCTCAGCCACACCCCTAATTTGCCTCCTTCTTCAATGGCAGATTCTTGATAGTCTCTTCTGATGGCTTTTCCTCTCCTACCAGACTTCCAAACGTTCAAATCCCTCTGGGGTTAGTCCTAAGTCCTCTTCTTTTCTACAAGCTTCTGCAAGTTTTGCCTAAATGAGTTCATCTCTTCTACTGACTTGAACCATCCCCTAACGGTCAGTCACTCCCATACTCCTTCATCTAGTCATGACAGTGTCTCAGCTCCAGACTCAGCCATCGGCTGGAGACATAATGAAAGCAGTTGGACATTTAATGATCGCTTGGTACCTAGAGTTTTTCAGATACGATCCCTCTGAACCCCTGCAGAGGGACCTGGACATTGGAGGCGTCTTTTCCGGACTTGCAGAGGTTTCACATTGAGCTCTGTTTCTTCCCCTGACCCTCGGCACAATTTCAAAAGGATGAGTGTGATGCTGCCTGCTCACTGTCCGCCAAAATTCATCTCCTTTGCTGTTGCACATATCAAAGCCACAACTCCTAGCCTCACACGTTAGGTGAGTTACGCGTTATGCGTGGCCCGTGACTGGGTTCTCTCCAACAGAATGAGAGAGGAAGTGGCTGAAAGCTCAGCTGTGTAAGATGGTGCTGGTTTCTTAATCCTGAAAGACCTGGCAGCGATCTCCTCCATCCCATGGTTATGGAGAATGCAATAAGTTACTCTGTTCTTTGTCATTATTTGATAGGGTACTAACATCTAAAATGAATCAATTTATTTCTTGAAAGCAACTTCCTTGCCAGGATGATCTATTTGACTGCAAGGTATCCCTGAAGCTTCTAAGTAGAATGAAGAATGCATGTAATAAACATAAAATAGAATACTACATTAGTATTTTTTTATTGTATCTGTGGCAATTAGCTTTGTAGAGAAAATTAGCATAGTGTAGTAAAAAAAAAAAAGCCACAAGTGATGGTCCTTTCTGAGGGTAGAAATCTTGATTCTGCTACTTCATGACTTTGTAACTTAGTTAATTATTTACCATCTCTGAGCCTTCCATCTCTGCACTGCAAAATCGGGATAATCATGCCCACCTTGAAGGATTCATGGGGTATGTTTAAGGAAAATTATTAGTTTCCTCTCTCACATCCTCTGAATGTTCCAGCCACCTACGCACAACCCCTTGCTATTCACAGTAATAATTACAGTAAAATTTTAAACACTCAATCTTGGGTTGGATATTTCTGAAATATAACTTTCAGCAAGCACAAAATTTTCAGTGCAGTTTCATTTTTAAATGGAAGGGAGTTATATATTAATTTCTTCCCTAGAACAAAGTAGCATTATTTGAGAATGAGGACTCCCAAAGTTGCCCTTTCATGGCACACATTGTTATAACTGAAAGCTGGGTTGTTTTTGTCTAAAATGACATAAACAGACAGACAAGGCCAAGGCCCCTTGACACACATAAAAATGGTAACATTTTCTTCTTTTGTTACGTGATTCAAGCATCTAAAATAAACAAGTGCAAGAAAAATCATCTCAAAATTTACTGGAGGTTCTGGGCAGTGTGCCCAGGCTGTGGCCAGCAGTGGCCACTCCACGCCTCTGGCCAGGAGAGTGCAGCCACTTTGGTGTGGGTGTGTGGGTGGACGTGGTGGGTGGTGGGGGCAGGATGGGGCTGTAAGAGAGCGTGGGCTAATGGGCCCAGCGAGGGACACAGATGGCAGATGTTTGAACGTGGCATCAACGCCCCGCCGAGCTTCTGCACCTTCACCATCACCTGGTGTTTATCAAGCTTTCACACGCAGAGGGGCCCTGCTTACTGGTGTCATTTTCACCCAAATGCACGCCTCAGTTTTCCTGAGTAAGGGTCAGTGGGCTTGTGGATGCAGAGGAGCTGGAGAAGATAGAAAGTGTCCACTTGTGGTGAAAGTAAAATGTCAGACAATCGCAGAGCACAAGAGTGTGCCCCCCGCTCTGGAAACTTTGCACTTGGGCAGGATGTAGGGGCAGAGGTGTGGACATCAGTGGGACAACCAGACCTCCTGGTACCCTACGCCTGGCAGAAGTAAGGGATTGACTATGCAAACCCACCCAAGGACAAGGAGACATGCACGATACAGAGAGAGACTACCATTCTGAGGAGGTAGCGCCCAGGCCTGGGCCCCATCAGCCCGGCTGTGTGCCGGCCCCGTCTCTGCTGTGAAGGCCTGGGCAGATTGCTGAGCATCTCTGAACTTTAGTCACCTGCTCATCCTCAAAATGGGGACAACAGAGCTGCCTCCAGAGGGCTGTGACATGACCTGGACAATGCATGAGTGTTCTTCCACCAGATAACAAAGGAAACCACGCTGGGAGGCTAAAACACACACACGTATCATCTCACATTTGTTTGGCCAGGAGTCCAGGCACCGGGTCCTCTGTCAGCTCTCACAAGCTGCATTAAGGAGTCTAGAGCTGTATTCTCATCTGAAGTCTGGCCAGGGGAGACTGCTACCCAGCACCTCAGGTGGGTGGCGGAGTTCAGTTCCTTGCAGCTGCAGGGCTGAGAGCTTTGGGCTTTACTGGGCATTGGCTGGAGCCTATCCTCAGCTCCCAAAGGCCACCTGCAGTTCCTCACCACGTGTGCCTCTCCAGAAGCAGCTTACCGTGTGGCTGTTTGCTTCTTCAAGGCTAACAAGCAAGCGAGAACAAGCAGCCAGCACGGCCACACACACACGCTGGAATCACAGACGCTCCCCACCATTGCAGACGCACATTCTGTGGTTAGACGCAAGCCCAGGTCCCATCCACACTCACGGGAAGGGGGTTTCACGAGGGCACCTTGGAGTTTGCCCACCATCACTCAGTAACGCGTATTCATTAAAGAGTGGTCATGGCGGTTAATGTCTGTGTTGTTATTTCAAATGTCTGAGTTGGTACTGAACCATGGTTCAAACACCAGCCATGTGGCCTTCCCAGTTTCACACAGTGTAAGTGTGACCAGAAAAAGGTCAGATCCCACTCATTGCCTAGACTCAACGGGCAAGTTCTTTCAGACGGAGACTCGACATGGGAGAGTGTGAACATGGGTTCAGTTAACTGTACAACATATACATTTAATATAGAATATTTGGCCATAAGGTTTTTAAACATTGTTTAAATAAAATATATCCTGAAGGTCAAGGTATGTATCTGGGATGGGATTAATGAAAATTGTCTATTTATGTAATTTATACATACCTTTTGTGTATATATAATTATTGTAGGGATTTCATAGCTGTTCCACAGCAAGAAAACTACCATCAAAAGTACTCAGATGCAGAGACTGAGAAACAGGGGTTAACTCCATCCCGCTCGTCAGCATGGAGAAGGGGTTCTGCTGACCTAGGGGAAGTGGACTTGCCCAGATGACCTTTCTCTAAACCAGTGAATTGTTTTCAACCGACAGAGCTGTGGGGGACACACAGCTGCCCAAAGGAAAGGGCTGTTCACGTTCGCAGGACTAAGGCAGCAGAGGGTTTCTCTGCCATTGGCTTTTTCCTGTGATAGTCAGATTTCACACACATGGGGACACCCTCCGAGGAAAGGCTGTGATCAGTCACACTTCTCCTTCCCAACACCGGAGGAGCCTCCTGTCTGAGAGCAGGAATGCACACAGCTGTTTCAGCATCTGGCCCCAGCAAACCAGGACACCCCCCCACCTGAGGATGGATAACATTCCCACGGGCTGCAAAACAACACTGCCTTAATGTGGACGTGTCATGTGGCACTTTGCAGGGGGAGACTGGACAAAGGAGGTCCTAAAGCAGGACAAACTGGCAAGTGCAAGAGAGAGGGGTGGGCGGGGCCCGAGGACCAGGTCCTGGCCCTGTACCATGCTGGCTGCAGGCCCTGAGGCCACCACTTACCCTCCTGAGCTTTGTCTAGCTGCCTGAAAAAAAAGCTAATAATGCTCACCTACCGGATGTTTACAAGCATTAAATGACTATAAGAAGCCAAGGGATTTATGCATTTGTATAAATAAAATTTCATATCTGTGTATGTATAAGCACATAGATATGTGAATTATGGGGCTATATGGATGTGCACATACAGGGATATACGCAGTGCAAATATGGGGAGATATATATATATGCAAATGTGTGTATATGACGTGTGGGAATGGATGTCTGTGTGCAAACAGATACATATGCACGTATTCGTGTATACAGGGAAATACGTCTGTGAATGCACAGGGCAGTTCTGTGTATGTATGAAGGTATATGTCTGTGTATATGGTGATACTTGCCTATGTATAGATGATACAGAAATAGGTACAGATAGATGTATGTGTGTAAATGGGAGTTTCTGTCTGCCTGTGTACAGATGTATAAGTATTGCACAATGGGATGCATGTGTTAATATGAGGACGTGTGTCTGTGCATAAATGGGCACACATATCTGTGCATATGCGGGAACACATGTGGGTGTGCGGAGGTATGAGTCTGTGCATGTATGAGATGTGTGTATGTGTCTGAGGTGTATGTGCATGTGCATATATCTGTATACACGTGGGGATATGCATCTGGGATATGTGTGTGTACGGGGAGGTATACACATGTTCACATGGAGCTCGTATGGGAAGCTCACCAAGTGACCCATGGTGGCTATTATGTTTGCTGAACTTGGACCTGCCTTCTAGAAAACGGTCCTGTGTTAGATAAGGGAGTGACTACATTAAATTCACACTTCAGGCAGCTCGGGGTCAGCTATGTGGCTGTGTTTGGACTTGAAAGTAAGACCCCAAAACGTGGAACAAATCAGTGGGCTATTGAAGTTGTTGGTAATGAGAGAGCCACGGGGCTGAACTGAAGCCCTAGGGGAGTAAACAGAGGGGAGGACACACATTGGGGATCCCCATACCCACACCTGCAGTGGGATCCATAAGTCTTGGCCAGTGATTGATGCAGGCATGGGGGAGGGGGGAGGTCAAGCATGGCTTCCAGGTCCCTGGGAGAAAAGACAGTCCAGGCGGCCACGGATGGCCACATCCTCAGGGACCCAGAGCGCTTGGAGCGGGGAGGAGGGTGGGCAGGCTTGGAACAAACTCAGTTGCCTGAGCTGACATCAGAAATATGTGTGCCTGAGCCTGGATCTCGTGGTCTGTGATGGATGGAGAGACTGGCTGGGGTTCACTGTCGAGACGCAGGACAGCCTGCTGGTTCCAGCACAAGCTACAGGTTCTCAGAATACGACTCGGACCCTCACCCCTCCACGTCCCCCTGTAGGACCTCAGTGTGTTTGTAACCTCTCTCTTCTCCGAGCTTCTAATTTGTGAAGTGATGAAATTAATGAAATCATTATGAAGGCTGATTTATGAGCTGCCCCAGCTAAGGTGTGTTTAGAACAGCAGATGCACAGGTGCTCAGTCACGTTTAATGACAGCTAACACGATGTCATGCTCATTCACACAATTGTAGCCAAAATCAGCTCTGAAGCATAACTATCATTTTTACTTGTGGGCGTTAGAGGCATAGGCATGAGGAATTTGTCCTGGGAGATGGAAATGAGTGAGAATGGCAATAGGAAAAGGAAGAGGTCGGGGACAACTCTGCCGTCTGGAGGAGAGCTCGGATACCAAACTCACAAGGAGAGACGAGGCAGGCAGTGGAGGAGCCGGGAGACAGGCATCAGAAGTGGCTGGCAGGCGGGTGGGTGTCATCAGAGGGGCTGGCCTCTGTCACAGGGGACCTTCATCTCAGGCTCAGGGGTTCTCCAAACTTTGAAGTGCTCCTAACATTTTAATACACCTGCAGATCACCAGGGCATCTTACAGAAATGCAGACTCTGACTCAGTCACTCTAGGCTGGGGCTTGGGAGTCCTCCTGCATCTCTGACCGGAGGTGCTGAGGCTGGTCTACAGACCCCCCTTTGAGAAGCAAAGGTCTGATGCTGCTGGCTGCTCTTTGTCATGCTTTGTTTTACCTTAGGGTAGAACAGAACACCCATCATGCACTCAGTATATCCTTCGGTGTCAGCTGCTCATCCCCAGCAGTAGGGAGGGTCCCGGCGGACTGACCTTACTCATCCCTGTTGCCCCCTCAGGGCCTGAAACCAGGGAGCTCCCCCTCAGGCACGTTGCCCTCTCCGGGACAGTCATCTCAGTCCTCAGACTCACAGAGCATGCTATGCGAAACGTGTTCTTAAAACCTATTTTAGACTGAGCCACTACTGGGCTGTGGTTGTTAACCGCAGAGCCTGGAAGTCTCGGTCTCAGGAAATGTAAACTGAATTTTAAAATCCCGAGGGCTTCGAGGCGCGGAAGTCAAGAGTGTGCTTTGCGCTTTTTGATTCCGCTCCTGAGGTCTCCACGCTGTGTGCCAGCTACACGGCAAGGCACTAGATTCCAGGAAGGAAATAAATTATGAATGTTAAAGTCATAAAGGGAAATTTATAGAGGGCTCCTCTTGCACTTAAACTTAGTATTTGAAGATTGCCTCGGCATTCTAATTCTGCCATGTGGTCCGTCAGCTACATCCTAGGTCAGCTTCCTCTCCTGTGTGCTGCGGGCTGCTGCCTTCAGGGCACGCCTGTGTGGGTTTGTCCACCGCCTCTTGCAAGAAGACCTATGTTTCAGGTGCCTGATGCACCTTGCATCACAGACGGGAGGCTAGGAGTGGATGTGGTGATGGGGACAGGCGTCGAGAGGTCCCATCCCTTGTCCCTGGGGCTCTAGAGAAGGACCCAGTCAGACTCTGACGTTCATCTTCAGGAAACCCTTCTGAAGAAGAAGTGGGCGTCCTGAACCCACTGCTCCCTCTTTTCATCAGGGCTGTAATTAATAATGCCCTAAGGAACAGAAAACTGGATCCCACTTATTCTGATTTTGTGCAGTTAAAATCCACATAAATCCTAATACTACGAACTTAGATTGGATTCCAGTGGTATAAATATGAAGTGGTGTGAAATACAGTATCTTCTATGGCCAAAGTTCTCAAGAATTCTCATTTTTATGTTCTGCAATGGTACAGTCACTGACTGTGCCTCCTTTGACTTTTCACATCTGGGTGTCTTACCGAAAATCCTGTCTAATTTGTCTTGTCTCTAGCTACTGGAGAAATAAAGGGAAGGACTTTGACTCCAGACAAAACCCTGGAGAAAAAAATAAAATGATGAGAACTGAATTCAAGCTGCGGGATTTTGACCACGTGTTATGTCTCCTCCACTCCCCAGAATCAAAGCCCAACCTGGGCCAACGCTGATGTCTAAGGAGGGAGGGGAGGAGCAGCAGGGACACCCAGATGACAGTCACTCATCCAGAAAGCTCTGAACTTGGGTGGAGATGAGGAAGCCCTTTCTAGCGCTACTTCTGTTTCCCTAGTGACCTGTAGGCGTAACTTCTCATCCACACAGCACCCGGGTCCTGTCTACCCCGTCTGACTTCCATGGTCACGAATGAGATCCTGCCTTGGAGAGAGCACATACATGTTACTGCAATGCAGTCAAAATTTAAGAGAAAGTCACCTGTCTTTCCTTCTGGTTTCTGCCTCCTCTCCACTGTGAGCCCTCTGCTTCCATTCCCAACACCTCTGCTTCTCAGCCCATAGCTGGCTTTTACTCCATCACTGAAATGGCTCCCAGTAAAGTCACTGATGCCTTTTAGCTGCAAATCCCAATGGTGACCTTTCAGCCCTCGTCTTCTGGGGTCTTTGGTGTAGTTGACACTGCTCACCGCTCCCTGCTTCTTGGACTTCTCTGCTCCTTTCCCTTCTGAGACACATCATTCTCCACGCTTCTTTGTGTCTGCTGACCATGTTATCTTGGTTTCTCTTTGAGCACCTATTCTGCTTGAGAAATTAAATGTTGGTATTCCTAAGGTTCTGTCTTCCCCTCTCTACGCACTCAACACATTCACTCAGGATAATTCCACCTGCTTTTCAGTGCTCAGAACTGAAACCCATGTGCTGATGACTCTAAGTCTGTCTGCAGCTCAGACCTCTCTTCTGGGCTTCAAGTTCATTTACCTGGTTGGTTGGTGGCGCTCACTCCACTGGATAAAGCACAGCCTTCCCCAAATGTCTACAACCCAGCCTCTCTTCCTTCTCCTCCTGATTTATCCACCCACAGTGACTCTCCCCCAACTAGTCTCTCCAGTTAGCAACCGGTGGTGCGTCCTGAACCGATCTTTCACGGTACCCTGCATCCAGCCGACAAGTAACTCCTGCTAGTCTTACCTGTCAGGTATTCACTGCATTTTCCCCTCCGCCCTCCCTCACTCTTCGGAGGCTTGGTCTCCTGCCACAGCCTCATCACTCAAGTTCTGCTGTCACTCATAAGCACTGTCCCGTATGACTGTCCTCCGCATGGAGGTCGGCTGCCTGGCAGACCCGACCAGATCAAACACCTGTGCTTGCCACCTTCTAAATCATGAGCTAGCAGTCACCTTCCTGCCCACTGCAGGGAAAGTCCAGGGGCTGCCTTTCCATCACTAACTGTAACTGCCCCTCAATGCGTTACTCACACACACACTATTTACCTTGCCTTCCAGTCCAGGGTCCTATTCAGAGCATTCTGCAGCTGGCCATGTAAGGACACTGACTGGTCAGATGGACTGCTGGCCACAGGCTGGTGCAGGGTTATGGAGACACCACCCCTTGCCAGATGCGAGCCCTTCATTCTGCCCACTGGGAGGGACAGTCCTGGGAGGGGCCGGGACAGTGGGGCACACCGAGGGCTCCGAGCAGAGGATGTGTGCCACCTGTACCAGCTGTTTCATTGTCGCCATGTGGTGCAGCCAGACCTGTGCATACTCGCGGATCCTAGCCCCACGCGCCCAGCTTCTCCAGTTGCTTCTTCTGCACTCAGAAGAGTCGTAGAGACTCAGTCACGTCTCTGCCCGGCTGTGCCTTCCCCCTCGGTCTCAGCTTATACATCACTTTCTCAGAAGAGCTTCCTGCTGCCTCCCGTCACCACCAAAGCAGGGTACAGCCTCCTCTCGTGCTTCTCAGAGCACTTGCTCTCTTCTTTGTCATCCTTCTCTTACTTTGAATCGTATTTTAGATACAATTTTTAGTCTTCTGTCTCCCTCTCCCACCACACTACGAGTTTGGCGAGTCATCCACTAGGGGATGTGTTCCCACCACGTGAACATGGTTTGTAAAACAATCTGACACTAATCATATTTCAAGAATAAAACATCATGCCTGAGGGGCCCCGGGTGCTGGAAACCTCACAGGACGTGGGTAGGAAGGAAAGCACCCCTCCTGGCCCCACAAGGCCTGAGACACATGCCTTGTCCAGGCTGCACGCACCTGAGTACGTGACCTTGAAATAATCCCCTCCAAACATCCAGATTTCCAAATACGGTACAAACGCCGCCCTTCCCTGCCTCGTGGGGCTGACATGGGTAGTGAATCAAATTCGGACAGTGAAAGTGATTTGTAAAATGTAAATTGGACCTAATTTTAAGACATCACCATTACAATATATTGAAGAATAGTGCTGGGCTTTTAATAGGAATGGGTTATTGACAGTTTCATTAACTGCACTTTGAATAATGTGGCTTTAGGATTAAAGGGAGTTTGACTCAGTCAGGAGAAATACTGGGTCTCTTCCTACCTTCCCACCAACGTTTTCTCTTTCTTTTTTCCTGCTTTCACTCCCTTTCTTCTTCCTCCTACCTCTTCCTTCCTCTTCTTCCTCTTTTTATTAGGTTGCTTTAAGATTTTCACAATAAAATATCTTGAAATGTCTTCATTAAACTAGAGGGTTTATTGGGAATAAAATTCATCATATCGTGGGCTGCGTTCACTTATCTCACAGATTCCAGGGTCAGCCATGCCTCCAGGCCTCCTACCCTACATACGCCTCCAGGTTCTGGGATGGACACCTGTTGATGAAGGAGGAGGACTCTGATCTGCACGCAGCCAAGAACCACACCACATGGTACAGAGGAGGGAGACGCTGTTGGGCTCCGTCTTCTCACCGAGACAGGTTCTCTGGATCAATAAGAGACAGTGTAAGAGAAAGACCTGCTTCCCTCTGCTCTTGGTCAGCCTGGGATGCAGGAGGTTCCTGGGAGGTTCTGGAGATGGTTGGCGGACGGAAGCCAGTGCACACAAATCTAAGAGCAAAATCCAATTCTCCAGGCTCTCCTGGCAGATGACAGACTCTATGTCACAGATGCCAGTATCACTTCTGGTGTGAGGGGAAAGAAGTCTGTCTACAGACAAAGTTCCTACCTTCTAGTAAAGGAAAACTGGCATCTCCTGGCTGGAAGATGGGTGAGGAAGGAACCACAGACATGTTAAAATGTTAGCTGCCCAGTGTCTTTGTTCAAGCCTCCTGGTGTTAGAGTAATTGCATCTAAAGGTGGTTCTTGCCTTGTTTTCTGCAGAAGAGATGCCCAGAGTGGCCAGAAAAGGTCTGGGTGACCCGTGCAGTCCACTCATGTCTTGTGCTTTGGTGGAGTGCCCAGCATTTGTTATCTAACCCTGGGGGTGAACTTCTCATCACATTATGCATAATGCCAGGGGCTTCCCAGTGGCAGAAATTATGCATACTCCCATTAATAAAATGCAATTCAAGAAAAACAGTCATTATTTATTTTTAAAATGAATTTTATTGAGTCATAATTAACATATATTTTACATTGTGAAATGATCACCACAATACAGCTGAGAATAAAACTTACTTTGTTTTTTGGTCTGTTATTCCAATTTTAGCTTCATAACTATTCACTGTTACTATTTCCTTTACCTGTGGGGAAAAATGGTGAATCCTATAAAACACTATACATGAAAACACTGTGACAAGTAACATGCTCTAAACAAATTTTTTTTCTTAAGAAGCGAGCTTATGAACAGAGAATGGCTTGGTTGGTGAGGTTTTGACCCTCTTTTATCACTGAGGATGGTTACTAAAACTTTCAGGAAACAGGGACGTTTGTTAAACGAGTATGTTGTCTGTGCCCTTGAGTTTGAATAGGACGTTAACTAGCCATGTGACCTTGGGCAAATGAACAAACTTCCCTGATTCTTAGTTTCCTCATCGACATAATGAGAAAATTAAGCCAAATTATCTCAGCTTTATTCCAGTTTTAAAAATGCTACAATTCTATGATTTCCCTTTTGTTTCTGGATTTACTTCCTGACGACTCTCACCCTGGGTGTAAGTGAAGGGGCCAAGCGTGGGAGAAGATGGTGGGGACAGGTAAGAGATGGGTAACGTAGTGAGAGGTTCTTGCCGGCCTGCCAAGATCAGTGTCACTTCTCATTCAACTCCTACTGATGCATGGACATGCACCCTGGCACCCTGGCCAAATGGTGGGCGGTTTCTGTTCACCTCCTTCCTCTGGGAAGATCAAAGCCAGGTTTGCCAACCTCTGACACTGTGCAGGGCTTCCCAGCAGCCTGTCATCTCCTCTTCCTGACCTTCCCTCTCCTGCTGCTAGTCCTCCCTCTTCCCCCTTCTCTGACTGACCCTTTGCTTTAACTGTCAGATGAGCACATCTCAGATCCTGGCCTGTCACCGTTTGTGTAATTGGCCTCCAAAGACAACGCCCTGTCGACAGCCGCTGGTCAGCACAGAGACCAGCCAGGTTCCAGGGGTAATTCTGGCTGCACCAGGCAGGAGACAGAACAGGGGCTAGGGCTGCACTTGGGGCACGGAGGTGGGCACCAGTTGTGGCCATTGGCGCAAAGTGAATGGAAGACTGTCCCCAGGGGACCCGTCCTCTCCAGCCGAGACGTTTAATCATGTTAATCATGTTAGGGCCACAGGTAGTCTCCTCCCTGCCTGGCCCGGGAGAGCTAAAGCCAAGCAGGACCCCGCTGTGGCCCCTGCTCCTCCCTTTAGCCTGCCAGGCCTTCCCCAAGTTCCAAAGAGCAAACTCGATCAGGGGAGTGAGAAAATGCAGAAACAAAGGAAACCAGTCATGCAAGACAAGATTATAATCGTTTAGCCATTAAACAAAGTCAAGGACCTTTACTTCCTCCTCAAGGGCTGTAGACAATATCCCGAACCATACCCTTGAGCTGTTTTACATACACCAAAACCCTCATGAGGTGGAAACATTAACTGTATGGAGGCCACAAGACCGACTGGAACCAGAAGGCTGGTGATGTTGGTTCCCGATGACCTCACCACCAGCCAATCAGCTGACCAGGCACCCTGCAACCCTCTCCCTCATCCTGCCTTTAAAAACTCCTCCCTGAAATCCACTGGGGAGTTCAGGTGTTTCAAGTACTAGCTGCTCATACTCCTTGCTTGGCTTTGCAATAAACCTGCCCTTTCCTTCACACAACATGGTGTCAGTAGATGGGTTGTGCAGCTTGCAGGGGAGTGCACCCACGTCTGGTAACAGAGCCACTGTGTCAGGGACTTTGCAGCTACTGGTCTGCTCCCAGGTTAGCCAGGGGACCTTCCTGCAAGCAGCGGGTGAGCTCAGCCTCGTGCCACGTTGCACAGAGGAGGTGGGTAGGAGGAACGGGAAGCAGTGGGCCCGCAGTAGAAGGTGGAGGAGATGTGAAGGGTCAGGGAGAGCAGAACGTCACGGCCATCACTGTAGAAAAGTGGTGCTGTCTGACTGAGGTGCTTGTTATCAGCTGGTCAGAGAGTGGGTTATGTTGGCAAAGGGGAAATATTGGGACAGCCTAAGGATACTGCACGTGGGCACCTTAATCTCTCTCTCTCATTTGCGCCTAATTCAGTTTCAAGAAACATTAATTAAACATTTGCTATCGTGGTGGGGTGTAGCTCAGTGGTAGAGCACGGCTTAGCTTTCATGAGGTCCTGGGTTCAATCCCCAGTAACTCCATTTAAAAAAAAAAAAAAAGATGAGGCTTACTGTTAGTTAACAAAAAAATTTTAATAAAAGAAATTATGTTTAAAAAAATAAGCATTATCAGTTGGGCACTGGGCCATAAGCTAACTTAGGAAAAATATAAAGATATCCTGTCTAATTTACTGGTTTCTAGAAACTTACTGCCAAGATATATAAATGATAAAAAAAATTATGTGTATATGTACATATATAATGTATGTCATATGGCATAAGATGGCAATGTTTATATATAAATGATTACACTACACATGTACATATACATGTTATATATATTTATATGTTATATGTAATATGCATAAAGTACGTGTGATGGTTAATTGTATGTGTCAATTTGACTCCGATATTTGATTAAACATTATTCTGGATGTTGCTGTGAGGGTGTTTTTGGATGAAGTTAACATTTAAATATGTGAACGTTGTGTAAAGCAAGTTGCCCTCCCTAATGCAGGTGGGCCTTGTCTGATCAGTTAAAGGCCTAAACAGAACAAAAGCCTGACCTCCCCTGGGCTAGAAGGATTCTCCAGCAGATGGCCTTTGGACTAGAGCTGGAACGGGACTCCAAGGTCCCCAGCCTGCTGGCTCAACTTGCAAATGTGGGCCCTGCCAGCCTCCATCATCCCAGGAGCCAATTCTTTAAAATCCATCTGGTTCTGTATGTCTGGAGAGGCCAACAAGTGCAGCCCTGACAACATTTGCCAGAGTGAAGGGAGATATAAAAGCTACAGGAACACAGATAAGGAAGCACGTCTTTCTGCCCCAGACACAGCTCTGTGGAAATGCGTCTGCTGTGAAGGTGACTGGCCTGGACAGAAGGGAAAAGAGGAGAGAAGAGATAAATCCCTGCCCTCCCCACTCACCCACGGTCTCTCTGCCACTCCGCCTGCTCTGCTCTGGGCTTGGGGCTCAGTGGCACGCCGTCTCCCTGTGCAGAGTAGATTCACTGATTCTGGTATATTAACCGACTGGCATTTTGGTTTCCAACACACATCCTGCCACAAAGCCCTGCTCCTGGGTGAAGGAGGGCTGGCAGAGGTGGGAGATGTTGGTGGAAATGGACCCTGGAGAGTTTCCCAGCTGAGTCCCCAAAAAGCCAAACTATCCTAGGAAGTTGATGGCAGCGCCCCCTGGAGGACCCCTGAAGATGTGTCCTCAGCCTTGAGATGGCCTCCCAAGGTTGCCAGGAAAGTGACAGTCAGCCTGACCCTTGGCAAACCACGGAGAAAGGGCCCAGGGACAGCCGTTCCTAGGCAGGCAGCCTCTAGGGAGAAACGACCTCTTGATTGTCCACGGACGTGTCTGCTGCCCCCAGCCTAGGGTTATCGGCTTAGAAGCAATGGGTGATTTTTTTCCAATACAGTTATGAATAAATTAAAAAGGTCTTATCAGCCCTTTGTTGAGTTTCCCAATCTGTAAAATTAAGAATCTCTGTGCCCCGATGATCACAGGGATTCCCTGCATGTTGGGGACTCTGTGTTCTCTGAATGACATTCACAATTTTTCAGACAGAGACCTAAAGGTTGACCAGGAAGGGTGCTGTGGTCCTCAGCTCTGATCTAAATCACAGAGGAATCTCCTGGAGGAAGCTCCACTCCAGCCTTCGTGTGAGTCTTCTGGGGCTGTCTTTACACTTGACAACAACTGGGTGGCTTAAAACAATAGGAATTCATCGTCTCACAGCTCCAGCAGCTGGAAGTCCAAAATCAAGGTGCAGGCAGGGCTGTGCTATCTCTGAAAGCTCTAGGGGAGGGTCCTTCCTTCCCCTTTCCTGGGCCCGTGTTAGCTAGCAGTCCTGATGTTCCTCGGCTTGTAGACACATCACCCCAGTCTCTGCCTCCATCATCACTCGCATCCCCTGTGGGTGTCTGTGTCTCTGTGCTCCTTCCAGTTAGAGAGATACCAGCCCCTGGCTCAGTGCCACTAACGCAGCATGCCCTCATCTCAATCCGATTCCATCTGCAAAGAAGCTATTTCCAAATAAACTCACATTCACAGGTACTGGGATTAGGACTTCCACATGTCTTTTGAGGGGAAACAATTCAATGCACAGGGGCATCTCAGCTCTCCCCAACACCGGGGCAGAGAGGGAGGGCTTGTCAAGCTGTCTCGCTTCTTTTCTCCTTCACAGGAAAGTGCTTCGTGTATCCTAGGCAGCATTTTATGTAACACTTTTACAAATGACTCTACCTGACCCCATCAGAAGCGCTTGAGTAGAGAAATCATTTAAAATTCAGGTTTATACACAGCCTCCTTTGTAGGAAGCAGGATAAAGAAATCATTTGCCTCTACCATGTTTCCATGCATCACAATGAAGATGAAAATGTAGTTTATTTCAAATAAAGTAAGCCAAATGGAGCATGACCTAAACACATCACAAATATTAAGCAGCCACCTAATTATGCACTAGAATGCTGTGACTGTTCAATTTTCTTAAATGATACAATGCCCCAGTAAGTTAGAAGTGATCCTTTTCTCATAGAAATAATTAGTCATTAAAAAAAAAAAAAGCACTTCAGCTCCCAAAGTGAAACCTACGTGAATAGAACAAGGGGAAATTTAAATCCATAAAGCACAATAAACGATCACACTTGCACTTCAAAAGTGAGTTTGAAAAATCAGAGACGAGAGCTGTGGTTCCCGGACTGCACCGGAGTCTAGACCATCTCCCTTCAGCTCAGCTGCAATGAGAGTTTGCCAGTCCAGTTTCCTTGAGATGCAAAGACTTCAGACCTCTGGCCAACCGGGGTCACCGAGAATAAACATCTGTTATTAGCAAAAATTGGTGTTTGTGTAGCAGCTTTTCTCCAAGGATTCTAAAGCAATACGCATGGCTGGCTCATTAGCCAACAGCAGACTGGTGGTCTTGTTACAATTGCCCTGCAGGGGAGACAATAGCAAATGCAGGTTAACCCTCCTTTCCTGCGTCTCCATACAGTAGCTGTTGCTCTGTAATCCCCCTGGAGTGTCCTGGTGACAGAGGGAAGATGTGTGTGGTGGCCAGGCTGGCAAGTAGCTTGCTCTGTGTACCTATTCCACAAACAGTCCACGGAATGTCATTTTGACATCATAGCTGACATTCTAATTCAAACATCACCTTGTTATTTTGCCTTGGCAAATCACGTCAGTTGAGAGAAGATCCTTTTTCACGTGTCTCCGGAAAATTAAAGTTATTTTACAAGAACAGGAAGAAAAGAAGAGCTTAAAGAATATACTTTGATAAAACAGGAAAAAAGGTAAAGTTTGATATTTTTTAAGATTGATATTAATAATAATAATAATAATAATAATAATAATAATAATAATAATAATAATAATAATAGCTAAGTCTCCCAAGGGACTATGATGGATTTTACACACCTTGAAAAACCTAGAAGCACAATTGGAAGAGACGATCTATTAACGCTCCTCCCTTATTTTCCCGTCATTTAGAAAGCATTTATACACATTTCATATACACTATACATGGTAGGGGACCTGGGCGTCTGGAAAAACAGATCTGAGCATTCAACATTACGTAGGATCATCTAATCTTTTTATTAGGACCACGTTTGTTTTTTAAAAACTGTGGAGATGGGTTACTGACCAAGCAGTTCTCAAAAATAAATGTAATTGTAAGAAAAAGTACATATTAAGTACATATTATAGGAGTTTAATCCATTAGAATTCTGGTAGGTTCAATGAGTCAGAGAAAGAGATAAATTGTGAGAAAATTTAACTGCTATAAAATTAACACAGAATTCTGCTATAAAACTTCTTTTTTCTTAAGAAGACATACAGATGGCCAATAGGTATATGAAAAGATGCTCAGCATTGCAAATTTTTAGAGAAATGCAAATCAAATCCACAATAAGATATAACCTCACACCTCTCAGAATGGCCATCATCAGAAAGTCTGCAAATAATAAATCCTGGAGAGGCTGTGGAGAAAAGGGGACCCTCCTACACTGTTAGTGGGAATGTAAATTGTTACAGCCACTATGGAAAACACTATGGAGGTTTCTTTAAAAACTAAAAATAAGGTAAACATATGATCCAGCAATTACACTCCTGGGTGTATATCTGGTTAAAAAAAAATCCACTAATTTGAAGAGATACATGCACCCCAATGCTCACAGCAGCACAATTTACAATAGCTAAGACATGGACACAACCCAAATGCCCACCCACAGACAATTAGCTTATAAAGATTTTATGTGTGTTATACACACACACACACACCATCCATATACACACATACACACACACACATATAAGATATTACTTAGCCATAAAAAGAAGTGAAATAATTGCCATTTGCAGCAACATGGATGGACCTAGAGAATATTATGCTTAGTGAAATAAGTCAGAGAAAGAGAAATACTACATGTTACAAATTATATATGGAACTTATAAAATATTACAAATGAATCTATATACAAAGCAGAAACAAACTCACAGACATAGAAAATAAACCGAGGTTACTGAAGGGCAGAGGGAAGAGGGGAAGGACAAATTAGAAGTATAGAATTAACAGATATAAACTACTATACATAAAGTAGAAAAGCAACAAGGATTTATCATTTAACACCAGGAATTATTTTCAATGTCTTGTAACAACCTATAATGGAATATAATCTGGAAAAAAAGAAAAACAACCAAACTGAATCACTGTGCTCTATATCTGAAACTAACACAATATTATAAATTAACTATACTTCCATAAAAAAAGGGAAAAAAAAGAAAAAAATTAAACCCATTCCTTAGGGAGGAACATGAAAAGGGAGCTGAAATCCCAGAGCCCACTCTTTCCAGTGTCTTGGTCATAAAAACTGGAACACAGATATTGTGGGAAGCAGACATGACTGGGGCAAGGGACCGCCTTTCTCGTTCTCTGCATTCAGTCCAGCTCTCTTCTTTCCCCGATTGTTCAGAACTGGAAATATGCTGCGGGGGAAATGAACATGTATAAGACCCCGACCCTGGGAGTGAACTCAAGGAGGGTCTAGTGCAAGGTGCCGAAGGCCCTGGTCCCTGCTGCCTTTCCTTGTCTGTCTAGCACCCGACATGGAGAGCGCCTTTCCCTCTCAGCTTGATACAGAAAGAACCAAGGAAAGGGCATCCAGTCTGTCTCTCTGCTCGGAAATACTGAGCTTGACAAGTTGTCCCCAGGAAGAGGGGCCCACCCAGCCCCGAGACCACTGGTCCTGAGGTTTCCAGAGCGAGCCCCTGGGGACAGGTGCTCTGCCAGAGTTCTGTGGACTGAATGTTTGTGTCCCCCCAAAGTTCATGACAAATCCTAACCCCCAGTGTGATGGTGTTTGGAGGTGGGGTTCTGGGAGGTGATTAGGTCTTGAGGGAGGAACCCCCGTGATGGGCCCTTATAGAGGGCCCCAGAGAGCAGCCGTCCTTCCACCAGCTGAGATTATGGGGAGAGGACGGTTGTCTATGAATGGGAAGTGGGTTCTCACCAGACACCGAATCTGCCAGCACCAGCCTCCAGAATTGTGAGAAATAAATTTCTTGTTGATAAGGCACCCAGTCTGTGGTCCTTTTGTCACAAGAGCACCAGCTGAGACAGAGGGAGACCCTGAAGGCATTAGCCTTCCCCCATTCTTTGTAAAGTCACGCCAGCCTCTGTGAAGTCCCCCTTCCCTTCCCTCCTGTTTCTTCCCCCTCGACACCCCAGCCAGATTCAATTGTGTTCACGTCTTTGGTGTTTTCTCTTCTACCTGCCCAGACCCTAGACTTCAGAACCTTCAAACTCTGGAGCAATTGCCCAAGCTTCCCTATCTGCCCACCCTCATGCAGAACAGTTTAATCTGACGTAAAGATGGCGACACCTCTCAAACAAGCCCTCCGCATCCGCTTACTGGGACTTGCCCTGTCCAGTCACATATGTGTTGTCTGAGACGTTCACATGTTAGGTCAGGTTAAAGAGAAGAATACGAAATAAGAAAGATCAGGGCATTTTAGCTGTTGTCTTTTCACTGTGGTGCTTCAATAGCTGGGCCCCACTTTCCTCTCAGAGCTGAAAACTAAACCGTGACACTGTCTTACATGCGTAGGGCTCTCGCATTTCATTTTGATGCATGTGAAACTCCAACAACGCAGACAAACGTTTACAAGCTCTGAATAAGTTACATTTCCTTCATTAAGGAGATGGATTTCTGGAATCATCTAAAGGCATCCTAAACTTTCTGTTCTTGCTCCCGGACGGTCAGGGGAGGTGATGAATCCGATTTATCACCTGGCTTCCACAGTTTTTGGCTCTGTCTTTCAGTGTCCTTCCTGGTATTGCAGTGTTGTCACTGGTGATGGCCGGCTTGAGTAATGACGCCCTGATAAGTGTTCTGTCGTAAATGAGAACAGACAATAAAGTGTTAGCCTGATGCTTAATGCTGTAAGCAACTCCAAGTGCTTACCTGCTGATAAATTACAGTAAGAGTAGAATTTGGAAGAACACGCAGGGAAAAGACTATGAGATGCTGGTGTGATCATTGCTGGAGGTAGAGGATAAAAGGCCCCAAAAATGGAGACGGGAAGGGAGGGAGGAGGCAGAAAGGGCTGGGAGAGACCAAGAAGGGGTGGAGGACAGACTTTGGTCTTGGTGAAGGCACTTCAGGTCAGCATGAGCTGTTGTCTTTCCAGAAAAGGTCACATTTCAGGGCATTCTATTCATGGCTAATTTATTATCAAGGTGGAAAAGAATTGAACCTCAGGCCCTGGAGCCACATTTCCCTTACATCCAGGAAGGAGCACTGGTGGGTTTTCTGTGGGACCAGAGTGCCCAGTCAGTGTGCTCTTCTCCAGAACAGTTTAGACCCTTTGTGAAACAATCATGCTCACACTGCTCACAAAAGTGTGTTTATGCCTCTTTGCTGTCCTTTATGTGCTTTATATTTCAAGTCGATTCTGTTCATTCCATTTTGGAAATGGCGTACACGTTTTGGGGAGACCCAGGAGCTCAGTAAAATGTTGCATATTTAAAGGATAAAAACCATGCTTTTAAGAAGTGCCCTGTCTGTTCTGAGATGCAGGGCTCAGGTTTGCATGTCTTTCCAGCGTGAACGAGTGAGCAAAGCACTGCTGTGTCATCCCACATGCGCCCCTGCACGGCTGCATCCTTCAGTGGCTCAGCCGCGTCTGTGGGCAGCTTTGTTGACCTGTCAGCTCAGCCATCCACTCTTAAAGTGATGTATGGGGAAGTTCTCCCTATGCTAAATAAGACCCCTTTTGCCATTATTAATAATATCACAGTGATTCAGAATGTGAAGCCATTAGAACAGTAATAAAAAGAGAGACTGTCATTATTTCAACCACAGAGCAGAAAACGAGACAATCTTCCATAATTATGGACATTGCAGCTGCCAGGCTCCAGCTGGGAGGGAAAATGCAGAACAGAGCCAGCCCTGCAGGCTGTCACTGAGGGACAGGCCAGACCACGCGAGCCTGACCGCGGGCTTTCAGCCTTTCCGATTTGCCCTGAGAAGTAGGTGCAGGTTTGAACTTCCTCTGGTTGTTCTGCCTTGACCTCTCTCTGTTGTTTCCAGAGGAGAACATTTAAATCCATCTTTCTACAGCTTTACTATTCACCAAATGACCCATCTCTGACCGTGCCTCCACATACCACTGCAAACTGTGGGCCCTACAAAATAGTCCTTTACAATTACAGTTTCAGCAAGTAGCAGCTGTTAGCTGATTTGCTTATTAAGGCTCTATCCACATTCCTATTACCAAAGTGCGGCTTGATTCAGGAGAGCTGTTCTTTTTTCAGTAAATCCATTGTTGGCTTTTAGTAGTTTTTTGATTTAAGCATGTTGTCTAAAATCCAGCTTTGCATGGCAATATTCATCTAATATCAGACTTTTTTTTAACATTTAAAGAGAAATTAACACCAATTATTTACAAACTCTTCTGAAAAATAGAAGATGGGACACTTCTAAACTCATTCCATAAGGCTGGTATTACCATGATACCCAAATCAGACAAAACTGTTAAAATAAAAGAAACTATAGACCATTATCTCCTATGAAAGAGATGCAAAAATCCTCAACAAAATACTGGCAAACTAAATCCAGCAATATACTAAGTATATTGCATACCATGATCAGTGGGATTTACATAGAAATGTGAGGTTGGTTTAACATTTGAAAATCAATTAATGTTGTCAACCACCTCAATATATGCATAAATATCATTGTTAAAATTCAACAATTTATCAACGTAAAGACACTCAAGAAACTAAAAACTGAAAGGAACTTTTTCAACTTGATAAAGGGGATCTATGAATACTCAGGCATAACACTCTGCTTAACAGTGAGGCGCTGAGAGCTTCTCCACGAAGATCAGGAACAAGACAAGGATATCTGTTCTCACTACTTCTACTCAACATTGTACCTGAGGTTCTATCCAGGACAGTCATGTCAGAAACTTACATATAACACATGTTGCTGAAAAAAAAAGAAGTAAAAGTATCTCTATCTGAAGATGGCACAATCTTGCGCATACAGTATCTGAAGGAATCCACACAAGTTACTGGAATAAGAGAGTTCAGGAAGGTTGCAGGATACAAACTCAATATGTAATAACCGATTTTACTTATATACAGTGGCAATGAACAACCTGAAAATAAAATTAAGGGAACAATTCCATTTATACTAGCATTAGAAAGAATAAAATACATACAGAAAATTTAGTAAAAGAAGTCCAAGACTTACACTGAATACTACAGTACATTGTGGAAATAAATTAAAGAAGACCTAAATAAATAAAAAGATATTCCATATTCTTAGATCAGAAGACTTTATATTGTTACTATGGTTATTCTTTCCAAACGGATCCATGGATTCAACAAAATCCCTGTTAAGATCTCAGTTGGCATTCTTGCAGAAATTAACAAGATGATCCTAAAAATTCATATGAAAATTCAAGGAACTCAGAATATCTAAAACAATCTTAAAAAAGGAGGACTTTCCAATTTCAAAACTTACTACAAAGCTAAAGTAATCAAGTACTGGCATAATGATAGACTTGTAGATCAATGAATTAGGATGAAGAGTCCAGAACTAAACCCTAACATTTTTAGTCAGTTGACTTTTGAACAAAGATACCAAGACGACTCAACAGGGGAAAGTAGTCTCCAGCAAATGGCACTGGGACAACTGGATAGAACCACATGCAGAAGAATAAGTTTAGGTCATTACCTCACAAATATACAAAAATTAACTCAAAATTGATCACACTTCTCATGTAAGGGCTAAAACTATGAAACTATTAGAAAAAACATGACCTTGGATTAGAGAACAGGTTCTTAGATACCACGCCAAAAGCAGAAGCAACAAAAGAAAATATAGACAAACTGGACTTCACCCTAATTTAACACTTCTGTGCTTTGAAAGATGCCATCAATAAAGTAAAAGAAAAAAGAAATCCTGCAGAATGATAGAGAATTTTTGCAAATCATTTTCTGGTAAGGGATTTGTATTTATAATATATAAAAACACTTATAGATGAAAAGTAAAAAGAAAAATAACCCAATTTAAAAATAGGAAAAGTATCCAAATAAAAATTTCTCCAAAGGAGATGTACATATGAGCAATAAGTACATGAAAAGATACTCAATGTCTTAGGCATCAGAGAAATGCAAATGGAAAGTATCACTTCATACCCACTAGAACAGCCATAATCACAAAGACCAATGACAACAAGTGTGAGTGAGGACGGGGAGCAACTGGAGCCCTCATACACTGTGCAGAGGGCAACTCCTTGGGAAGACAGTGGGCAGTTGCTCAGAAAGTCGCCCAGAGGTACGTATTCAAACATGAAGTTGCATGTCCACACAGAAACCTGTACGTGAACTTCGTAGCAACCGGAGAGTGGGAACAACCTGACATCCAGTGGGGGAAGGGACAAATAAAAGATGACCTATCCATACAATGGAATATTATGCAGCAATAAAAAGAATGAAGACTGGCACATGCTACAACAAGAATGAAACTTGAAAACATGCTAACTGAAGGAAATTAGTCTAAAAGATAGTTCATGGTTCCAGTTTCACAAAATTTTTGCAGAGACAAAAAAATAGAGTAAATAAAAAGTGGTTGGTAATGAACATGGCATTTATTTGGGGGTTATAAGAATGTTCCAAAATTGTGGTGCTGGTCACTCAATGCAGGATGTACAGAAACTTGAATTGTACACTTAAATGGGTGAGTTGTATGGTGCATGAGTTATAGCTCAATAGAGCAGTTATTAAAAAATAGAGTAAACATTGAGGAATTGTCCCTGCTTTTCATTTCTTTTTATTTTTTATCTCCTCTCCCTCCTCCAAACTACTTGCAAATTGTAACCCATTTATTTTAGGACTTAAATCCCATTATACGATTCTCAGAAATGACTGACTAACCATAACCAAGGTTTATGTGGTTACACCTTTCCAAAGCAGTTACATTTTAAGAGCAGGTTTTTAAAGAAATAAAAAGGTTAACAAACCATTTTGTGCATATTTAATTGGAAGGTGGAAGGTCATTCACTAATAAAATAATTGGAAAGACATTGGAAGGAAATAAGAGGGAGTTCCTCAATTCATGCCACTGATTTGTAAAGTCAGCTCTATTTCAGAACAAAATAAGTTCAAACATGTTTCACTGGAACAACCCTGGGTCATTGTGAATGGTGCCTATTAAGTCCCAGTGAGGGTCCGAGGAAGTCGCCTGGATTCTGTGCCACCCACAGCATCTGAGAAGTCATCCTCTCTCCAGCTCTGCAGACTTTCCATCTGGGAGGACCCTTTGGTTTATTCTGGTCTTTCTTCCTGGTCCTAGTGTTTCAGAAGGATGAGACCCAGATCTGTGTGCCTGGGATCAGAAAGGACCTGGGGCCTGGAGCAAATCCAGAGGTAATCCTGGCACCTGGGAATGCAACATTTTTGCTGCCATCTTCTCTGCCTTTCAAAATACTTGTAGACCATCCCGAGGTCTTACATGAAGATGAAAAGACACTAGAAACTTACATCTTTTTTGCTTTTGCGTATTTTGTGTACTTAAAAAAGCGAACGCTCAACAACGTTTAAACAAAGCTCTCTCAGTGTCTGCAGCTTCCCTGACCTGCCACCCACCCTGTGCAGCACTGGTGGGCAGCCCGGGCCCCGGGGAGCGAGGTGCTGCCTCGGTTGGTGTGTCCGCCTCCGGGGCGCCGGCTGAGGCTGCTGCGTGGGCCCAGAGGGCGGACGCAGGAACCAGTAGGAGCAGCTTTCCTTTTCTCATCCCCTCGTGCAAGGCAAGCAACAAAGAGCGAACAAGAAGCAAAGACCTAAATTCCCTTGATGCGTCACAGGGTCAGTGAAGGAGAGTTTGTGAACTTTTAAAAAAGCGTCGGAGCACTCAAGTCCAGGATTTGGCTTCTACGTGGGGTTAGGAAGGGTCTGGGACT
Source organism: Camelus ferus (assembly GCF_009834535.1). NCBI lineage: Eukaryota > Metazoa > Chordata > Mammalia > Artiodactyla > Camelidae > Camelus > Camelus ferus. Next base: position 4,042,406 of record NC_045698.1, on the reverse strand, counting down.
GCGGGATGGCGGCCTTTCTCCCATCACGGGGCAAGCTGCTCTTCACTGACTCTTCTTCCTCCACTTAGAATGCCTGGAACGTTTCAAAGGGGAAAAGCACATGAAATAAAAGATGACGCTAAACTGTCTGGCTATTCATGGGACCTTATCATCTAGAAGTTTCTCCAGACGAAATAGGTATCTTATCACAGACTGAATGCAGACACGCATCCTAGCAACACTGGGAAGAAACCAGTCACGCTGAGTGCTGAAGCACACCACCGTGAAGAAATCTCATTTTCCGCCTTCATAATGATGGAGAATTGGCAGAGAAGCTCATTTGCTTGGAGAACAAGATTTTATTTTTTTATGCAATGTGTAGTGTAGGAACGTATAAATACAGCTTCATGAAGGAGGGTCTTGAGAGCGTTAGGCTTGCTAAAGCTGGCACTTTCTCTTCATTTTGCTTGTGAAGAAATAGACATTTGATAGACACTTGTGTCTTCACTCACAGCTGCTTTGCTATATACTTCCACCCAGCTTTTTGCTGGTGGCCCCCCCACCACACACTCCCTGTCTTAGTCCATCGGGGCTGCTGTAACGAAAATACCATAGTCTGGCTGGCTTATAAACGACAGAAACTTACTTATCACAGCTCTGGGGCTGGAAGCCCCAGGTCAAGGTGCTGGCAGATTGAGTGTCTGAGAGAACCCCCTTCCTGGTCCACTGACTGTCATCCTCTCTCTGTGTCCTCACACAGTGAATGGAGGGGAGCTCTCTGGGGTCTCTTTTATAAGGACATTAATCTCATTCGTGTGGGCTCCACACGCATGCGATCCCCCTCGTAAAACCATCACTTGGGAGGTTAGGTTTCAACATGTGAGTTTTTTTTAAATTGGGGTATAGTTAATTACAATGCATTCATATCTGGTGTACAGCATAATGTCCCAGTAATACATATGCATACATGCATTCATTTTCATATTCTTTTTCATTAAAGGTTATTACAAGGTATTTTTTTTAACATTTTTTATTGATTTATAATCATTTTACAATGTTGTGTCAAATTCCAGTGTTCAGCACAATTTTTCAGTTATTCATGGACATATACACACTCATTGTCACATTTTTTTCTCTGTGAGTTATCATAACATTTTGTGTATATTTCCCTGTGCTATACAGTGTAGTCTATTCTATAATTTTGAAATCCCAGTCTATCCCTTCCCACCCTCCACCCCCCTGGTAACCACAAGTCTGTATTCTCTGTCTGTGAGTCTATTTCTGTCCTTTATTTACGCTTTGTTTTTGTTTGTTTGTTTGTTTTTGTTTTTGTTTTTTAGATTCCACATATGAGCGATCTCATATGGTATTTTTCTTTCTCTTTCTGGCTTACTTCACTTAGAATGACATTCTCCAGGAGCATCCATGTTGCTGCAAATGGCATTATGTTGTCAGTTTTTATGGCTGAGTAGTATTCCATTGTATAAATATACCACCTCTTCTTTATCCAGTCACCTGTTGATGGACATTTAGGCTGTTTCCATGTTTTGGCTATTGTAAATAGTGCTGCTATGAACATTGGGGTGCAGGTGTCATCCTGAAGTAGATTTCCTTCTGGATACAAGCCCAGGAGTGGGATTCCTGGGTCATATGGTAAGTCTATTCCTAGTCTTTTGAGGAACCTCCACACTGTTTTCCATAGTGGCTGCACCAAACTGCATTCCCACCAGCAGTGTAGGGGGGTTCCCCTTTCTCCACAGCCTCTCCAGCATTTGTCATTTGTGGATTTTTGAATGACGGCCATTCTGACTGGTGTGAGGTGATACCTCATTGTAGTTTTGATTTGCATTTCTCTGATAATTAGTGATATTGAGCATTTTTTCATGTGCTTTTTGATCATTTGTATGTCTTCCTTGGAGAATTGCTTGTTTAGGTCTTCTGCCCATTTTTGGATTGGGTTGTTTATTTTTTTCTTATTGAGTCGTATGAGCTGCTTATATACTCTGGAGATCAAGCCTTTGTCGGTTTCACTTGCAAAAATTTTCTCCCATTCCGTAGGTTTTCTTCTTGTTTTATTTCTGGTTTCCTTTGCTGTGCAGAAGCTTTTAAGTTTCATTAGGTCCCATTTGTTTATTCTTGCTTTTATTTCTTCTAGGAGAAAATTTTTTAAATGTATGTCAGATAATGTTTTGCCTATATTTTCCTCTAGGAGGTTTATTGTATCTTGTCTTATGTTTAAGTCTTTAATCCATTTTGAGTTGATTTTTGTATATGGTGTAAGGGAGTGTTCTAGCTTCATTGTTTTACATGCTGCTGTCCAGTTTTCCCAACACCATTTGCTGAAGAGACTGTCATTATTCCAATGTATATTCTTGCCTCCTTTGTCAAAGATGAGTTGACCAAAAGTTTGTGGGTTCATTTCTGGGCTCTCTATTCTGTTCCATTGGTCTATATGTCTGTTTTGGTACCAATACCTTGCTGTCTTGATGACTGTAGCTCTATAGTATTGTCTGAAGTCTGGGAGAGTTATTCCTCCAGCCTCTTTCTTTCTCTTCAGTAATGCTTTGGCAATTCTAGGTCTTTGATGGTTCCATATGAATTTTATTATGATTTTTTCTAGTTCTGTGAAATATGTTCCTGGGTAATTGGATAGGGATTGCATTAAATCTGTAGATTGCCTTGGGCAGTGTGACCATTTTAACAATATTGATTCTTCCAATCCAAGAGCATGGAATATCTTTCCATTTTTTAAAGTCTTCTTTAATTTCCTTCATCAATGGTTTATAGTTTTCTGTGTATAATTCTTTCACCTCCTTGGTTAGATTTATTCCCAGATATTTTATTACTTTGGGTGCTATTTTAAAGGGGGTTGTTTCTTTACTTTCTTCTTCTGTTGATTTATCGTTAGTGTAAAGAAATGCAACTGATTTTTGAACGTTAATTTTGTAACCTGCTACCTTGCTGAATTCTTCAATCAGCTCTAGTAGCTTTTGTGTGGACCTTTTAGGGTTTTCTATATATAGTAACATGTCATCAGCATATAATGACACTTTTACCTCTTCTTTTCCAATTTGGATCCCTTTTATTTCTCTCTCTTGCCTGACTGCTGTGGCTAGGACTTCCAGGACTACGTTGAATAGGAGTGGTGATAGTGGGCATCCTTGTCTTGTCCCAGATTTTAGTGGGAAGCTTTTGAGTTTTTCACCGTTGAGTACTATGCTGGCTGTAGGTTTGTCATATATAGCTTTTATTATGTTGAGATATGTTCCCTCTATACCCACTTTGGCAAGAGTTTTTATCATAAATAGGTGTTGAATTTTATCAAATGCTTTTTCTGCATCGATTGAGATGATCATGTGGTTTTTGTCCTTTCTCTTGTTGATGTGATGTATTACACTGATTGATTTACGTATGTTGAACCAGCCTTGTGTCCCTGGGATGAACCCCACTTGGTCATGATGTATAATCTTTTTTATGTGTTGTTGGATTCTATTTGCTAAAATTTTGGTGAGGATTTTGGCGTCTATGTTCATCAGTGATATTGGCCTATAATTTTTTTTTTTTGTAGTGTCTTTGCCTGGTTTTGGTATCAGGGTGATGGTGGCTTCATAGAATGAGTTTGGGAGTATTCCCTCCTTTTCAATCGTCTGGAAGAGTTTGAGAAGGACTGGTATGAGTTCTTCTTTGTATGTTTGGTAGAATTCCCCGGTGAAGCCGTCTGGTCCTGGACTTTTATTTGTAGGGAGGTTTTTAATTGCTATTTCTATTTCCTTTCTAGTGATCGGATTGTTCAAGTGTTCAGATTCTTCTTGATTCAGTTTTGGTGGACAGTATGTTTCCAGAAACTTGTCCATCTCCTCTAGGTTATCCAGTTTGGTTCCATATAATTTTTCATAATATTCTTGTATGATATTCTGTATTTCTATTTTGTTTGTTGTAATTTCTCCATTTTCCTTTCTTATTTTGCTAATTTGTGCTCTCTTTTTTTTCTTCTTTGTGAGTTTGGCAAGAGAAATCCCCTGAAAGAAAGATCAATGAAATAGACATCGATAGCCTACTAGATCAAGATTTCAAAAATGGAGTGATCGAATTGCTGAAGGAATTAAAAGAGATAGTGTTTAGAGATATAAAATATGTCAAAAATGAAACTGAAGCTATAAAGAAGAGCCAAGTAGAATGGGTAAACTCATTGACAGAGATGAGGAATGATCTAATAGCTGTGCAAAGCTGACTAGATAATGCAGAGGAACGAATTAGTGATCTAGAAGACAGGGCAATAGAAAGCACCCATTCAGAAGAACTACAAGAGAAGCAAATAAAAAATAATGAAAATAGCATAAGGGACCTATGGAATAATATAAAGCATCCCAATCTTCGCATAATAGGGGTCCCAGAAGGAGAAGAAAGATCAAAGGGGATTGAAAAGGTTTTTGAAGAAATCATGACTGAAAACTTCCCAAACTTAAAGAAGGAATCAGATATCCAAGTACAGGAAGCTCAGAGGGTCCTAAACAGGAAGAACCCAAATAGACCCACACCAAGACATATCATAATCAAGATGGCCAGAGTCAAGGATAAAAAAATGATTCTAAAGGCAGCAAGAGAAAAGCAAAGAGTAAGTTACAAGGGAACCCCCATAAGGCTCTCAGCTGATTTCTCTACACAAACACTACAGGCCAGAAGGGAGTGGCAAGATATATTCGAAGCCCTGAATGAAAAAAAGATGCAGCCTAGGATCCTTTATCCAGCAAGGCTATCCTTGAGGATAGAAGGAGAAATTAAGAGTTTCACAGACAAAAAAAAGCTGCAGGAGTTTAGCAACACTAAACCCATGCTAAAAGAAATATTGAAAGGGCTATTCTAAACATAAAAGCAGCAGGATGCTACAGAAATGAGAAACACACAACTGGAAAGGTGATAACTCATGAATTACAAATAAAGTAAACATGAAATTATAAAAGAAGACATACAAATCACTGAGAGTGGGAGAGGGAGGCAGGGAAATATAGAATATTTTTTTTCTTTCTTTTTAAAATTTTTTAACAGTAGGATGGGTTTGAGATCATGTTACTATCAGTTTAATAAAAACAGTTATAGTAATGGGTTGATAGATTTATAAAAAAGGGTAACCACAAGCCAAAAATTTACAAAGGAGTCACAAAAATTAAATAAAATCCATGATAATACAAAGGAAAATTACCAAACCACAAAAGGAAGAAGAAAGGAACAAAGAGGATATACCAATTCAACTGCAAAGATAAGTTCAAAATGGCAATAAACACACATCTATCATTAATTACTGTAAATGTTAATGGACTAAATGCTCCAGTCAAAAGACACAGAGTGGCAGACTGGATAATAAAGCAAGAACCTTCAATATGCTGCATACAAGAGACCCACTTTAGGGAGAAGGACACATATAGATTGAGAGTGAAAGGATGGAAGAGGATATTCCATGCAAATGGAAAAGCCAAAAAAGCAGGTGTTGCAGTACTGATTTCAGACAAAATAGACTTTAAAACAAAGGCCATAAAGAAAGATAAAGAAGGACATTTTATAATGATTAAAGGAGTGATACAAGATGAGGATATTACACTCGTTAATATATATGCACCCAATATAGGAGCACCTAAGTACATACAAGAATTACTAACAGAGATAAAGGGGGATATTGATGGGAATACAATCATAGTTGGAGATTTTAACACTGCATTAACATCACTAGACAGATCTTCCAGACAGAAAATAAACAAGGCAACAGAGAAATTAAATACTACAATAGGAAAACTAGATTTGGTGGATATTTTCAGAGCATTACACCCCCAAAAAATAGGATATACATTCTTTTCAAGTGCACATGGAACATTTTCCAGGATCGATCATGTACTTGGGCACAAAAGAAACCTCAACAATTTTAAGAAGATAGAAATTATCTCAAGCATCTTTACTGACCACAATGCCATGAAACTGGAAATCAACAACAGAGAAACAAAGGAGAAAAAAAGGAAAGCATGGAGATTAAACAATATGTTATTGAAAAAACAATGGATCAATGAGGAAATCAAAGCTGAAATTAAAAAATACCTTAAGACAAATGATAATGAAAGCACAACCACTCAAAACCTATGGGACACAGCAAAGGCAGTGCTAAGAGGGAAGTTTATAGCGATACAGGCCTTCCTCAAAAAAGAAGAACAATCTCAAATAAACAATTTAACCCACCACCTGAATGAATTAGAAAAAGAAGAACAAAAAGCCCCAAAAAGCAGCAGAAGGAAGGAAATAATAAAGATCAGAGAGGAATTAAATACAATAGAGATTAACAAGACCATAGAAAAAATCAACCAAACCAAAAGCTGGTTTTTTGAAAAAGTAAATAAAATCGACAAACCTCTGGTATTACAAGGTATTGAATATAGTTCCCTGTGCTGTACAGAAGACATTTGGTTTTTTTAAATCTATTTTTATATGTAGTAGTTCATATTTGCAAATCTTGAACTCCCAAATTTATCCCTGCCCACCCTCTTTCCCCCTGGTAACCATAAGATTGTTTACTATGTCTGTGAGTCTGTTTTTGTTTTGTAGATGAGTTCATTAGTGTCTTCTTTTTTCTCTTCTTAGATTCTTATGAGTGATAACACATGGTATTTTTCTTTCTCTTTCTGGCTTACTTAGAATGACGATCTCCAGTTCCATCCATGTTGCTGCAAATGGCATTATTTTATTCTTTTTATGGCTGAGTAGTATTCCATTGTGTGAATATACCACAACTTCTTTATCCAGTCATCTGTTGATGGACATTTAGGTTGCTTCCATGTCTTGGCTACTGTAAACAGTGCTGCTATGAACATTGGGGTGCATGTATCTTTTTGAATTAGAATTCCTTCCAGATAGATGCCCAGGAGTGGGATTGCTGGATCATATGGTAAGTCTATTTTCAGTGTTTTGAGGAATCTCCATACTGTTTTCCATAACAACTACACCAAACTACATTCCTATCAACAGTGTAGGAGGGTTCCCTTTTCTTCACACCCTCTCCAGCATTTAAATATGAATTTTGAGGGGGTGCGAACATTCAGTCTATAGCACACCCTCACCTCTAGCTCCTGTAGGTGAGGGTTCCGTTCATCTAAAGGAACATCCTCAGGCTGGCGGTACGTGTGCTGTGTGGTCAGGACCCCTGTGGATGGCCCGGGAGACTCTCAGGAATAAACATGGGCTGGAACTAAACTGTGACGCCAAGTTCACCTCCTCTGTCATTGTACTGCTGGAGCTCACATAATGTGTTCACTGTCACCAAACGGAAAACTGGATTTTCTATAACACTCCTCAGTTTTCACATTGGATTTTTCATCTCTGCTAATACTAGAGTAACAAATATCAAAGTACACAGAAAAAATAGTAAATATGTAGTGCTCTGTATAATATCCAAAGCAGTATATGCAAAATGTTTATCTCATCATTGTAACTTATCCCTGAAGCAAAGCATTCTTAATCTTCCCACAAGAATTAGTCCCCAGTGGCATCATGATTCTTTGACAAAGCTCCTTTCATGGGAGATACACTTGAAACAGAACTGGGTTATGCATTTAGTAGAACAGAAGGGTGAGTTCTGAGTCAAATTCAGTGCTCGATGACCCCAAGCACACACCTTAGGGGAAACTTCTCTGGTTGGAATGTTTCTCGTTGTCACTTTTTTGACAGAGTAGATACGCTAAGTGTTTGAAGACCTGACAGTTCCACAACAGGTAGGCTTTAATAGGGTGCCACCTGCCTTCCCCACATAGGAACAACCGCTCCCTCTCCCACACGCATCTGTCCATCAGCCTTCCACATCCACGGCCCGCCCTCTGGTTGGAAAGACAGCACTTGAATGCGCACTTCATAAAACCCTGTAATTATATCAGCCTCATTTTTATATTATTACAATTTCTCACAACAATCTTTCCAACATGCTGCTTTTTTAACTAAGTTATTATGAATCTGTCAAAAATGTGAGCTGAGTTATGTCTTGCGATACAGGCATTATTGCACATTTAAAAGGTGTTCTTTGCAATTATTTTCGCCCAGGAAGCACAGACGCAGGAGAGGAGAGTGGAGACTGGTCATGCGTTACGTTGTTGATGTTCAAACAATGCCTCCAAGCCAGAGACCCCATGGTCAGCCTGGTGTTTGCTACTGAAGCCGCCCAGCCCAACGCCCAGAGTTGACAGGATCCAGTGACTCTTTAAAACATCAGCTTTACATCTCAGGAGGCACGGAGGGCAGAACAATTGGCATGATCCGGGATACATCACGGTGTGAGTCAAACCCGAACAGAAGGCGGGTCCAGATCTTGAGTCCATATCCAACCCCCCCCCCCCCACTGGCTTGGTGGAAAATGCCAAAGCCTCTTGAAAAGTCATGTTGAATCTGGTAGTTGGGAAGTTTGAGTGTCCCTGGCTTACTCGAGCCCTGGTAGTCAGTGGACAGGGAGATTTCTTCCCTGTCCCAGGCACTCTCCCAGGGAGACACAACTAGAAGATGTAAATGGAAGGGTCCCAAAGCAAACTCCTCCTCAAACACCCAGGAGATGTGTTCTTTAAAAAGTCCACCATTAGGGATTCATTTCTTTGACAGAAACACATTGAAATTTTAAACCTACTGTATAATTTCTTCAATTCATGCTCTTCTATAACAGGGTAGTTGTCAGGAACATAGGCTCTGTGGAGAGATATGTTTTCAATTGGGACTGGAGCGAAGGAAGAAGCCAGACTCAGGAGATTCCTAATTTTCTCACTAGAATCGTGCATTAGTCATAGAACATAATTCTTCCACAGATCTTGGCTATCTTACAGATCTACAGTGACCTTTACTTTTTTTCAGATTCCTGATTAAATGTTTTATTTTTGTATTCTGTAAAACAACTGTCACAGAGAAAATGGTGCAACACTAGATTTAAAGTTACTTTAATTTAATATTTTATAATAACTGTGAAGGGACTATAAACTTTACAAATTGTGAGTCACTATGTTGTACACCTAAAGCTTATATAATATTATACATCAATGATACTTCAGTAATGAAAAAGTTACTTTAATTGACATCCTTGAATCCTGAGCTCAGAGGGAAACTGTGATCCACCAGTTCCTCACCCAGCCTCACAGGGAGGGGACAGGAAGAATCTCTCTGGAGGGTTCCAGGTGCATCCAGACTGTTCATTCTAGATAAATTCCTCACAAGTGGATGTGCTGGCTGGCCATTCCTGCTCCCGTGAAGGCACACACTCTCAGGTTTAAAACCTTCCAGTCTGGACCCTTTGGGTTGCCGTGGGAATCATGTAGGATTGATGTGCAAATAACTGGGTTACAGTGAAAGGTTGAGACATTTCACCTGAATTTCACACTTTTACATATTAAAAAACTGCCTCCCTAGGTTCTAAACAGCCCATGTTCGGCTGAACCAGAAGCTAGTCTCCTCCGACACTTCATGGTTCTTTCCGAGGTACTCCACTGCCTCAAACAGGAAGGAAGCCACCACGGATACCAAGCAAAGAAAAGCTCAGTTCCAACCCAAGAGGGAAAGTGTTGTAACTTCTGCAAGTCCACAGGACATTCTGGAAGGGGTGGTAGATACTTTGTCATGTCTTCAATCAATGTGTCATGTGCTCTTAAAAACCGAAGAGAGCAGAAGCTCTCAAGCTCACCTGTCACGTGACAGTACAATGGATGGTCGCTACTTGATATTGTATATGATCATGTGAAAACTGTACATGTGACCCTATCAAAGCAGAATCTTCGATTTGCAATTGAACCAGAGGTCTCATTTCAAACATGCCTCTCTATTCATGAGCAGAGGTCCAACTTCTGCTTAAACTTTTGAAGACCAATCAGCCTCTGATAAATGTTAACACCAGCCACCCATTTGGGGAGCTTCACCACCTTGGGCACTCGCTTTTAGACAAGGTCCTTCCTACAAAGCTGAGCTCTGCCTGTGGCATCTGCTCCCAACAGCGCCTGTTACCCACCACTACGCCTACCAGTCCTGGGTCTGACCCAGTGCCCACAGGTCACCTGATGTGCAGAGCTGCTCCGTTCTGTTGCTTTTCCCTTCTTGAGGTCTTCACATTTGCTGCCCTTGCCTCCCGAGTGTGCTGGTTCTGCCTTCACTCCTGACTTAGCAACTTACACACAGTTCAGTTACCAGGGGTATCTGTCTTGTTGGTTCCTCTCATTAGGTCAGATTCCCTCATTTTCATCCATTCAGACTCATAACAAAAGCACTGTAGGCTGAGTGGCCTATCAACCACAGAGACTCACTTCTCACAGCTCTGGAGGCTAAAATCCACGCTCAAAGCACAAGCAGATTTAATGTCTGGTGAGAGCCCCCTTCCTGGTTCATAGATGGTTGTCTGCGCACCGTGTCCTCGCATAGTGAGAGGGGTGAGGAAACTCTCTGGGGCCTCTTCCATAAAGGCACAAATCCCATCACAGGGACCCCATCCTCATAGCCTGATGCAAACCTAATTACCCCTCCCCAAAGGCTCCACCTTCAAGCACTCACATCAGGACTTAGTGTTTTAACATATGAATTTGGGAACACACGTCATCTGGTCCATAGCAGATAGGCAGGACAGTGCTCTATGTGAATGATCATGCAACTCACTTCAGCAAGACCTGCCTAACGAATCTTGTTAAACTCTGTTCTTGAATCACCTGTTTGTGCCTGAATCAGACACTGGCCAGACGAGCAGCGTCCTCCCCTAGGACCTGCCCCACCTCCAGGTGGTCTTTTCTGCTCTAGGATGACTCTATGAAGACAGGAAAATCTGGAGCAGCCATGCAGAAAAATGATCACCAGGTACTGGACACCCACCCACAATCCTGTAGACGCATTTTCCAAGGTAGTGTTTCAATTTCTGCTAATTCTAATAAATCACTCTCTTTTCTAAGGATAAGAATGATGTTTGATTTTGGCAACCTCAGAACAGAGAATAAGCTCATATGGTGCAGGAAGCAAGGGTGACGACTTTTAGTGGGATAGCCCTTTCTCTTCTGTCACTTTAGAAGGGTTCTTCCTTGATTTCACAGCCCAAAGTACAATACCACCCATTTTTCTCAGGATCTGACTCACATTTCCACCTTCTAGTGAGGTGTGTTTTATTCATTTAGCCCATAGAAGTAAATGGAAGGCCCACTATGTCCAGATGTGCCAGATGCCAGGGACGGACAGCTGACCTGACCCCCCTTATGGTAAATACAGTCCAGCGAGGGGGCAGCCACTCCTGACAAATCACAGCTGTCACACTGAGCGTGGCAGTGCTACTTAGTGCAGGGGATGAATCGTCTTATATTGTCTTGCACATCTAGTACCATCTTGGCATTGGCTTCTCAGTAGATACAGATTAAGAAAAATCATAGTCATTCAGATGGTACTTGAAGTCATGAAAAGAGACAGTATTAATGCTGCTCAGTGAGAATGTAGAGAAGAGGGTTCAAGTCTTAGCCCAGAAGAAGAGGAGCAAGCAAGAAATCAGAAGTTCTACTTAGGGTGGGAGGTAGACCAAGAAGCAAGCTGGTTTACTCTGTGGAATTGCTTAGAAGACTTCAGGAATTGGGGATGGGCTCTGGTACTTCTGAAGATGGGGGTGGAGGATGTCTAAAGACAGAATGAGGGGGTGAAAAATGTGCATTAGAAGCAGCTAGATCCACAGAGCCCCTCCCCTCCTCCAGATCAGCACAAGACTGGAGATTTCCCATCTGCACTGGAGGGCACCAGGCATGAGTCAGCAGGAAACCATACTGAAAACACAGAATCAAGTGAATGTCCACTCACTGAGTACGGGAGCCAGACCCTCCTGTTCTCAATAGTCAGTGTGATGGTGGCCAGCTTCATGTGCTCGGGCAGCAGGCTGGAAGATCTTTCCAGGGAAGTCGGCGAGTGTGACTAATAGTCAAAGGTTCCCTAACTTGGTTTCCCTGCAGTGAAGGCCACCACTCTGTAAGCAATGTCCATGCAGGGCTCAAAGATCAGTTTCAATGTCTCACTCTCAGGCAGACATCCCTGATCAAAATACATGAAGAAAGGTCCTATCCTGAAATATAGAGAACAGAAAACAGGAAAAAAGGCACTTGGAGGAAACAGACAAAGCCAAAGCAGGAAAAAAGAATCTTATAGTAAAACCCATTATAATTTATGGCTTTAGAGAGATAAGAGATTGCAAACTTGCATCAAGCATAGTAATCTATAAGAGGGGAATATCCAGAGCACAAAAATAGTCTCTGGGATATTAAAAACATTATGACAGAAATAAAAAAGAAATTTAATCGGCTTGTTGGAAAATAAAGTTCAGTAAATTGCCCAGAAAGTAGAATAAAAAGGCAAAGAAATGAATAGACAAAGAGCAATGGCAAGAATATTAGAAGATTGTTTCAGACTATGTACCATCCAACTGATAGGAGTTGCAGAAAGGAAGGAAGGGGGAATTGAAAAAGAAGAAATTGTCAAAGAAATACAACTCCCAGGATGGAAAGACTTAAGCCACCACATTGAAAGGTACCATGAGGCACCTAACATGGAAATGAAGACTTGCCATTAGAAAGTTTCAGAACAGTGATAATGAAGATGATAAAGCATGAAAACAGGCATAAATGGAAGCAGAGGATGGACAAGCAGGGTGTCATCAATTGCAACACTAGTCAAGACACAGTGAAAGAATGCCTTCAAATTTCTTAAAATTATTTCCAATTTATAATTCTATGTTCAGCCACATGGTGAGGTTTTCACACTTGGAAAAAAAAAAAATTACCCAGAGGGATTTTTCTTAGACTGTACTTGAAAAGATGCTCCATCAAAACTAGAAACTGAATTTTTAAAAAACGTGTGAAATAATTGAATATAAGGAGCAGAATTTCTCAAAAGGAGAAAAGCAAAGGCAATGTGAAGATTAATAATAGGATGACCACAAAGCACCAGAGGGAGAAACAGCTCGGGCTGAAGTTTTCAGAAAGGAGACGCAAGAAAGGAAAAAGAATGTGAGAAGGAGAATTGACAGATTCCTTCATGTGTTTGAATTAATGAGAAGACATTCTATTTGGGGGGAATGTTTAGGGATCAGTTACAGACAGAAACTCAGAAAATCACACCATAGAAAAAAGTTCAAGGTAATTATTAACTCAAGAGAAAACAAAAAGGTGTTTAAGAAACAGAATGTAATTACAAAACTAGGTTTCAGATGTGAATTGTGACCTAGTCTTAATAATTTAAATACTAAATGATTGTTGGGAGCAGAGTAAAAGGGCTTAAGAGACAGCTAAAATCCCGTCTTCAGTACTAAACCAGGAAATCAGCATGCTGATCACCAGCCATGAAAACCCGAACGCTCTGTGATGGTTTGATTCTGCCATGTTGCTATCATTATAACACAAATTATGGTATGTTTTCCAACTTATTTTGAGTTAGAAGCCAGTGTCATTGAGGATGGTAATGGTGGCAGAATAAACTAGTAACAAGAGGCATCTCAAAAAAATTCAATAAATCATGGCTAAAATGGAAAAGAATTAAGAAGTAACTGTATATGCATGTCTTTAAAAATATGACTATTCTGTGGTCTTAAAACACCCTTTCCCATAAACGAGCCACAGCTCCACGGAGAAATAGCAAATTGAGGTCTTAAGCATGAAACATACAACATAATAGTGAATCATTATGTCGCACCAGAGAGTAAGGTAGCTTCTGAAGATGGCCAGGACCACGTTCAAATAGCTCAGTGGCAACTGTTAACTCAGGGGTTCTCACTAGACAAAGGGGAAAATTTGAGTGTCAATAGGATAATAACTGCAATGGACTGAAATATCAAAAATGCTTACATCTTTGAGTTCCTCAAGATTTTATAAAGAAAATGCTAACTGGTCACTGTCGGAGGACGCTAGGGAACCAGCTCATTCTTTTGAAAACTGGTAATTACAGAGAAAATCTAGCACCCATCCTGACTTCCCTTGTAAGCTGTGTCATTTGACTTCTGAACGGTAGAAGGAAAAATCATCTAGACAGAAATACACCAGCTAATAAATGAAGGCAGAATAATGAAATTAGAATCTCACCACTTTGTCAACCCTGAAAGATGAAAAGATCAAGTTAATGATCACCAATGGCTGCTCACTCCACAAAGTGAAGGCAGCCAGGCATTGTGTGCCTTCCAATTGAAGAACATAGGGAGGGGGGAAGAAAAGCAAAAATCAAGTTGATCAAACCTCTAACTCCGTTTATCAGTAGTTAAGAGGATGCTGCTAAATGATACCAAAAGTGGGGGAGGGTACGGCTCAGTGGTAGAGTGTGTGCTTAGCATGCAGAGGTTCCTGGGTTCATTCCCCAGCACCTCCATTAAGAAAATAAATAAATAAACCTAATTACCACCACCCAAAAAAAGAATTAAAAAAAGATAAGAATAAAAATAGAACAAAAAGGGAAACTTAATTTTTAAAAATAATTTGAAAAACAAATTAAAATGATACCAAATGATTTCAATCAACAAAATTCAGAATCTGAGAAACTCTATAGAACGGTGTGCTTTTCTTTAATAAACTGAGAAGAAATGAACAAGAGATGAAGCGAGAATTTATAAATTAAAGGAGTCTTAAGAGACGTTTCAACCACTCTCCTCTCTCTCTCTTATTTCAAGATCTTGCCTCCCTCTGACTTCAAGGTAGAAACAGAGCTCTCTGGCAGGATGTTTTTAATCCCTGCCCTCAAATCTACGCATATCCCTGGCTACATGGATCAACTAGGAGCTTGGATTCCAACCTTGTACATCTTCTCAAGTACCTGATGTGACTGACAAACTTCTCCCTTGTCCTCATCGCGTCCCTGTGTTCTCATCGCCCTACAGCCTCCCGAGAGCAGGTGTGCAGAATAACGAACGCTGGACCCACCTTCCCTTCTCTCCTTCTTCCTCTGTAATAGATTATGTTTCCTCAGGTGATCTATTTCTTCCTCCCTCTCCGTTCCATGCCAGTTCTCTCTTCACTCACATATTGCTCTGCTTGCGTGTTCTAATCATCAGACCTCCCGAAACACCGGCTCTGCTTCCAGGCTATCAGATAGGCAGCTTGCCTGTCTTTATAGGTCTGGTGATTCGGAAGTGACAGGAAATGAAAATGGGGACATAAGGACTCGGCTGAGGAAGGAGTAGGGACATGTAGTCTGTCTCTCTCAATCTCTTTGTCTCCCTTAGGCACACATTTTTAAACCACCCCCGTCCCATGCACATAAATGACATGATATTTATTGTTCTGTTGTAAACAGACCCCATCAAGCCAAGTACTAATGAGATATTAAAACCATCAACAGCAGCCAAGGCCTGAGTACAAGGAAAACTGTTCTACCTTCACCTAATTGTTTACCCTCAAACAACACAGGGACAGAAAGAGTCCCTCAGGGATGCCAGGCCATCCACATCCTGGAGTGCAAACCAAGAGTGAGCAAGTTAAAAAACCTCCTTTTGAAAATGAAGGGAAAGAAAGTATTTTTGACAAAAACGATTCTGATTATATTTCCAACATTCAAATACTGCAGGAATAAGGAAAACGAGATATTTATAGAACAGAATTCAAATCTCATGTTTTTAATAGAGCATAACTTTAAATTGATTATCATGTTTCTTAGGGAATGCCCTTCTTCAGAATGTTTAATTCTGTACAAAGTACATGCATATGGGAAATAACCATGCATATTTTTGAGGGCACCGGCAGGAAATGAGATTGCGCCCGTGGTCACATGAGGATTCTCTAATGAAGGGAGGGCAGGAAGCATGGGGAAGGGTAAGAGAGCAAATGGAGTGATGCTGGAGACCAGTGGCACCAGAGAGCGAGCAGGATTTTAGAGGAACGAGAGCTCCTGGAGTCCAGAAAGATCACAGGCCCTAGAGAAAGGGCCACTGGGAAGGACCGCCCAGGGGAGCTGTTCTCACAGAGGGCTGCGGGGCTGAGTCCTGCAGGATGCAGGGGTGAAGCACCAGCTCTCCCTCTTTTCCCACCTTTGCTCTGCTTCCCGCGGGCTGCATTCAGCCAGGACCCTGGTCTGGGACCCACGTGATGGGTGGTGTCGGGCAAGCCCCCTGGCAGAGAAGGGCAGGAAAGCCACTGGAGAGTGGATGTGGGGGCCAGTGGAGGATAGCAAGCACTGGGGTGACTCGCCTTCTCTTGAGCTGCATGTTGGTGTTTCCTTCTGGACACAGTCACCTCGAGGCATCTGGCACCAGATTGTGTCCATCTTTCTTCCTTCGCTGACTGTTATATTGCTGTTATTTGAGCCTAATGACCTAACTGGAAAGTGCTGACTGTTGCCAGGTTTTCAGATTCAGTGTCCAAACTCAGCGGTGTTGGGGTTAAATTTCTGGTTGTCATTGAATATCCTGCCCCTCAACAGGAAACTGAAGCCAGATTACCTTGCAGTGACATGAAAGGTCTATGTGGCAACAACACATCTGGTGGATCATCACTTAACAAACTGATTTTAGACACAACACTCTAAGACCCAGTCCTTGACCATCAACTACTTCATCTATCAAGTTTATGTCCATGGCGCCCCCACAGAGCATATATGGGTCATTTACCAACCCTGATTTAAAGAGTTGCAGGCGCTGAGCCAACCAAGGACTCGGAGATGGGTAAACAAGAGACAGCTCCTCTCCCCAGAGAGACCCAGGTTGCTATGAGACCTGGAGAGCTGGAAGGTGTAACACGAGGGTTCAAAATGTGTAAATTCTTTGATTTCCAAATGCAAAACGTGTTGTCCTTTATTTATAAAAGGAAACAGGAAAGAATGACCCATGAGAAATGGACATGTGGCCTAGGTTCTGATCATAACCTTGTCCCTGTTTCTTGTTTTCTAGTTGAAAAAATAATCAGGTTGGCACCAAATCACACTGCAGTGCCCTCTCTCCCTCTCACCCTGCTCTCGTTAGCCTGAGAGGCTGGCTCACCACACGTGGTTATTTCTCTCAACACTGCCCACAGCCCAGCTCTCTCATTACATGCTCTTCAATTATCCCATTGTTTAAGCCATCTTTTGTTGTTTGAGATGAGATGAATAAAGCCATTAGAATGTGTTTGCTTCTGTTCTAAATGTGATAGGAAGACACTGCAGGGTTTTGAACAAAAAAAAATTGACACGATCTAAGACATGGTCTTAACACATCACTCTGGCTACCATGTGACAAATAGCCTCTGACTGGTTAGGAGACCAGAACAGGATTGCAAGCATAAGTTATTGGTGGGTTAGCCTTGCTTGGTAGCAGTGCAGTTGGTTAGCAGGGGTCATATTTGTTATATGCCTTCAGGAAAGAGCCGGCAAGGCTTGGATATGGGGCTTCAGGACTTGAAGCTGTCCCCACCTGAGAGACTCAGTGAACAAACCCATCACTGACTTGAGTGGGAAACAGAGGGAACCCTGGCAGGAAAAAGTCAGGGGTGTTGTTCTGGACACTTTAAATGGAATATTTCCTTTAGACATCCAGATGGTGGTGTCGAGATGTATGAGTCTGGAGCTCAGGAAGGAATGTGTGTGTTTGAGAGTCTGCAGGTTATGCAGTGATTAAGGATTGGGACTGGGTGAAGTCACATAAGGGGAAAATACACAGAAAAGAAGAGTTCTAAGGAAAGGGCCCTAAAGGATCCCAAAATTTAGAGACTGGAAAAAAGAGAACAAGAGAGAAAAATGGGCTCAAGGGGACCCTCCAGTAAGACAGGAAGGAACCCATGGGAGTTTCATTTTTCTTTTACCCTAAACATGGGGTACTGCCTGTAGAAAAACGGATGCTGGAATGCACTTGTGACTCACACAAATTATATAAAACAAGCCAGGGAGCAATCCATTAGCGTTCGCCCTAAAACAGCTCTGCACTCGTCGGCGTGTGCACGTCTGCACCCACATCCACACCCAGGGCTGTCTTCACAGACACGAGGTTCAACCTCGGTGTGCACGTTTCTCCACCTACAGTCACAGAGATACCAAAACGCATGATTCCTGGCAATCTATTCTAAAGATAACCAGTCTGTTTTACTTTTCCAGAAGATCAATTTGACATTTTAATTATGTGTAAAAGTTCGACCAAATATATTACTATTGAATATTTTGACAAGGCCTTTCATCCCATGTTCTCACTGAGATTCCAGGAACCCACTGCTCAACTGTAATTACATAAAATGAGAAAACAAGAAAAAGAATAAGTGGGCAACTTGCCCATTGAATAATTGGAAATGAGCCTTAGATTTCTGAGCTCCTGCCTCTTTGGAGAGAGTGTTCGTTATCTATTGCTGCATAATGAATTGCTCAACACTTAAAACAGCATTTCTTATCCTATTATCTCAGTGTCTGTGAGCCAAGGATCTGGATGTGCCTTAGTTGTGTTCCTCTGGCTCGAGGTCTCTCAAAAGGTGGCAGCCAAGGTTCAGCTGGGGCAGGGTCGGATCCACGTCCAAGTTCTCTCACGTGACTATTGGTGGCTCAGTCCTCACTGGCTGTTGGCCAGAGGCATCAATTCCTTGCACCTGGGCTTCCCATAGGGCACCTCACAACCTGGGAGCTGGCTTCCCTCCGAGCAAGTGAGAGATGGTGCCCAAGGTGGGAGCCAGTGTTCTTGCAGCCCAATTTCAGAGGTGAGATCCCATCACTTCTGTCTGCTCTATTTGTTAGGAGCCGGCCATTAAGTCCAGCCCACGCACGGCGGGGAGGGTACCACAGAGCGGGCATTATGGGTCTCCCAGAGAGGCTGCCTCTGACCCATAGCCTGGGGAGCTGCGTGTCTCTACACAGTGCTAAAAGACCACATGTGTATGAGATGGGTGCTCTGTAGCTTCCGATATTCTGTAACCATTTTTAGGCTCCACCCTGCACGCATCTGGAAATTGGCAGACACTGGGGAAACAGCCATGCTAGATTCCCCACTGCAGTGATCCTTGCTGCGCCTCATCTCTGCGCAATGCATTTCAACTGAGCAGCAGCCTCAGAGCGGGAACAGTAACTTGGCAGTGTAGGTTATCTTAATGAACACTTTAAAGGAAGACTTCACCATCTGTTCTGCTTCCTAATTACAAACCCACACTCATTTGCAGTCGCATCATTAAAAGTGAAATTCTGGCAAAGTGCTTTAAATGCTTGTCGAGCCTGTCCTCTTGATTCTACACTAATTTTCTCAGTTGTGATATCCTGAAGTCCAAGGCATCACATTTGAGGCAAAGATACAGAAAAGAGTGTCGCTGGACGCACAGTGTTCAGATGTACGGATTCCTGTGCTGACTCTCCTCTGTCTCTGTCTCTGTCTCTGTCTCTGTCTCTGTCTCTGTCTCCATGCAATTCTTTTACTTCAAACAGGAATTCTCTTTAAGAAGGATTTTGCATTTCAAATTCCCCAAATGTCTTTGGGAATTTTAGCATGCTTTAGGGATAAGGGGAGGATTTAAACGGAAGCCCTTTAAACAGGAATTAAACTCATTTGCACAATTTAGACCTACAGATCTCTCCTGTGAGCATGATAAGGTATTTTACAGAGTTTAACTTTGCAAATATTGTTTCACATCTCTGCTACCCCCTCTAAGGAATTATTCATCAAGATGAACTCTAAGGCAAATCAAGAGATACCAAGAGATACGACATGTAGCTTTCAAAATAATCTGCTCATATTCAAAAGACAGTAGGCGTTTTTGCATCTCAAAGGAGGCTAAGATTGAAGGAAGAAAGGATGTGGATCATTAAGACCACTGATACAGCTGTACAGGTAAGCAGGCAGGCAGCCTGGGCCCTCTGAGTATGCACAGCCTACAAAACAGCAGTTCCCAGCACCCCTCAGCCCACCCCCTCGGCACACCATGAAACCCCTCTCAGGCAGCCCTCTGCCCTCACACAGGGAAGCCTGACTCACCTCTGCCATCCACCAGGTGCCAGGGACGGGCGTTTCCATGGGTGTGTCCTGGTTGGTAGACAGGACAGCAGGTGCGCACAGGACAACACTGAGTCTGGGCGCAAGGCCGTTTGGGTTGTTTCCTTGGATTCATCAGCCTCAGAGACCACAGGTGTGGTGAGATTCTTGGGGCAGTGATTGGCCCCATGCTGCAGAACTGCACCAGACCCCAAAGCAGGAGCCACAAGCGGCAAGGAATCTTGGGGAGAACCAGGGGGAAAAGGCCTCATGTTTCTGTGTGGGTCCAAGGCTCCAACTTAAATGAGTCTGCATGCTCTCCCTTTGGGCCATCCTGGACCACAGCAGCACAAGAGTCCCCTGAGACCCCAGCCTCACCTGGGACTCAAGTGGCCCCATCGTCACACATTCTCGTAGCTCTGGCTTCTCCCTGATGACGCGTGCATTTCTGGGAGGCTATGCACACACACTCCGCCATCTGGCCAGCCCCCACATGGCATCTGCCTGTCATCACACTGACAGTCCCTGCTGTCCTTGACACTGAGAGTCAGGTGTCCCCACCCTCAGGCGGGTACAGGCAGCCTGGCTGCTGTAACCCCACCCCGGGGTCTTCGGTTTGACGAGGTGTCTCTCTGCAGCTGGAGGGGAAGAACAGGAATGCACCCCTCCCCCAATTCAAGTGGCAATGAACGTAGGTGACCAAAGGGACCTGCTAGGGTCTCACGGCATCATTTGCTTTTGGGAGAATAGCTCTTCCAGGTGCAGCCCCACGTCTACGCGACGCCTCTAAATGGGTCACTGGGCAGCCAGGCCAGGGAAGGGTCAGCAGGGTGGATGCCAACTGTGCTCAGGGTCGCCATCACTCAGACCAGTTCTGGTGTCTTAGCACCGAGGGGGCCCCTCTCCCTCGAGCTAACTGGTCGCCAGGAAGCCCTGCAGTGCTTTATGCAGACGCAGCCCTGCAGGCAGCCCTCACATGCGTCCATGCCTTCACCAGCCCCCACCAGGGCCAAGTGCTGTGGCGTCTGCCACTCAAGGGAAAGACACCATTTCCACAGTGGGGGGAGTCCCAGTGCCCTGCTGCTCCGTGATGGAGTGTAAGCCCCAAGGTTGTGCCAAGATCTTTCCTCACATACACACACATCACTCAGCTGTTGAGCGTTTCCACTGGCTTTTGCCTGAGCAAGTTGCCCTCCAAACAAACAAAACATTCCTTTGAAAATAATCACCTCCAAAATAATAAGGCCAACAAAACCCATATTCCTTAGTGATGGGAGAAAAATTCAGGATGCAAACAAAAAGATTATAATGAATCATCTAACATTTATATGACCCATCAATCAGTCTTCATTTTCTTTGTTGTGTGTGAATTTCCTTCTTCTTAGCAAGCAATCTCTCACTCAGGAAAACATGAGCATCTCGTCATTATTGCCTGTAAGGTCCAAAGAGAAAACAGTCACTACAAATGGCTGAAACACCAAAGGCGCAGCTGCAGTAGACTCTGTCATTTCAGTTCTCCGCGTGTCAAAACAAATGTAAATAATGACAAGGTTTAAAACTTAAATCACGTGAGCTATAATAACAGATTGAAATATATGCCAGCTTTGCAAGGCCAGAAATACAAGATCTGAGGTGTGTTCATGCTTCAGGGAGGCTGTGGAGCTTGCATCATTTGGTTACAAATAGCAAAGTCACAATTTCCAACTAGGGGCAATGAGAAGAATGGAGAACAGGTTTGGAGATATTGGCACTGGCAGTGGCCTTGGAAATTCAGGATATTTTTGCTCACTTGGTCTCATTTTATGCTGGAGGCAGGCAGCAGCCTGGGAAACATTCAGAATGACAGGAACCTGGTGGAAGAGACTGGAAGACTGTTTAGGAAGAGCGTTAAAGTAGCAAGTATCAAGCAGCACCATTTTCTCTAAGTCAGGCAGGCAATAAAGTAATTTTTAGAAGACTCATTAGAAGAGTTGAAAAGTAGTGCTAAAAGCCAGAGGAATTCATAGCAACGTGTACATTGGCACGTGATTTCAACCGCTCCTCCTCAAACAGAGAAGAATCACGGCAGGAGACCAATGAACTGAGACCATTTACCTGCGAGAGAAAGTGAGATTGTTTTGAATCCCTTCAGGGGTGTAAATCACCTGGCACATTGATACTTTGAAGTGTTCTTTTTTCGAGTCAAATATTAAAATAAGAGCACCTAGGTGGAAGCTAATGGGATAACAGTACATTTATGGGGACGTTACTGCCGTGGGAATGGAGGCAGACACCACAGCAGGGAGAGAGAAAGAGGACCCACCCACTAGGGTTCTGTTCATATTTTTCTTCTGAAGATTCTTGTGTAGGTGGGTCACAGTTTCTCCTCTTTTTCCCCTCCCTGAAGCCTCTCCAGGGCCCTGCCGTTCCTCACACTGCTTACCTTTCTTCTTTTTCTCCATCTCTTGGAAGCCGCAATAAAGAGACATTACGAATGGTCCATGCGGAAATCTCGACCATGATTCCATGTCTTGCAACAGAATTTGCTCAGAACTCTTGTCGCGGTGACACGCAAAAAAGTCTTTACATGGAAAAAAAAAAAAAAAAGCCTCCGTCTTTACGAGTAAAGGATTATACAAAATGTGAATATACTTCTCAGGAAGAAAAGTGATTGCTTAATCCAAATTTTTACTACGTTAAAAGCAGACGTCACTGCGAACTCTGACACAGGAGGATGGAATGAAGTGGCCCTGACGTGTATGTTCTGTAGCTCCTTTACGTCTGTGCACGCTCACAGCTCAATTCAATAACCAGCTTGCGTCTGAGATGCCAAAGAAATGACCTGTGTCTGCAGCACCTTCACAATAGTTCATAAAACTACTTAACGTCGCTTTTATGGAGTCTGTGTGAGGTTGAATGGAAGACAATATCTGGGGCTTTAATTACAGGGAATACAGCTCTGTGATTTAACACGAAGCTCAGAGACGTTGCGTTCGTGTTTACAACAGGTAGGTGCTCTACTGCGTTCGCCTACGGTTAGAGGCTTAGGGTTCTGACTCGGCTTATCCTGCTCTTGGCTGAGCCATGACAGAACCCCGGGGTGCCGCTGCCAACTACGCCTGGCGACACACGCAGTGGGGGAGTGAGGTCATTGAATCCTAGCTCTCTATTTGGAGATGGTTCCTGTTTGTTGAGTTAAAGTTATTTCTGAAACTGTCAGCGTGTGGAGTCAAACTTTCGCATTTTAATAGCTGTGGTTCAGAGAGCTGCCCAGGTCCTGCGTTGCTGATGCGCATGCATCTCCCCTGCGAGCAGCTCTCAGCACAGAGGAGCCGTTTGACAGAATTTGCACTTTGGGATGAGGCCATCCATGTTTGAAAGAGTTTTCACTGAGCCAAGCCTCCTACTGAGAAGCCCTGGTCGTGTTAGGGATGCTGTGGGGCAGCTAAAAGCCTCTCTCCCCTGTGTCTGGGACTATAACGCTGTCCAGAACACTCGAACAATACCTGGATAACCATCCAGCCATGGCCACTTTTATGTCCTTTGTAATACAGTATGCATTGCTCTGGGTAGCAGACTGTTCAACATAATAAAAGCAGTTAGAGGTAATTTGGTGGCTCACTTTCTGAAGGATTTTCACAGGCACGGATACTTTTGAATTGCAGACAAAATCCCCCAGATTCTGCCAAAGACTTGTGCCAGAGTTGTCATAATTACACATCTCAGAGTATTTGTTCTTGCCAGCAATGAATTAATGAGATGAGACCACTCATAATCTTTGAATACTACAGAACAAAAACAGAAACAGAAATAAAAGAACGACGAGTGAGAGTCCTCATTATAGAAGAAATAGCAATTTCCCGCTGTTAAAAAGAAAGACCGTTTCAGCTGATGAAACCGGAAGAGAGCTCTGGCTTCCCTGGCCCTCGCGGTCGGACTCCTGGGTGCAGTGAGCAGCGCTGAAGTGGACGAGTCAGTCATCTCTGTTCGTCGGCCTGAGCGCCATCTGCCCCCGCACTGTGAGCTCGATTTAGATCAAATATTCTTTTGCTCCTTTCCTGTGGTTGTTCTCGCCACCTTGCTGGGACCGCCATCATGAGGAACAATTTGAAATTTTCCTTAGATAATTCATGCTGTTTCACACCGTGTAAACCATGTGAAAACAGAAAATCTTTCTCTTAGGGCAAAAGAGTGGTGTTTTGGTAAAGTTAACTTCCTCTGGTGAGCGATGACCATCGAAATAAATACAGGACAGATGTTCAAGTTAAAATTCCCTCCAGTTCCAGGACGAGAAGCCAGGTGCGTTTGGGCAAGTTCTTTCCCTTCTCTGAGCCTCCTTGTTCTGACCCTCGCTAATCTCAGAGATGCCTTCTGACTCTGTGAATCCGTGATTCTCTGAATGCTGGAAGGCAAACACATTTCTTGAAATGAGGAGGCTGTGTGCTGTGCAAAGTACTTTTTATCATGTTATGGAGGATACGTGCCCTCTGTAGCTTCTTGTGTGTTCATTTACTTATTACTTTTAGTTACAACTAGATGGATGTTTAGATAGACAGGTAGAGAGATGGATAGAAAGAAAGTCAAAGAAAGACAAATAATGAGACAGACAGAAAGATGGACTTTACGTATTGCAGGTAATGCAAACTGGACACAGGTAGGGCCTCTGTGTTACGGTTCCCAGAGATGGAAGGATCGGCTATGGCTCATTCTGCCATCTGGTCAAAAACATAGATCAGCATGAAAGCAGGTGTGTGGGTGCACAGTTCAGGCCAGATGTTTGCGTGCTGGGGAGTCTAAGGTGAGGGGGAAAGAATGTGTTCTTTCCTGGATGAGCTTTCCACTCCAGTGTGTTTCACTGGCAGAGCGACTTTTCCTTTAAAAAAAGAGAAAATTGTTTCTTACACGATTTCAGAGTAAATAAGTTGTTTCTGAAATTCATCAAACTGTTCAACTGTATATTAATTATTTAAACAATCATAAAAGCTTAAAGAGTCCAAAAAGGCAATTTAGTTTGTTTACCTGCCTCTAAGCAGGACTTCCACAAGGCAACAGAGATAATTGGTATCCTGCCAAATGACTAGTTTTGGTCCAAGCAATTAATTTTTTTCTAATTAGCGGCGTTAGACTAAGACCCGTTTCTTACAACTAACAAGGACTGTTGCTGGTGCAATTGTTCTGATATAACATTCAGCACCTGGAACCCATCAGGGCAGCTCAGCACCTAATCTTGGTGTGCCCATCTCCAGGCAGCCACTGACAATGTCCCCAAGGCTGGCCAGAGTCTGTTACAGTGAGCACCACCTCGGAAAAAACTCACCTTAAACATGCAGAACTCAGATGCTTTGGTTGTTGTGAATTGCTGTCATTCAGGACGTCTTTCCTGTTCTTATACCATGAATGGGTCCATCAGGCCCAGAGAGAAGCAAACACACGGGAGTGTGTTCTGGGAATCTGATCCAAGGCAGAGAACCAGGTCGTGTACAGCAAACAACAGCAGTAACAACAATAACAATCCTTGCTTATAGGGTCCCTTTCTTGGGCCTTTTATGTGACAGTGAACATGGGAGTTCTAGCCTCTGAAATCAGCACGCTTATACATCCCATTAAGAACTCTTGGTGAACACTGATGCATTGAAATGATATTTAAAACCACGGTGTGCTCAGACAGCTCAGCCAAATGCCAGTTGCTCAGTTCCCACATAAATTAGACCTGGATTGGTGTTTGCTGTTGGCAGAAGTCAGCATTTAAACATAGCACCTCCTCACTCACACACACAAACACCTGCTGCCCTCATACACATGCTTGCACGACGCAGAGACACAGAGCAGCTCTCTTCCAAATGTATATGCTTTAAGGCCATTAAATGCAAGGCCTGCTTAGGGGAAGTTTCTAGAGATCTATATTCGGGCCATCAATATCAGATTTTTTTTTTCCTGGGGAAGATCTTGCTAGAAGAAGCGTGATATAAACCAATATAGCTTGATGGCTA
Source organism: Camelus ferus (assembly GCF_009834535.1). NCBI lineage: Eukaryota > Metazoa > Chordata > Mammalia > Artiodactyla > Camelidae > Camelus > Camelus ferus. The sequence continues at coordinate 4,016,564 of NC_045698.1, read as the reverse complement.
AGCTGAAATTTAAGATGTTTCCTTTCCTTTTTCCCCTCCTCTTCCTTCTCTTTTTCCTTCCTTAAATACAATGAAACAAACCTTTAAAGATTATTTATGGACGAGACTCAAAATGAAGATTTGGCCATTATGCTTCACTAGAAGGTTTCAAATGTAACACTTTGTCCTAGGTAATAATCCCTAACAGCCAGGTCTGCTCTAGAAATTACTTCAGTATTATTACTGAAATAATAACCTCAGGAAAATAAACATATTCCAACACGCTTGAGTACCAGCAGCAGAGTCGACGTCAACACTGCTCCTCTGTGGGGCTGGCTTGTCCCTGTCGTGCACAGTTCCCGTGAAAGGACAATCATGGGGCATCTCTGCTCCTCTGGGAGCGGCTTGATGACACTTAAATCTGATGACTCAGAACAAATTGCCTCCAAAAGGGGTTCAGATCATGCAAATTCACTGAGGTGCAGACATTGGAATGCAGAACACCCATCACTTGAGACTGAGCTGAACACAATCAGGTGTCATAAAATATGTTGCTATTTTTTTAAACTTTTTTTTTATTGAGTTATAGTCATTTTACAATGTTGCGTCAAGTTCCAGTGTACAGCACAATGTTTCAGTTACACATGAGCATACATACATTCGTTGTCACATTCTCTTTCACTGTGAGCCACCGCAAGATCCTGTATGTATTTCCCTGTGCTACACAGTATAATCTCGTTTATCTATTCTACATGTTGAAATCCCAGTCCCTTCCCACCCCGGCGTCTCTTCCTCCCTGGGTGTGGAGGGAGGTGAGTCAGTGTCCTGTTGGAGAAGCAGGAGTGAGGGCTGCTTTCCTTCAACAATGCAAAGAAGTGTCTTCTTGCAAACAGAAGTATTTAGTGCTTGTGTCTAGGACTCCTAGGTGAATTTATTTTTAACTCTGGAAGAAATAGAGAAAAAACAGAATCAACCAAAGCAAAAGCGGAGTAATGGAGGTAGTGCTAAGACATAGAGCCTCACCGAGACGGTTTTCAGAGGAAGGAAGGGGTGTGGCAAACTCGAGCCCTGCTCTCTGATCGTGAGTTTCCGCAACACTTTCTTGTCCCCGTCTCCAAAGCGCCCCTCAGATCTGGGATAAGCAGTTCAGCTCTTCTCGCCACAGCAGCTCTCAGGATGTCAGGACACCTGTCAAGACCTGCGAGACTGGCCCTCAATATGTAGAAACTTTAATTTTAGACTCTAAAATTTCTGCAGAGCTTCAGGCCCTGGACCCATGCGTTTTAGACACATTATCTCTCTCCAATCCTGAAAACATGACATTAATGTCCCTGCATTGTGAAAGAAGACCTTGCCCAGGAACAAGGGGAAGCACTGGGACCAGGTCCCTAAGGACCCTGATGTTCCCACTCCACACCCAGCCCTCCCTGGGCTTGGGTCTAGCTTTTGGGATTCAGTACAAACTTGTTTTCAGGTTTGAAAACCAGAGTTTGGAAGTTAGATTCATGTATTTATCAGAATTGTGGGGGTTCATGGCCTGGTTGGTTCTACACAGACTTAATACAGATCAAATGGATTGAACAGGAAATTAGTAGCCCGGAGTTCTGTCCTTCCTTTCAAACTAACCGGCTTTTAAATCTTTATTTCCTCGTAATTAAAATGAGAGTGATACATACTTGATTTTTGCTAGTGGTATTGTGTCAGTTAAAGGAGATGATGGATGTGAAAGTACCTAAAAATCATACAGTGTATGCAAGTGGAAAGCTTTATTCCTCCTGCCTAATATGGTCAGGCTTAGAGAATCATATAATCTAAGCAGTGAGAGGAGACCAAAGTTACCTGGTTAAAATTTCCTCTCAGTGAAAGGACTATTCTGTAGAGTCTTTGATTTATTCATCTGTCCACCCACCTACCCATCCATCCAGCCACCCATTCATCCATTCATCCATTCATCCACCCATCCACCCTTTTGTTCATTCAAAAATATGTCCACATTTGACAAATGTTTAGTAAATACTTGCTGTTCTTCAGACACAGTGCACTAGGTTTGGGTGCTTAGTGATAAAACACTCATGATCTTTTATAATTTCCAGTGAGGAAGACAGAAAATAAACAAGTACTTTGAAGAAAACAAAGAGATTGAGAATAAAGGACAGCACCCATTGAGAACCACAGCTGAACAGGGCTGGCAAGGCTGCAGACTAATGCCCAGACCTTGGGCCACAGCGGTTGCAGCGGCTTTCAGCTAATACCTATTGTCAGCGAATAGTGAGGCGAATCAGAATCAGGAGGAAGAGGAAGGTTATCTAATATTTTTTAAACTATTTAATTTAAACTAATTTTAATAGTTTAAATAAATTCTAATGACCCCACCAGGTAAGGTCTTTAGAAGACAAGTTAAAGGAAGAATATTTTCAATTAGCTGTAAAATTACTTGCTTCTGGTATAAATTATAATTATGAGACTTACAATCTTATTTTTGTTATTAAATTCCTAGTACAATAAGGAGAATAATGGCCCCCCAAATATGTCTATGCACTAATCCTAGGAATTTAATATGTTATCATAGTTGGCAAGAGACTCTCTGTGGGGGAGATTAAGATTATGGGTTTTGGGATAGGGAGATTATCCTGGGTTAGCTGAGTGGATGCAGTCCAACAACAGAAACCCTCCAAAGCAGGGAAGCCAGAGAGAGCAGAGTGCGGGGGCACAGGCCCGCCGCTGCTGGCTTTGAGGTGGAGGTCGAGGCTGTGAGCCAGGAGTGAAGATAGGCTCAGAAAGCTGGGATGCCTCCAGCTGACGGCTCGCACGTGCCCGGGACCTCAGTCCCACGACCCTGGGGAACTGAATTCTGCCAACAATTTGCATAAGCAGGTCTAGGTGCTGGGGAAGACAGGGAGATGGCTTCTCTCCGGAGCCACAGCGAGGAAGGCAACCTGCCAACACCTTGATTTTAGCTCGTGAGACCTGTGTCAGAGTCCTGACATGAAAACTGCAAGATGATCAATTTATGTTGTTTTAAACCTGCTAGATCAGTGGTGATGCATTACAGCAGTGATAGAAACCTAATCAACCTAGAAATGCAGTGAGTGATCTTCTGTGCGGCATTTCCTCTCTCACCCACCTCCCCAAATTATTTAGTTGGGAGAAACAGACTAACTCTCATAGGACACTAGCTCCTTTGGCCTCTCGCTGCCTTCTGCCACGTGCTTCCACTGTGACTCTGGAGAATGTGACCCCAGTGCTGTTTGCTCCCTGCACACAGTTCCTCTAGTTCAGGTGAAGTCTCAGAAGGAGCCAAGGTCCTGACCCTTCCTACTGCCCTTCCCACAGCCCTTCCTACAACACTTCCTACTGCCCTTCCTACAGCCCTTCCTACAACACTTTCTACAGCCCTTCCTACAACCCTTCCTACAGCCCTTCCTACAGCACACATGGGTTCCTCTCTGCAGAAAGCAGCAGAGATTAGCTGAGGGATTCCCACGCTGTCCAGAACCTCTGGCTATGAAACACTACCTTTCTTTCTCTGCGTCTTTTTTCTTTTCTCTTTTCGCTTTCTTTCTCGAGGGGAAGTGTGCTTTCTTTGGGGGGGGAGGAGGGAAGGGGAAGGGAGGAAGGTTCCGTCTTGAGGGCTTCTTTTTGGGCTTCTTCCTTCCTTCCTTCCTTCCTTCCTTCCTTCCTTCCTCCTTTCTTTCTTCTTCCTTCTTTTCTTTCTTTCTTTCTTTCTTCTTCTTTCTTTCTTTCTTTCTTTCTTTCTTTCTTTCTTTCTTTTTCTTTCTTTCTTTCTTTCTTTCTTTCTTTCTTTCTTTCTTTTTCTTTCTTTCTTTCTTTCTTCCTTTCCTTTCTTTCTTTCTCTCTCTCTTTCTTTCTTTCTTTCTTTCTTTCTTTCTTTCTTTTTTCTTTCTTTCTTTCTTTTCCTTTCTTTCTTTCTTTCTTTCTCTCTCTTTCTTTCTTTCTCTCTCTCTCTCTTTCTTTCTTTCTTTTCTTTTCTTTTTTCTTTCTTTCTTTCTTTCTTTTCATTGAAGTATAGTCAGTTACAATGTTGTATCAATTTCTGGTGTACAGTATAATGTTTCAGTCATCCATATACACACATACATTCCCTTTCATATTCTTTTTCATTATAAGTTACTGCAAGATACTGAATACAGTTCCCCGTGCTATATAGTAGAAACTTGTTGTTTATCTATTTTATATGTAATACTTAGTATCTGCAAATCTTGCACTCTCAGTTGATCCCTTCCCACCCCTTTTCTCCCTGGTAACCATAAGTTAGTTTTCTATGTCTAACGTCTTTCATTATCAGCTCCCAGACTTCCACTTTCTCCCAACAGTAAGTGTTGTGAACACAGAGAGCAAGAAGACAGATTTCAACCCAGCCCTCAGAAAGAATCAAAAGACAAGTGGCCTGGGTGTAAACTGTGTTTGCAGAAGTGGGTAAGTTAGGGATTGCAACACAAAGTAAGTGGCCTGAGTTCCAGGATCACGGGTAAACTGAGGCCCATGGCTCCAGGTTTGGAGCTTGCTGTCATTTCTGGGTGATGCCTTTGTGCACCTTTCCAAGTCCTCCAGTGAATTTCCCGGCACACTGCCCTCGCCTGCCCCAGCACACCTAGCCTGCTCTGGATGGGCTTGGGTTCCTTTCCCTTGAGACCTCCCTCTGCACCTCCTGTGAGGTGTCCCTCAGTGTTTGCTCTATGCCTGACACGTTTCTGAGGAAATGATCACACCAGACTCCATCACTCTCCTGGTCCAAACCCAGCTAAGCCTCAGCTTGGAAACTTATAATTGCAGGTCGTAACCAGTATTTCCATTGTACTAAACCAAAACACCCGGATTGAAAGCCAGTGTTCCTTGTATGTATAAACTTGCGAATAGAAACTTTTCACTTGTTTTTCTGAATTAGATTTCCTTCTATTTCTCTGTTAACACTCACAGGGATAGTAATTAAATATATGTTTCCCCCAAAGTACATTGGTTGCAAGACAAAACAAGTCATTCCATGCCTGCCCTGCATCCTGACCCTTTTAGATCATTTTGCAACTTCACAAAGTTCCTTCTTCAGGATTCTGAGGACTGCGTCCCCTCCTGAGGGCCCACCAGGGATGAGTGGAAGGTGTCCAGGAGCAGAAGGCATCCCCTGGAGGGCGGCACCCTCTGCAGTAGAAGCCGTTGGGGAAGGCAGCCATTCTCTGCATAGCTGGTTGCAGGCGGCACCCTCTGCAGTAGAAGCCGTTGGGGGAAGGCAGCCATTCTCTGCATAGCTGGTTGCAGGCTTGGCCACAGAGCCTGTGTCTAGCAGGATTCCCTCAGTTCCCCTGGGCAGCTTCTTTGGGAGAGGACAGAGACATGAGCCCCAGCTGACCCTGACAAAGGCCATGCGGGAAGTCACTGAGCCCCTCTGCTCTCACTCACATCCCTTGTTCTCTTTCCAGCTTGCCTGGCACTCAGGGAACAAGAGGAAAAGAGAGCGCTCTGTGTCTTTTCCCTAAACCCCAGCAGATGCTCTAGTGGTAACTTTGGGTTAAGGAAGGCATCCTCAGGGGAGGTATAGCCCTTGAGGGGACGACGAGGAACCACCTCTAGTCCACGTTGCTCTGTAGCCCAACATAAAACACTCTTTGGACAACAATGGCGATATTTTATATAGGGATTCTGAGAAAGCCAAGAGAGAGGCTGGTCCAGGGAGAAAACAAAGGTAAGAAGTGAATGCCACAAATCTGTCCCTTGTCCACACATCTGCTCCGAATGGGGATGGGCTCTAGTCGGAAAGGCCGTGGGCCCGGGCTCCCCTCCTCCCGCCCACAGCACTCGGCAGCTCCTAACCTGCCGCCGACACGCCAGTGACCTGAAGCAGGGCTGGGTGTTCCCGACACTCAGTGCCACCCTGCCCTCCTCCCGTGTGTTCATAAACCTGCATTTCCTCCAGGGAGGGGCAGAGTGTAAACATTTCATTTTGTTTTTAATCCAGAGATTCACAGTTTTCAGTAATCGAGTTTGTAAAGCATTCCTTTTCACCTTTACTAAATCCGGGAGAGGGCGGGTCTCTGTGTTCGCATCTTTGAAATCACCCCAGCAGGAAGCAAGTGGCTGCCGCTTCTCAAGTTTCATTACACTTGATTAGGTAAATCATCAAATCTCATTAGTGGGTCAATAACTCCTCCTTCCTCTCTTCATTGTTCACTCCGTACGGCAAGCAAATCATGTGCTTATAATTTTAATGTAATATCCATGATTTCAATTTCAGTCAAATTACAATTTCAATTGTATTCCCAGTTAAAACAATTGCGTTTCACAGCCAATTCTGTGGCGCACACAAGGGTCCCAAATTTCAGCCTCAATTATTAGGAATGCTAAATAGTTATCGTAAATCCTAAGTCTCCATCTGGTGACTCGAGATTATTCTGGGGTGAACTCTCAGGAGAAAGGCAGCGAAGGGAGGTAAAGAGGGTGTCGATGTCCCACCTTCCATCAGCTCTGTACTCTTCCTCTGGTCATCATGGAGGTGGCAAAATGATTGCCTTGGTGATATTCTCTGGAGTGCCCTGCTGATGCCAAGATACATCAGAGTTGAACAGCTCCCTGAGCAAATGATGAGGTGCAGAGAAACCACACTGTTGCTGGCTGCCATGCAGGCTCCCCATGGCTAGTGGCTCAGGCACCTTCTACTTAAAAACACAGTCAAGCCTGAACTGAGGCAGACAAGACACTGCAGAAGTACAGTCTGCCCTTTTCGGAGCACACTGATATGTGCCGACACTTCCAGAATCATGGTTTCATCCAAAAGGGCCAGAAAGATCGAAGGCCAGTCTGAAGACCCAAAACTGCTGTGAAAACCTACAGCTGCAAAGAACAGAGAGCAGCAGATCAAAGTATTCAGATTTTCCTTTTGATAACAAAGCCAACAATGTATGTGTTTTATGGAAGACTGCTCCAAATTCACCAAGGCCACTAGTACACATTAATAATGACGTGGTATTGAAACGCCTACAGTTCATTCTGACTTTCACATCAGACTCAGGTTCAACAATAAGTGACCGTTTTGACCTCTGTTTTGAAAGTACAGAAGTTGATTTAGACCAATATGTGAGTACACATCTCAAAGAATACACTGAAAATTGATTCCCATTTCAAAACATTTAAATGTTGTTAAATATTGAGGAGTTTCTTTTTTTCAGTTAGGTTTCATACATGCAATATAATTAAAACTTTCAGAAACTGCTCTTTGAAAAAAGTTACTCCCTCCTATGCAGTCACATACCTAAAAAAAAAAGTTTTTTTTTTATTGGAAAAATGTCCATATTTTAAAAACTTTTCCAAAGCTGC